>NW_027175495.1:1023978-1365304 GCF_028021215.1 Eschrichtius robustus | reverse complement strand
GTACAGGTTGCAATTTGTCCTGAGGATGAACGGGAAGAGGGGCAACCAATGAGAGACTAGATCTAGGTGTTGGGAAAGGCACAGGTCACTCTATTTTCCCATCAGGAATAAGAATTAACCACAGGCTCAGCCTGCCGCCGGGAACCAGAATAGGGCCTGAGGAAATCCCGTGCTTTTGCGGCCAGCTCCCAAACAAGACAGTTGAAAAATGGAGCTCAGGGGCACTGCCATTCACAAACCTGCTGAGTTATAAATGATAAATCTCGTCCACAAATATATTGAGGGAAGGCAACGAAGAGGATTTGAAAGCAAGGCAGAATTGCAGGAAACAGGTTTCCGGAGGTAGATTCGAATCGCCTTTAAAGCACATGAAAAGCGGCAAAACGTCGACAATGATGCCCTTGGCCAAAAAGGGCGTATGCGTTTTTTCCTGAATATATTCAGGAAAAAACGCATACGCCCTTTTTGGCCAACCAAGCAACCTGGAAAGTCAAATCAGCGCTACAAAGAAGTCTCGCTTCCCATCGGTCAAAAGGGCCATGCTGCAAAAAGTGTCAAAACCAGAAATGCAGGACAGGCCATGGAGAAATGGCCGCCTTGCTACGCTGATGAGCGGGATGTAAGTTGCCAACAGCCACTCTGGAGAAGTGTACGGTGTGTCCTGAAACATCGAAAAAACACAGCTTAGGGAGCATAGGGCACGTCCACTCATGGGCGTATAAATTGGGAAAACTAAAAATCAGCAAGACACAGGCACCCCAAAGTTTAGGGCTACTCTGTTGACAAGAACCTCCACTTCATGACACCTTAAATATCCCAGGAAAGAGAAAAATGGATAAAGAAGTTGTGGTCCTTATGTACAATGCAATATCACTCAGACATGAAATCAATGTCATAAGGCTAGTAGAAGCAAGATGAGTGGACTTAGGTACGACGATTCTAAGTGAAATAAGTCACACAGAAAAAGACACTTATCCTAAGCTATCACTTATAGAGGGAATGTAAAAACCGTTACACTTGAACTGAATTACAGAACAGAACAGAATCACACGTTTAGAAAACACACTATGGCTGCTTAACGGGAAAGGTGAGGTGGGGTGATGCATAAAACAAGGGGTTCAAATTCGCTCAGATACCGTTCCATACACCCAATATGTAATAGACAAGACCTACTCCTTGCTCAGTGAACTGGACTCAACACGCCCTATTCACCGCACAAGAATATATGTGACTAGTAACAATCTTAAAACCTATGTATTGATATCTGTCTGGAAGTGAGTCAAGTGGGTGTAAATCCGCATAAACACAGCCGTGAAAAGCAGCTAAACCCCATTATAAAAATAAATTACTTTTAAAAACCCGTAAAACAAAGACAGTGAAAGAGAGAGAAATTCTTACAAAATTCGTTCAGGGGCTGTGATGCAACCTGGATTGACCATATCTAGACCCACAGCTGGATGAGACATAAGGGTGGACACTCTTGGGGCTGAGAGGTTGGGTGAGGTTGGGTGAGCAAACTCAGACCCTTTAAAGTAATACTGCGTGATACCCATCCCATGGGTCCCAAATCTCCAGGTTCAAGGGCATCTTCCTACATCGAAAACATGCATGAGAAACTCAGAAGATGGTACACCGTGTGATTTTGAAAGGTTTCTAAAACACACCCCATTTCTCATCTCCTTGTGCTCGGGTTCGCCTTTCCAGCTACTTTACTAGCAATCAACTTACTTGGAGAATCAGCACCTTTAACCTCCTGTTCCCTACAGGTTGCAAATTGTCCTGAGGATGAACGGGAAGAGGAGCAACCAATGAGAGACTAGATCTAGGTGTTGGGACAGGCACAGGTCACTCTATTTTCCCATCAGGAAGAAGAATTAACCACAGGCTCAGCCTGCCGCCCAGAAGCAGAATAGGGCCTGAGGCAATCCCGCGTTTTGCGGCCAGCTCCCAAAAAAGCGAGTTGAAAAATGGAGCTCAGGGACACTGCAATTCACAAACCCGCAGAGTTATAAATGATAACTCTCATCCACAGATATATTGAGGGAAGGCAACGAAGAGGATTTGAAAGCAAGGCAGAATTGCAGGAAACAGATTTCAGGAGGTAGATTCGAATCGCCTGTAAAGCACATGAAAAGCGGCAAAACGTCGACAATGATGCCCTTGGCCAAAAAGGGCGTATGCGTTTTTTCCTGAATATATTCAGGAAAAAACGCATACGCCCTTTTTGGCCAACCAAGCAACCTGGAAAGGCAAATCAGCGCTACAAAGAAGTCTCGCTTCCCATCGGTCAAAAGGGCCATGCTGCAAAACGTGTCAAAACCAGAAATGCAGGACAGGCCATGGAGAAATGGCAGCCTTGCTACGCTGATGAGCGGAATGTAAGTTGCCAACAGCCACTCTGGAGAAGTGTACGGTGTGTCCTGAAACATCGAAAAAACACAGCTTAGGGAGCATAGGGCACGTCCACTCATGGGCGTATAAATTGGGAAAACTAAAAATCAGCAAGACACAGGCACCCCAAAGTTTAGGGCTACTCTGTTGACAAGAACCTCCACTTCATGACACCTTAAATATCCCAGGAAAGAGAAAAATGGATAAAGAAGTTGTGGTCCTTATGTACAATGCAATATCACTCAGACATGAAATCAATGTCATAAGGCTAGTAGAAGCAAGATGAGTGGACTTAGGTACGACGATTCTAAGTGAAATAAGTCACACAGATAAAGACACTTATCATAAGCTATCACTTATAGAGGGAATGTAAAAACCGTAACACTTGAACTGAATTACAGAACAGAACAGAATCACACGTTTAGAAAACACACTATGGCTGCTTAACGGGAAAGGTGAGGTTGGGTGATGCATAAAACAAGGGGTTCAAATTCGCTCAGATACCTTTCCATACACCCAATATGTAATAGACAAGACCTACTCCTTGCTCAGTGAACTGGACTCAACACGCCCTATTCACCGCACAAGAATATATGTGACTAGTAACAATCTTAAAACCTATGTATTGATATCTGTCTGGAAGTGAGTCAAGTGGGTGTAAATCCGCATAAACACAGCCGTGAAAAGCAGCTAAACCCCATTATAAAAATAAATTACTTTTAAAAACCCGTAAAACAAAGACAGTGAAAGAGAGAGAAATTCTTACAAAATTCGTTCAGGGGCTGTGATGCAACCTGGATTGACCATATCTAGACCCACAGCTGGATGAGACATAAGGGTGGACACTCTTGGGGCTGAGAGGTTGGGTGAGGTTGGGTGAGCAAACGCAGACCCTTTAAAGTAATACTGCATTGTACCCATCCCATGGGTCCCAAATCTCCAGGTTCTAGGGCATCTTCCTACATCGAAAACTTGCATGAGGAACCCAGAAGAAGGTACACCGTGTGATTTTGAAAGGTTTCTAAAACGCACCTCATTTCTCATCTCCTTGTGCTCCGGATCGCCATTCCAGCTACTTCACTAGCAATCTCCCTACTTGGAGAATCAGCACCTTTAACCTCCTGTTCTGTACAGGTTGCAATTTGTCCAGAGGATGAACGGGAAGAGGGGCAACCAATGAGAGACTAGATCTAGGTGTTGGGAAAGGCACAGGTCACTCTATTTTCCCATCAGGAAGAAGAATTAACCACAGGCTCAGCCTGCCGCCGGGAACCAGAATAGGGCCTGAGGAAATCCCGTGCTTTTGCGGCCAGCTCCCAAACAAGACAGTTGAAAAATGGAGCTCAGGGGCACTGCCATTCACAAACCTGCTGAGTTATAAATGATAACTCTCGTCCACAAATATATTGAGGGAAGGCAACGAAGAGGATTTGAAAGCAAGGCAGAATTGCAGGAAACAGGTTTCAGGAGGTAGATTCGAATCACCTTTAAAGCACATGAAAAGCGGCAAAACGTCGACAATGATGCCCTTGTCCAAAAAGGGCGTATGCGTTTTTTCCTGAATATATTCAGGAAAAAACGCATACGCCCTTTTTGGCCAACCAAGCAACCTGGAAAGGCAAATCAGTGCTACAAAGAAGTCTCGCTTCCCATCGGCCAAAAGGGTCATGCTGCAAAAAGTGTCAAAACCAGAAATGCAGGACAGGCCACGGAGAAATGGCAGCCTTGCTACGCTGATGGGCGGGATGTTAATTGCCAACAGCCACTCTGGAGAAGTGTACGGTGTGTCCTAAAACATCGAAAAAACACAGCTTAGGGAGCATAGGGCACGACCACTCATGGGCGTATAAATTGGGAAAACTAAAAATCAGCAAGACACATGCACCCCAAAGTTTAGGGCTGCTCTGTTGACAAGAACCTCCACTTCATGACAATTTAAATATCCCAGGAAAGAGAAAAATGGATAAAGAAGTTGTGGTCCTTATGTACAATGGAATATCACTCAGACATGAAATCAATGTCATAAGGCTAGTAGAAGCAAGATGAGTGGACTTAGGTACGACGATTCTAAGTGAAATAAGTCACACAGAAAAAGACACTTATCATAAGCTATCACTTATCGAGGGAATGTAAAAACCGCTACACTTGAACTGAATTACAAAACAGAACAGAGTCACACGTTTAGAAAACACACTATGGCTGCTTAACGGGAAAGGTGAGGTGGGGTGATGCATAAAACAAGGGTTTCAAATTCGCTCAGATACCGTTCCATACACCCAATATGTAATAGACAAGACCTACTCCTTGCTCAGTGAACTGGACTCAACACCCCCTATTCACCGCACAAGAATATATGTGACTAGTAAGAATCTTAAAACCTATGTATTGATATCTGTCTGGAAGTGAGTCAAGTGGGTGTAAAGCCGCATAAACACAGCTGTGAAAAGCAGCTAAACCCCATTATAAAACTAAATTACTTTTAAAAACCCATAAAACAAAGACAGTGAAAGAGAGAGAAATTCTTACAAAATTCGTTCAGAGGCTGTGATGCAACCTGGATTGACCATATCTACACGCACAGCTGGATGAGACATAAGGGTGGACACTCTTGGGGCTGAAAGGTTGGGTTAGGTTGGGTGAGCAAACGCAGACCATTTAAAGTAATACTGCGTGGTACCCATCCCATGGGTCCCAAGTCTCCAGGTTCAAGGGCATCTGCCTACATCAAAAACATGCATGAGAAACTCAGAAGATGGTACACCGTGTGATTTTGAAAGGTTTCTAAAACGCACCTCATTTCTCATCTCCTTGTGCTCGGGTTCGCCATTCCAGCTACTTTACTAGCAATCTCCCTACTTGGAGAATCAGCACCTTTAACCTCCTGTTCCCTACAGGTTGCAATTTGTCCTGAGGATGAACGGGAAGAGGGGGAACCAATGAGAGACTAGATCTAGCTGTTGGGACAGGCACAGGTCACTCTATTTTCCCATCAGGAAGAAGAATTAACCACAGGCTCAGCCTGCCGCCGGGAACCAGAATAGGGCCTGAGGAAATCCCGGGCTTTTGCGGCCAGCTCCCAAAAAAGACAGTTGAAAAATGGAGCTCAGGGGCACTCCCATTCACAAACCTGCTGAGTTATAAATGATAACTCTCGTCCACAGATATATTGAGGGAAGGCAACGAAGAGGATTTGAAAGAAAGGCAGAATTACGGGAAACAGATTTCAGGAGGTAGATTCGAATCGCCTTTAAAGCACATGAAAATCGGCAAAACGTCGACAATGATGCCCTTGGACAAAAAGGGCGTATGCGTTTTTTCCTGAATATATTCAGGAAAAAACGCATACGCCCTTTTTGGCCAACCAAGCAACCTGGAAAGGCAAATCAGCGCTACAAAGAAGTCTCGCTTCCCATCGGTCAAAAGGGCCATGCTGCAAAAAGTGTCATAACCAGAAATGCAGGACAGGCCATGGAGAAATGGCAGCCTTGCTACGCTGATGAGCGGGATGTAAGTTGCCAACAGCCACTCTGGAGAAGTGTACGGTGTGTCCTGAAACATCGAAAAAACACAGCTTAGGGAGCATAGGGCACGTCCACTCATGGGCGTATAAATTGGGAAAACTAAAAATCAGCAAGACACAGGCACCCCAAAGTTTAGGGCTACTCTGTTGACAAGAACCTCCACGTCATGACACCTTAAATATCCCAGGAAAGAGAAAAATGGATAAAGAAGTTGTGGTCCTTATGTACAATGCAATATCACTCAGACATGAAATCAATGTCATAAGTCTAGTAGAAGCAAGATGAGTGGACTTAGGTACGACGATTCTAAGTGAAATAAGTCACACAGAAAAAGACACTTATCATAAGCTATCACTTATAGAGGGAATGTAAAAACCGATACACTTGAACTGAATTACAGAACAGAACAGAGTCACACGTTTAGAAAACACACTATGGCTGCTTAACGGGAAAGGTGAGGTGGGGTGATGCATAAAACAAGGGGTTCAAATTCGCTCAGATACCGTTCCATACACCCAATATGTAATAGACAAGACCTACTCCTTGCTCAGTGAACTGGACTCAACACGCCCTATTCACCGCACAAGAATATATGTGACTAGTAAAAATCTTAAAACCTATGTATTGATATCTGTCTGGAAGTGAGTCAAGTGGGTGTAAATCCGCATAAACACAGCCGTGAAAAGCAGCTAAACCCCATTATAAAAATAAATTACTTTAAAAAACCCGTAAAACAAAGACAGTGAAAGAGAGAGAAATTCTTACAAAATTCGTTCAGGGGCTGTGATGCAACCTGGATTGACCATATCTAGACCCACAGCTGGATGAGACATAAGGGTGGACACTCTTGGGGCTGAGAGGTTGGGTGAGGTTGGGTGAGCAAACGCAGACCCTTTTAAGTAATACTGCATTGTACCCATCCCATGGGTCCCAAATCTCCAGGTTCTAGGGCATCTTCCTACATCGAAAACTTGCATGAGGTACCCAGAAGAAGGTACACCGTGTGATTTTGAAAGGTTTCTAAAACGCACCTCATTTCTCATCTCCTTGTGCTCCGGTTCGCCATTCCAGCTACTTCACTAGCAATCTCCCTACTTGGAGAATCAGCACCTTTAACCTCCTGTTCTGTACAGGTTGCAATTTGTCCAGAGGATGAACGGGAAGAGGGGCAACCAATGAGAGACTAGATCTAGGTGTTGGGAAAGGCACAGGTCACTCTATTTTCCCATCAGGAAGAAGAATTAACCACAGGCTCAGCCTGCCGCCGGGAACCAGAATAGGGCCTGAGGAAATCCGGTGCTTTTGCGGCCAGCTCCCAAACAAGACAGTTGAAAAATGGAGCTCAGGGGCACTGCCATTCACAAACCTGCTGAGTTATAAATGATAAATCTCGTCCACAAATATATTGAGGGAAGGCAACGAATAGGATTTGAAAGCAAGGCAGAATTGCAGGAAACAGGTTTCAGGAGGTAGATTCGAATCGCCTTTAAAGCACATGAAAAGCGGCAAAACGTCGACAATGATGCCCTTGGCCAAAAAGGGCGTATGCGTTTTTTCCTGAATATATTCAGGAAAAAACGCATACGCCCTTTTTGGCCAACCAAGCAACCTGGAAAGTCAAATCAGCGCTACAAAGAAGTCTCGCTTCCCATCGGTCAAAAGGGCCATGCTGCAAAAAGTGTCAAAACCAGAAATGCAGGACAGGCCATGGAGAAATGGCCACCTTGCTACGCTGATGAGCGGGATGTAAGTTGCCAACAGCCACTCTGGAGAAGTGTACGGTGTGTCCTGAAACATCGAAAAAACACAGCTTAGGGAGCATAGGGCACGTCCACTCATGGGCGTATAAATTGGGAAAACTAAAAATCAGCAAGACACAGGCACCCCAAAGTTTAGGGCTACTCTGTTGACAAGAACCTCCACTTCATGACACCTTAAATATCCCAGGAAAGAGAAAAATGGATAAAGAAGTTGTGGTCCTTATGTACAATGCAATATCACTCAGACATGAAATCAATGTCATAAGGCTAGTAGAAGCAAGATGAGTGGACTTAGGTACGACGATTCTAAGTGAAATAAGTCACACAGAAAAAGACACTTATCCTAAGCTATCACTTATAGAGGGAATGTAAAAACCGTTACACTTGAACTGAATTACAGAACAGAACAGAATCACACGTTTAGAAAACACACTATGGCTGCTTAACGGGAAAGGTGAGGTGGGGTGATGCATAAAACAAGGGTTTCAAATTCGCTCAGATACCGTTCCATACACCCAATATGTAATAGACAAGACCTACTCCTTGCTCAGTGAACTGGACTCAACACCCCCTATTCACCGCACAAGAATATATGTGACTAGTAAGAATCTTAAAACCTATGTATTGATATCTGTCTGGAAGTGAGTCAAGTGGGTGTAAAGCCGCATAAACACAGCCGTGAAAAGCAGCTAAACCCCATTATAAAACTAAATTACTTTTAAAAACCCGTAAAACAAAGACAGTGAAAGAGAGAGAAATTCTTACAAAATTCGTTCAGAGGCTGTGATGCAACCTGGATTGACCATATCTACACGCACAGCTGGATGAGACATAAGGGTGGACACTCTTGGGGCTGAAAGGTTGGGTTAGGTTGGGTGAGCAAACGCAGACCCTTTAAAGTAATACTGCGTGGTCCCCATCCCATGGGTCCCAAGTCTCCAGGTTCAAGGGCATCTACCTACATCGAAAACATGCATGAGAAACTCAGAAGATGGTACACCGTGTGATTTTGAAAGGTTTCTAAAACGCACCTCATTTCTCATCTCCTTGTGCTCGGGTTCGCCATTCCAGCTACTTTACTAGCAATCTCCCTACTTGGAGAATCAGCACCTTTAACCTCCTGTTCCCTACAGGTTGCAATTTGTCCTGAGGATGAACGGGAAGAGGGGCAACCAATGAGAGACTAGATCTAGGTGTTGGGACAGGCACAGGTCACTCTATTTTCCCATCAGGAAGAAGAATTAACCACAGGCTCAGCCTGCCGCCGGGAACCAGAATAGGGCCTGAGGAAATCCCGGGCTTTTGCGGCCAGCTCCCAAACAAGACAGTTGAAAAATGGAGCTCAGGGGCACTCCCATTCACAAACCTGCTGAGTTATAAATGATAACTCTCGTCCACAAATATATTGAGGGAAGGCAACGAAGAGGATTTGAAAGCAAGGCAGAATTGCAGGAAACAGGTTTCAGGAGGTAGATTCGAATCGCCTTTAAAGCACATGAAAAGCGGCAAAACGTCGACAATGATGCCCTTGGCTAAAAAGGGCGTATGCGTTTTTTCCTGAATATATTCAGGAAAAAACGCATACGCCCTTTTTGGTCAACCAAGCAACCTGGAAAGGCAAATCAGTGCTACAAAGAAGTCTCGCTTCCCATCGGTCAAAAGGGTCATGCTGCAAAAAGTGTCAAAACCAGAAATGCAGGACAGGCCATGGAGAAATGGCAGCCTTGCTACGCTGATGGCCGGGATGTTAATTGCCAACAGCCACTCTGGAGAAGTGTACGGTGTGTCCTGAAACATCGAAAAAACACAGCTTAGGGAGCATAGGGCACGTCCACTCATGGGCGTATAAATTGGGAAAACTAAAAATCAGCAAGACACAGGCACCCCAAAGTTTAGGGCTGCTCTGTTGACAAGAACCTCCACTTCATGACACCTTAAATATCCCAGGAAAGAGAAAAATGGATAAAGAAGTTGTGGTCCTTATGTACAATGGAATATCACTCAGACATGAAATCAATGTCATAAGGCTAGTAGAAGCAAGATGAGTGGACTTAGGTACGACGATTCTAAGTGAAATAAGTCACACAGAAAAAGACACTTATCATAAGCTATCACTTATATAGGGAATGTAAAAACCGCTACACTTGAACTGAATTACAAAACAGAACAGAGTCACACGTTTAGAAAACACACTATGGCTGCTTAACGGGAAAGGTGAGGTGGGGTGATGCATAAAACAAGGGTTTCAAATTCGCTCAGATACCGTTCCATACACCCAATATGTAATAGACAAGACCTACTCCTTGCTCAGTGAACTGGACTCAACACCCCCTATTCACCGCACAAGAATATATGTGACTAGTAAGAATCTTAAAACCTATGTATTGATATCTGTCTGGAAGTGAGTCAAGTGGGTGTAAAGCCGCATAAACACAGCTGTGAAAAGCAGCTAAACCCCATTATAAAACTAAATTACTTTTAAAAACCCGTAAAACAAAGACAGTGAAAGAGAGAGAAATTCTTACAAAATTCGTTCAGAGGCTGTGATGCAACCTGGATTGACCATATCTACACGCACAGCTGGATGAGACATAAGGGTGGACACTCTTGGGGCTGAAAGGTTGGGTTAGGTTGGGTGAGCAAACGCAGACCATTTAAAGTATTACTGCGTGGTACCCATCCCATGGGTCCCAAGTCTCCAGGTTCAAGGGCATCTGCCTACATCGAAAACATGCATGAGAAACTCAGAAGATGGTACACCGTGTGATTTTGAAAGGTTTCTAAAACGCACCTCATTTCTCATCTCCTTGTGCTCGGGTTCGCCATTCCAGCTACTTTACTAGCAATCTCCCTACTTGGAGAATCAGCACCTTTAACCTCCTGTTCCCTACAGGTTGCAATTTGTCCTGAGGATGAACGGGAAGAGGGGGAACCAATGAGAGACTAGATCTAGCTGTTGGGACAGGCACAGGTCACTCTATTTTCCCATCAGGAAGAAGAATTAACCACAGGCTCAGCCTGCCGCCGGGAACCAGAATAGGGCCTGAGGAAATCCCGGGCTTTTGTGGCCAGCTCCCAAACAAGACAGTTGAAAAATGGAGCTCAGGGGCACTCCCATTCACAAACCTGCTGAGTTATAAATGATAACTCTCGTCCACAAATATATTGAGGGAAGGCAACGAAGAGGATTTGAAAGCAAGGCAGAATTGCAGGAAACAGGTTTCAGGAGGTAGATTCGAATCGCCTTTAAAGCACATGAAAAGCGGCAAAACGTCGACAATGATGCCCTTGGCTAAAAAGGGCGTATGCGTTTTTTCCTGAATATATTCAGGAAAAAACGCATACGCCCTTTTTGGCCAACCAAGCAACCTGGAAAGGCAAATCAGTGCTACAAAGAAGTCTCGCTTCCCATCGGTCAAAAGGGTCATGCTGCAAAAAGTGTCAAAACCAGAAATGCAGGACAGGCCATGGAGAAATGGCAGCCTTGCTACGCTGATGGGCGGGATGTTAATTGCCAACAGCCACTCTGGAGAAGTGTACGGTGTGTCCTGAAACATCGAAAAAACACAGCTTAGGGAGCATAGGGCACGTCCACTCATGGGCGTATAAATTGGGAAAACTAAAAATCAGCAAGACACAGGCACCCCAATGTTTAGGGCTGCTCTGTTGACAAGAACCTCCACTTCATGACACCTTAAATATCCCAGGAAAGAGAAAAATGGATAAAGAAGTTGTGGTCCTTATGTACAATGGAATATCACTCAGACATGAAATCAATGTCATAAGGCTAGTAGAAGCAAGATGAGTGGACTTAGGTACGACGATTCTAAGTGAAATAAGTCACACAGAAAAAGACACTTATCATAAGCTATCACTTATATAGGGAATGTAAAAACCGCTACACTTGAACTGAATTACAAAACAGAACAGAGTCACACGTTTAGAAAACACACTATGGCTGCTTAACGGGAAAGGTGAGGTGGGGTGATGCATAAAACAAGGGTTTCAAATTCGCTCAGATACCGTTCCATACACCCAATATGTAATAGACAAGACCTACTCCTTGCTCAGTGAACTGGACTCAACACCCCCTATTCACCGCACAAGAATATATGTGACTAGTAAGAATCTTAAAACCTATGTATTGATATCTGTCTGGAAGTGAGTCAAGTGGGTGTAAAGCCGCATAAACACAGCTGTGAAAAGCAGCTAAACCCCATTATAAAACTAAATTACTTTTAAAAACCCGTAAAACAAAGACAGTGAAAGAGAGAGAAATTCTTACAAAATTCGTTCAGAGGCTGTGATGCAACCTGGATTGACCATATCTACACGCACAGCTGGATGAGACATAAGGGTGGACACTCTTGGGGCTGAAAGGTTGGGTTAGGTTGGGTGAGCAAACGCAGACCCTTTAAAGTAATACTGCGTGGTACCCATCCCATGGGTCCCAAGTCTCCAGGTTCAAGGGCATCTGCCTACATCGAAAACATGCATGAGAAACTCAGAAGATGGTAAACCGTGTGATTTTGAAAGGTTTCTAAAACGCACCTCATTTCTCATCTCCTTGTGCTCGGGTTCGCCATTCCAGCTACTTTACTAGCAATCTCCCTACTTGGAGAATCAGCACCTTTAACCTCCTGTTCCCTACAGGTTGCAATTTGTCCTGAGGATGAACGGGAAGAGGGGGAACCAATGAGAGACTAGATCTAGCTGTTGGGACAGGCACAGGTCACTCTATTTTCCCATCAGGAAGAAGAATTAACCACAGGCTCAGCCTGCCGCCGGGAACCAGAATAGGGCCTGAGGAAATCCCGGGCTTTTGCGGCCAGCTCCCAAACAAGACAGTTGAAAAATGGAGCTCAGGGGCACTCCCATTCACAAACCTGCTGAGTTATAAATGATAACTCTCGTCCACAAATATATTGAGGGAAGGCAACTAAGAGGATTTGAAAGCAAGGCAGAATTGCAGGAAACAGGTTTCAGGAGGTAGATTCGAATCGCCTTTAAAGCACATGAAAAGCGGCAAAACGTCGACAATGATGCCCTTGGCTAAAAAGGGCGTATGCGTTTTTTCCTGAATATATTCAGGAAAAAACGCATACGCCCTTTTTGGCCAACCAAGCAACCTGGAAAGGCAAATCAGTGCTACAAAGAAGTCTCGCTTCCCATCGGTCAAAAGGGTCATGCTGCAAAAAGTGTCAAAACCAGAAATGCAGGACAGGCCATGGAGAAATGGCAGCCTTGCTACGCTGATGGGCGGGATGTTAATTGCCAACAGCCACTCTGGAGAAGTGTACGGTGTGTCCTGAAACATCGAAAAAACACAGCTTAGGGAGCATACGGCACGTCCACTCATGGGCGTATAAATTGGGAAAACTAAAAATCAGCAAGACACAGGCACCCCAAAGTTTAGGGCTGCTCTGTTGACAAGAACCTCCACTTCATGACAACTTAAATATCCCAGGAAAGAGAAAAATGGATAAAGAAGTTGTGGTCCTTATGTACAATGGAATATCACTCAGACATGAAATCAATGTCATAAGGCTAGTAGAAGCAAGATGAGTGGACTTAGGTACGACGATTCTAAGTGAAATAAGTCACACAGAAAAAGACACTTATCATAAGCTATCACTTATATAGGGAATGTAAAAACCGCTACACTTGAACTGAATTACAAAACAGAACAGAGTCACACGTTTAGAAAACACACTATGGCTGCTTAACGGGAAAGGTGAGGTGGGGTGATGCATAAAACAAGGGTTTCAAATTCGCTCAGATACCGTTCCATACACCCAATATGTAATAGACAAGACCTACTCCTTGCTCAGTGAACTGGACTCAACACCCCCTATTCACCGCACAAGAATATATGTGACTAGTAAGAATCTTAAAACCTATGTATTGATATCTGTCTGGAAGTGAGTCAAGTGGGTGTAAAGCCGCATAAACACAGCTGTGAAAAGCAGCTAAACCCCATTATAAAACTAAATTACTTTTAAAAACCCGTAAAACAAAGACAGTGAAAGAGAGAGAAATTCTTACAAAATTCGTTCAGAGGCTGTGATGCAACCTGGATTGACCATATCTACACGCACAGCTGGATGAGACATAAGGGTGGACACTCTTGGGGCTGAAAGGTTGGGTTAGGTTGGGTGAGCAAACGCAGACCATTTAAAGTAATACTGCGTGGTACCCATCCCATGGGTCCCAAGTCTCCAGGTTCAAGGGCATCTGCCTACATCGAAAACATGCATGAGAAACTCAGAAGATGGTACACCGTGTGATTTTGAAAGGTTTCTAAAACGCACCTCATTTCTCATCTCCTTGTGCTCGGGTTCGCCATTCCAGCTACTTTACTAGCAATCTCCCTACTTGGAGAATCAGCACCTTTAACCTCCTGTTCCCTACAGGTTGCAATTTGTCCTGAGGATGAACGGGAAGAGGGGGAACCAATGAGAGACTAGATCTAGGTGTTGGGACAGGCACAGGTCACTCTATTTTCCCATCAGGAAGAAGAATTAACCACAGGCTCAGCCTGCCGCCGGGAACCAGAATAGGGCCTGAGGAAATCCCGGGCTTTTGCGGCCAGCTCCCAAACAAGACAGTTGAAAAATGGAGCTCAGGGGCACTCCCATTCACAAACCTGCTGAGTTATAAATGATAACTCTCGTCCACAAATATATTGAGGGAAGGCAACGAAGAGGATTTGAAAGCAAGGCAGAATTGCAGGAAAAAGGTTTCAGGAGGTAGATTCGAATCGCCTTTAAAGCACATGAAAAGCGGCAAAACGTCGACAATGATGCCCTTGGCTAAAAAGGGCGTATGCGTTTTTTCCTGAATATATTCAGGAAAAAACGCATACGCCCTTTTTGGCCAACCACGCAACCTGGAAAGGCAAATCAGTGCTACAAAGAAGTCTCGCTTCCCATCGGTCAAAAGGGTCATGCTGCAAAAAGTGTCAAAACCAGAAATGCAGGACAGGCCATGGAGAAATGGCAGCCTTGCTACGCTGATGGGCGGGATGTTAATTGCCAACAGCCACTCTGGAGAAGTGTACGGTGTGTCCTGAAACATCGAAAAAACACAGCTTAGGGAGCATAGGGCACGTCCACTCATGGGCGTATAAATTGGGAAAACTAAAAATCAGCAAGACACAGGCACCCCAAAGTTTAGGGCTGCTCTGTTGACAAGAACCTCCACTTCATGACACCTTAAATATCCCAGGAAAGAGAAAAATGGATAAAGAAGTTGTGGTCCTTATGTACAATGGAATATCACTCAGACATGAAATCAATGTCATAAGGCTATTAGAAGCAAGATGAGTGGACTTAGGTACGACGATTCTAAGTGAAATAAGTCACACAGAAAAAGACACTTATCATAAGCTATCACTTATATAGGGAATGTAAAAACCGCTACACTTGAACTGAATTACAAAACAGAACAGAGTCACACGTTTAGAAAACACACTATGGCTGCTTAACGGGAAAGGTGAGGTGGGGTGATGCATAAAACAAGGGTTTCAAATTCGCTCAGATACCGTTCCATACACCCAATATGTAATAGACAAGACCTACTCCTTGCTCAGTGAACTGGACTCAACACCCCCTATTCACCGCACAAGAATATATGTGACTAGTAAGAATCTTAAAACCTATGTATTGATATCTGTCTGGAAGTGAGTCAAGTGGGTGTAAAGCCGCATAAACACAGCTGTGAAAAGCAGCTAAACCCCATTATAAAACTAAATTACTTTTAAAAACCCGTAAAACAAAGACAGTGAAAGAGAGAGAAATTCTTACAAAATTCGTTCAGAGGCTGTGATGCAACCTGAATTGACCATATCTACACGCACAGCTGGATGAGACATAAGGGTGGACACTCTTGGGGCTGAAAGGTTGGGTTAGGTTGGGTGAGCAAACGCAGACCATTTAAAGTAATACTGCGTGGTACCCATCCCATGGGTCCCAAGTCTCCAGGTTCAAGGGCATCTTCCTACATCGAAAACATGCATGAGAAACTCAGAAGATGGTACACCGTGTGATTTTGAAAGGTTTCTAAAACGCACCTCATTTCTCATCTCCTTGTGCTCGGGTTCGCCATTCCAGCTACTTTACTAGCAATCTCCCTACTTGGAGAATCAGCACCTTTAACCTCCTGTTCCCTACAGGTTGCAATTTTTCCTGAGGATGAACGGGAAGAGGGGGAACCAATGAGAGACTAGATCTAGCTGTTGGGACAGGCACAGGTCACTCTATTTTCCCATCAGGAAGAAGAATTAACCACAGGCTCAGCCTGCTGCCAGGAACCAGAATAGGGCCTGAGGCAATCCCGTGCTTTTGCGGCCAGCTCTCAAAAAAGACAGTTGAAAAATGGAGCTCAGGGACACTGCAATTCAGAAACCCGCAGAGTTATAAGTGATAACTCTCATCCACAGATATATTGAGGGAAGGCAACGAAGAGGATTTGAAAGCAAGGCAGAATTGCAGGAAACAGATTTCAGGAGGTAGATTCGAATCGCCTTTAAGGCACATGAAAAGCGGCAAAACGTCGACAATGACGCCCTTGGCCAAAAAGGGCGTATGCGTTTTTTCCTGAATATATTCAGGAAAAAACGCATACGCCCTTTTTGGCCAACCAAGCAACCTGGAAAGGCAAATCAGCGCTACAAAGAAGTCTCGCTTCCCATCGGCCAAAAGGGACATGCTGCAAAAAGTGTCAAAACCAGAAATGCAGGACAGGCCATGGAGAAATGGCAGCCTTGCTACGCTGATGGGCGGGATGTTAATTGCCAACAGCCACTCTGGAGAAGTGTACGGTGTGTCCTGAAACATCGAAAAAACACAGCTTAGGGAGCATAGGGCACGTCCACTCATGGGCGTATAAATTGGGAAAACTAAAAATGAGCAAGACACAGGCACCCCAAAGTTTAGGGCTGCTCTGTTGACAAGAACCTCCACTTCACGACACCTTAAATATCCCAGGAAAGAGAAAAATGGATAAAGAAGTTGTGGTCCTTATGTACAATGGCATATCACTCAGACATGAAATCAATGTCATAAGGCTAGTAGAAGCAAGATGAGTGGACTTAGGTACGACGATTCTAAGTGAAATAAGTCACACAGAAAAAGACACTTATCATAAGCTCTCACTTATAGAGGGAATGTAAAAACCGTTACACTTGAACTGAATTACAGAACAGAACAGAATCACACGTTTAGAAAACACACTATGGCTGCTTAACGGGAAAGGTGAGGTGGGGTGATGCATAAAACAAGGGGTTCAAATTCGCTCAGATACCGTTCCATACACCCAATATGTAATAGACAAGACCTACTCCTTGCTCAGTGAACTGGACTCAACACGCCCTATTCACCGCACAACAATATATGTGACTAGTAACAATCTTAAAACCTATGTATTGATATCTGTCTGGAAGTGAGTCAAGTGGGTGTAAATCCGCATAAACACAGCCGTGAAAAGCAGCTAAACCCCATTATAAAAATAAATTACTTTTAAAAACCCGTAAAACAAAGACAGTGAAAGAGAGAGAAATTCTTACAAAATTCGTTCAGGGGCAGTGATGCAACCTGGATTGACCATATCTAGACCCACAGCTGGATGAGACATAAGGGTGGACACTCTTGGGGCTGAGAGGTTGGGTGAGGTTGGGTGAGCAAACTCAGACCCTTTAAAGTAATACTGCGTGATACCCATCCCATGGGTCCCAAATCTCCAGGTTCAAGGGCATCTTCCTACATCGAAAACATGCATGAGAAACTCAGAAGATGGTACACCGTGTGATTTTGAAAGGTTTCTAAAACACACCCCATTTCTCATCTCCTTGTGCTCGGGTTCGCCTTTCCAGCTACTTTACTAGCAATCAACTTACTTGGAGAATCAGCACCTTTAACCTCCTGTTCCCTACAGGTTGCAAATTGTCCTGAGGATGAACGGGAAGAGGAGCAACCAATGAGAGACTAGATCTAGGTGTTGGGACAGGCACAGGTCACTCTCTTTTCCCATCAGGAAGAAGAATTAACCACAGGCTCAGCCTGCCGCCCAGAAGCAGAATAGGGCCTGAGGCAATCCCGCGGTTTTGTGGCCAGCTCCCAAAAAAGCGAGTTGAAAAATGGAGCTCAGGGACACTGCAATTCACAAACCCGCAGAGTTATAAATGATAACTCTCATCCACAGATATATTGAGGGAAGGCAACGAAGAGGATTTGAAAGCAAGGCAGAATTGCAGGAAACAGATTTCAGGAGGTAGATACGAATCGCCTGTAAAGCACATGAAAAGCGGCAAAACGTCGACAATGATGCCCTTGGCCAAAAAGGGCGTATGCGTTTTTTCCTGAATATATTCAGGAAAAAACGCATACGCACTTTTTGGCCAACCAAGCAACCTGGAAAGGCAAATCAGCACTACAAAGAAGTCTCGCTTCCCATCGGTCAAAAGGGCCATGCTGCAAAAAGTGTCAAAACCAGAAATGCAGGACAGGCCATGGAGAAATGGCAGCCTTGCTACGCTGATGGGCGGGATGTTAATTGCCAACAGCCACTCTGGAGAAGTGTACGGTGTGTCCTGAAACATCGAAAAAACACAGCTTAGGGAGCATAGGGCACGTCCACTCATGGGCGTATAAATTGGGAAAACTAAAAATCAGCAAGACACAGGCACCCCAAAGTTTAGGGCTGCTCTGTTGACAAGAACCTCCACTTCATGACACCTTAAATATCCCAGGAAAGAGAAAAATGGATAAAGAAGTTGTGGTCCTTATGTACAATGGAATATCACTCAGACATGAAATCAATGTCATAAGGCTAGTAGAAGCAAGATGAGTGGACTTAGGTACGACGATTCTAAGTGAAATAAGTCACACAGAAAAAGACACTTATCATAAGCTATCACTTATATAGGGAATGTAAAAACCGCTACACTTGAACTGAATTACAAAACAGAACAGAGTCACACGTTTAGAAAACACACTATGGCTGCTTAACGGGAAAGGTGAGGTGGGGTGATGCATAAAACAAGGGTTTCAAATTCGCTCAGATACCGTTCCATACACCCAATATGTAATAGACAAGACCTACTCCTTGCTCAGTGAACTGGACTCAACACCCCCTATTCACCGCACAAGAATATATGTGACTAGTAACAATCTTAAAACCTATGTATTGATATCTGTCTGGAAGTGAGTCAAGTGGGTGTAAAGCCGCATAAACACAGCTGTGAAAAGCAGCTAAACCCCATTATAAAACTAAATTACTTTTAAAAACCCGTAAAACAAAGACAGTGAAAGAGAGAGAAATTCTTACAAAATTCGTTCAGAGGCTGTGATGCAACCTGGATTGACCATATCTACACGCACAGCTGGATGAGACATAAGAGTGGACACTCTTGGGGCTGAAAGGTTGGGTTAGGTTGGGTGAGCAAACGCAGACCCTTTAAAGTAATACTGCGTGGTACCCATCCCATGGGTCCCAAGTCTCCAGGTTCAAGGGCATCTGACTACATCGAAAACATGCATGAGAAACTCAGAAGATGGTACACCGTGTGATTTTGAAAGGTTTCTAAAACGCACCTCATTTCTCATCTCCTTGTGCTCGGGTTCGCCATTCCAGCTACTTTACTAGCAATCTCCCTACTTGGAGAATCAGCACCTTTAACCTCCTGTTCCCTACAGGTTGCAATTTGTCCTGAGGATGAACGGGAAGAGGGGGAACCAATGAGAGACTAGATCTAGCTGTTGGGACAGGCACAGGTCACTCTATTTTCCCATCAGGAATAAGAATTAACCACAGGCTCAGCCTGCTGCCAGGAACCAGAATAGGGCCTGAGGCAATCCCGTGCTTTTGCGGCCAGCTCTCAAAAAAGACAGTTGAAAAATGGAGCTCAGGGACACTGCAATTCAAAAACCCGCAGAGTTATAAGTGATAACTCTCATCCACAGATATATTGAGGGAAGGCAACGAAGAGGATTTGAAAGCAAGGCAGAATTGCAGGAAACAGATTTCAGGAGGTAGATTCGAATCGCCTTTAAGTCACATGAAAAGCGGCAAAACGTCAACAATGATGCCCTTGTCCAAAAAGGGCGTATGCGTTTTTTCCTGAATATATTCAGGAAAAAACGCATACGCCCTTTTTGGCCAACCAAGCAACCTGGAAAGGCAAATCAGCGCTACAAAGAAGTCTCGCTTCCCATCGGCCAAAAGGGACATGCTGCAAAAAGTGTCAAAACCAGAAATGCAGGACAGGCCATGGAGAAATGGCAGCCTTGCTACGCTGATGAGCGGGAT
Organism: Eschrichtius robustus; assembly: GCF_028021215.1. Classification (NCBI taxonomy): domain Eukaryota; kingdom Metazoa; phylum Chordata; class Mammalia; order Artiodactyla; family Eschrichtiidae; genus Eschrichtius; species Eschrichtius robustus. Next base: position 1,345,326 of record NW_027175495.1, on the reverse strand, counting down.
GTAAGTTGCCAACAGCCAATCTGGAGAAGTGTACGGTGTGTCCTGAAACATCGAAAAAACACAGCTTAGGGAGCATAGGGCACGTCCACTCATGGGCGTATAAATTGGGAAAACTAAAAATCAGCAAGACACAGGCACCCCAAAGTTTAGGGCTACTCTGTTGACAAGAACCTCCACTTCATGACACCTTAAATATCCCAGGAAAGAGAAAAATGGATAAAGAAGTTGTGGTCCTTATGTACAATGCAATATCACTCAGACATGAAATCAATGTCATAAGGCTAGTAGAAGCAAGATGAGTGGACTTAGGTACGACGATTCTAAGTGAAATAAGTCACACAGAAAAAGACACTTATCATAAGCTATCACTTATAGAGGGAATGTAAAAACCGTTACACTTGAACTGAATTACAGAACAGAACAGAATCACACGTTTAGAAAACACACTATGGCTGCTTAAAGGGAAAGGTGAGGTGGGGTGATGCATAAAACAAGGGGTTCAAATTCGCTCAGATACCGTTCCATACACCCAATATGTAATAGACAAGACCTACTCCTTGCTCAGTGAACTGGACTCAACACGCCCTATTCACCGCACAAGAATATATGTGACTAGTAACAATCTTAAAACCTATGTATTGATATCTGTCTGGAAGTGAGTCAAGTGGGTGTAAATCCGCATAAACACAGCCGTGAAAAGCAGCTAAACCCCATTATAAAAATAAATTACTTTTAAAAACCCGTAAAACAAAGACAGTGAAAGAGAGAGAAATTCTTACAAAATTCGTTCAGGGGCTGTGATGCAACCTGGATTGACCATATCTAGACCCACAGCTGGATGAGACATAAGGGTAGACACTCTTGGGGCTGAGAGGTTGGGTGAGGTTGGGTGAGCAAACGCAGACCCTTTAAAGTAATACTGCATTGTACCCATCCCATGGGTCCCAAATCTCCAGGTTCTAGGGCATCTTCCTACATCGAAAACTTGCATGAGGAACCCAGAAGAAGGTACACCGTGTGATTTTGAAAGGTTTCTAAAACGCACCTCATTTCTCATCTCCTTGTGCTCCGGTTCGCCATTCCAGCTACTTCACTAGCAATCTCCCTACTTGGAGAATCAGCACCTTTAACCTCCTGTTCTGTACAGGTTGCAATTTGTCCTGAGGATGAACGGGAAGAGGGGCAACCAATGAGAGACTAGATCTAGGTGTTGGGAAAGGCACAGGTCACTCTATTTTCCCATCAGGAAGAAGAATTAACCACAGGCTCAGCCTGCCGCCGGGAACCAGAATAGGGCCTGAGGAAATCCGGTGCTTTTGCGGCCAGCTCCCATACAAGACAGTTGAAAAATGGAGCTCAGGGGCACTGCCATTCACAAACCTGCTGAGTTATAAATGATAACTCTCGTCCACAAATATATTGAGGGAAGGCAACGAAGAGGATTTGAAAGCAAGGCAGAATTGCAGGAAACAGGTTTCAGGAGGTAGATTCGAATCGCCTTTAAAGCACATGAAAAGCGGCAAAACGTCGACAATGATGCCCTTGGCCAAAAAGTGTGTATGCGTTTTTTCCTGAATATATTCAGGAAAAAACGCATACGCCCTTTTTGGCCAACCAAGCAACCTGGAAAGGCAAATCAGTGCTACAAAGTAGTCTCGCTTCCCATCGGCCAAAAGGGTCATGCTGCAAAAAGTGTCAAAACCAGAAATGCAGGACAGGCCATGGAGAAATGGCAGCCTTGCTACGCTGATGGGCGGGATGTTAATTGCCAACAGCCACTCTGGAGAAGTGTACGGTGTGTCCTAAAACATCGAAAAAACACAGCTTATTGAGCATAGGGCACGTCCACTCATGGGCGTATAAATTGGGAAAACTAAAAATCAGCAAGACACATGCACCCCAAAGTTTAGGGCTGCTCTCTTGACAAGAACCTCCACTTCATGACAATTTAAATATCCCAGGAAAGAGAAAAATGGATAAAGAAGTTGTGGTCCTTATGTACAATGGAATATCACTCAGACATGAAATCAATGTCATAAGGCTAGTAGAAGCAAGATGAGTGGACTTAGGTACGACGATTCTAAGTGAAATAAGTCACACAGAAAAAGACACTTATCATAAGCTATCACTTATCGAGGGAATGTAAAAACCGCTACACTTGAACTGAATTACAAAACAGAACAGAGTCACACGTTTAGAAAACACACTATGGCTGCTTAACGGGAAAGGTGAGGTGGGGTGATGCATAAAACAAGGGTTTCAAATTCGCTCAGATACCGTTCCATACACCCAATATGTAATAGACAAGACCTACTCCTTGCTCAGTGAACTGGACTCAACACCCCCTATTCACCGCACAAGAATATATATGACTAGTAACAATCTTAAAACCTATGTATTGATATCTGTCTGGAAGTGAGTCAAGTGGGTGTAAAGCCACATAAACACAGCCGTGAAAAGCAGCTAAACCCCATTATAAAACTAAATTACTTTTAAAAACCCGTAAAACAAAGACAGTGAAAGAGAGAGAAATTCTTACAAAATTCGTTCAGAGGCTGTGATGCAACCTGGATTGACCATATCTACACGCACAGCTGGATGAGACATAAGGGTGGACACTCTTGGGGCTGAAAGGTTGGGTTAGGTTGGGTGAGCAAACGCAGACCCTTTAAAGTAATACTGCGTGGTACCCATCCCATGGGTCCCAAGTCTCCAGGTTCAAGGGCATCTACCTACATCGAAAACATGCATGAGAAACTCAGAAGATGGTACACCGTGTGATTTTGAAAGGTTTCTAAAACGCACCTCATTTCTCATCTCCTTGTGCTCGGGTTCTCCATTCCAGCTACTTTACTAGCAATCTCCCTACTTGGAGAATCAGCACCTTTAACCTCCTGTTCCCTACAGGTTGCAATTTGTCCTGAGGATGAACGGGAAGAGGGGCAACCAATGAGAGACTAGATCTAGGTGTTGGGACAGGCACAGGTCACTCTATTTTCCCATCAGGAAGAAGAATTAACCACAGGCTCAGCCTGCCCCCCAGAAGCAGAATAGGGCCTGAGGAAATCCCGGGCTTTTGCGGCCAGCTCCCAAACAAGACAGTTGAAAAATGGAGCTCAGGGGCACTCCCATTCACAAACCTGCTGAGTTATAAATGATAACTCTCGTCCACAAATATATTGAGGGAAGGCAACGAAGAGGATTTGAAAGCAAGGCAGAATTGCAGGAAACAGGTTTCAGGAGGTAGATTCAAATCGCCTTTAAAGCACATGAAAAGCGGCAAAACGTCGACAATGATGCCCTTGGCTAAAAAGGGCGTATGCGTTTTTTCCTGAATATATTCAGGAAAAAACGCATACGCCCTTTTTGGCCAACCAAGCAACCTGGAAAGGCAAATCAGTGCTACAAAGAAGTCTGGCTTCCCATCGGTCAAAAGGGTCATGCTGCAAAATGTGTCAAAACCAGAAATGCAGGACAGGCCATGGAGAAATGGCAGCATTGCTACGCTGATGGGCGGGATGTTAATTGCCAACAGCCACTCTGGAGAAGTGTACGTTGTGTCCTGAAATATCGAAAAAACACAGCTTAGGGAGCATAGGGCACGTCCACTCATGGGCTTATAAATTGGGAAAACTAAAAATCAGCAAGACACAGGCACCCCAAAGTTTAGGGCTGCTCTGTTGACAAGAACCTCCACTTCATGACACCTTAAATATCCCAGGAAAGAGAAAAATGGATAAAGAAGTTGTGGTCCTTATGTACAATGGAATATCACTCAGACATGAAATCAATGTCATAAGGCTAGTAGAAGCAAGATGAGTGGACTTAGGTACGACGATTCTAAGTGAAATAAGTCACACAGAAAAAGACACTTATCATAAGCGATCACTTATAGAGGGAATGTAAAAACCGCTACACTTGAACTGAATTACAAAACAGAACAGAGTCACACGTTTAGAAAACACACTATGGCTGCTTAACGGGAAAGGTGAGGTGGGGTGATGCATAAAACAAGGGTTTCAAATTCGCTCAGATACCGTTCCATACACCCAATATGTAATAGACAAGACCTACTCCTTGCTCAGTGAACTGGACTCTACACCCCCTATTCACCGCACAAGAATATATGTGACTAGTAAGAATCTTAAAACCTATGTATTGATATCTGTCTGGAAGTGAGTCAAGTGGGTGTAAAGCCGCATAAACACAGCCGTGAAAAGCAGCTAAACCCCATTATACAAATAAATTACTTTTAAAAACCCGTAAAACAAAGACAGTGAAAGAGAGAGAAATTCTTACAAAATTCGTTCAGAGGCTGTGATGCAACCTGGATTGACCATATCTACACGCACAGCTGGATGAAACATAAGGGTGGACACTCTTGGGGCTGAAAGGTTGGGTTAGGTTGGGTGAGCAAACGCAGACCCTTTAAAGTAATACTGCGTGGTACCCATCCCATGGGTCCCAAGTCTCCAGGTTCAAGGGCATCTTCCTACATCGAAAACATGCATGAGAAACTCAGAAGATGGTACACCGTGTGATTTTGAAAGGTTTCTAAAACGCACCTCATTTCTCATCTCCTTGTGCTCGGGTTCGCCATTCCAGCTACTTTACTAGCAATCTCCCTATTGGAGAATCAGCACCTTTAACCTCCTGTTCCCTACAGGTTGCAAATTGTCCTGAGGATGAAAGGGAAGTGGGGGAACCAATGAGAGACTAGATCTAGCTGTTGGGACAGGCACAGCTCACTCTATTTTCCCATCAGGAAGAAGAATTAACCACAGGCTCAGCCTGCTGCCAGGAACCAGAATAGGGCCTGAGGCAATCCCGTGCTTTTGCGGCCAGCTCTCAAAAAAGACAGTTGAAAAATGGAGCTCAGGGACACTGCAATTCACAAACCCGCAGAGTTATAAGTGATAACTCTCATCCACAGATATATTGAGGGAAGGCAACGAAGAGGATTTGAAAGCAAGGTAGAATTGCAGGAAACAGATTTCAGGAGGTAGATTCAAATCGCCTTTAAGGCACATGAAAAGCGGCAAAACGTCGACAATGATGCCCTTGGCCAAAAAGGGCGTATGCGTTTTTTCCTGAATATATTCAGGAAAAAACGCATACGCCCTTTTTGGCCAACCAAGCAACCTGGAAAGGCAAATCAGCGCTACAAAGAAGTCTCGCTTCCCATCGGTCAAAAGGGACATGCTGCAAAAAGTGTCAAAACCAGAAATGCAGGACAGGCCATGGAGAAATGGCAGCCTTGCTACGCTGATGGGCGGGATGTAAATTGCCAACAGCCCACTCTGGGGAAGTGTACGGTGTGTCCTGAAACATCGAAAAAACACAGCTTAGGGAGCATAGGGCACGTCCACTCATGGGCGTATAAATTGGGAAAACTAAAAATCAGCAAGACACAGGCACCCCAAAGTTTGGGGCTGCTCTGTTGACAAGAACCTCCACTTCATGACACCTTAAATATCCCAGGAAAGAGAAAACATGGATAAAGAAGTTGTGGTCCTTATGTACAATGGAATATCACTCAGACATGAAATCAATGTCATAAGGCTAGTAGAAGCAAGATGAGTGGACTTAGGTACGACGATTCTAAGTGAAATAAGTCAAACAGAAAAAGACACTTATCATAAGCTATCACTTATAGAGGCAATGTAAAAACCGCTACACTTGAACTGAATTACAAAACAGAACAGAGTCACACGTTTAGAAAACACACTATGGCTGCTTAACGGGAAAGGTGAGGTGGGGTGATGCATAAAACAAGGGTTTCAAATTCGCTCAGATACCGTTCCATACACCCAATATGTAATAGACAAGACCTACTCCTTGCTCAGTGAACTGGACTCTACACCCCCTATTCACCGCACAAGAATATATGTGACTAGTAAGAATCTTAAAACCTATGTATTGATATCTGTCTGGAAGTGAGTCAAGTGGGTGTAAAGCCGCATAAACACAGCCGTGAAAAGCAGCTAAACCCCATTATAAAAATAAATTACTTTTAAAAACCCGTAAAACAAAGACAGTGAAAGAGAGAGAAATTCTTACAAAATTCGTTCAGAGGCTGTGATGCAACCTGGATTGACCATATCTACACGCACAGCTGGATGAAACATAAGGGTGGACACTCTTGGGGCTGAAAGGTTTGGGTTAGGTTGGGTGAGCAAACGCAGACCCTTTAAAGTAATACTGCGTGGTACCCATCCCATGGGTCCCAAGTCTCCAGGTTCAAGGGCATCTTCCTACATCGAAAACATGCATGAGAAACTCAGAAGATGGTACACCGTGTGATTTTGAAAGGTTTCTAAAACGCACCTCATTTCTCATCTCCTTGTGCTCGGGTTCGCCATTCCAGCTACTTTACTAGCAATCTCCCTATTGGAGAATCAGCACCTTTAACCTCCTGTTCCCTACAGGTTGCAAATTGTCCTGAGGATGAAAGGGAAGTGGGGGAACCAATGAGAGACTAGATCTAGCTGTTGGGACAGGCACAGCTCACTCTATTTTCCCATCAGGAAGAAGAATTAACCACAGGCTCAGCCTGCTGCCAGGAACCAGAATATAGGGCCTGAGGCAATCCCGTGCTTTTGCGGCCAGCTCTCAAAAAAGACAGTTGAAAAATGGAGCTCAGGGACACTGCAATTCACAAACCCGCAGAGTTATAAGTGATAACTCTCATCCACAGATATATTGAGGGAAGGCAACGAAGAGGATTTGAAAGCAAGGTAGAATTGCAGGAAACAGATTTCAGGAGGTAGATTCAAATCGCCTTTAAGGCACATGAAAAGCGGCAAAAACGTCGACAATGATGCCCTTGGCCAAAAAGGGCGTATGCGTTTTTTTCCTGAATATATTCAGGAAAAAACGCATACGCCCTTTTTGGCCAACCAAGCAACCTGGAAAGGCAAATCAGCGCTACAAAGAAGTCTCGCTTCCCATCGGTCCAAAAGGGGACATGCTGCAAAAAGTGTCAAAACCAGAAATGCAGGACAGGCCATGGAGAAATGGCAGCCTTGCTACGCTGATGGGCGGGATGTAAAATTGCCAACAGCCACTCTGGGGGAAGTGTACGGTGTGTCCTGAAACATCGAAAAAACACAGCTTAGGGAGCATAGGGCACGTCCACGTCATGGGCGTATAAATTGGGAAAACTAAAAATCAGCAAGACACAGGCACCCCAAAGTTTGGGGCTGCTCTGTTGACAAGAACCTCCACTTCATGACACCTTAAATATCCCAGGAAAGAGAAAAATGGATAAAAAAGTTGTGGTCCTTATGTACAATGGAATATCACTCAGACATGAAATCAATGTCATAAGGCTAGTAGAAGCAAGATGAGTGGACTTAGGTACGACGATTCTAAGTGAAATAAGTCACACAGAAAAAGACACTTATCATAAGCTATCACTTATAGAGGCAATGTAAAAACCGCTACACTTGAACTGAATTACAAAACAGAACAGAGTCACACGTTTAGAAAACACACTATGGCTGCTTAACGGGAAAGGTGAGGTGGGGTGATGCATAAAACAAGGGGTTCAAATTCGCTCAGATACCGTTCCATACACCCAATATGTAATACACAAGACCTACTCCTTGCTCAGTGAACTGGACTCAACACCCCCTATTCACCGCACAAGAATATATATGACTAGTAACAATCTTAAAACCTATGTATTGATATCTGTCTGGAAGAGAGTCAAGTGGGTGTAAATCCACATAAACACAGCCGTGAAAAGCAGCTAAACCCCATTATAAAAATAAATTACTTTTAAAAACCCGTAAAACAAAGACAGTGAAAGAGAGAGAAATTCTTACAAAATTCGTTCAGGGGCAGTGATGCAACCTGGATTAACCATATCAAGACCCACAGCTGATGAGACATAAGGGTGGGACACTCTTGGGGCTGAGAGGTTGGGTGAGCAAACGCAGACCCTTTAAAGTAATACTGCGTGGTACCCATCCCATGGGTCCCAAATCTCCAGGTTCAAGGGCATCTTCCTACATCGAAAACATGCATGAGAAACTCAGAAGATGGTACACCGTGTGATTTTGAAAGGTTTCTAAAACACACCCCATTTCTCATCTCCTTGTGCTCGGGTTCGCCTTTCCAGCTACTTTACTAGCAATCAACTTACTTGGAGAATCAGCACCTTTAACCTCCTGTTCCCTACAGGTTGCAATTTGTCCTGAGGATGAACGGGAAGAGGGGCAACCAATGAGAGACTAGATCTAGCTGTTGGGACAGGCACAGTTCACCTCTATTTTCCCATCAGGAAGAAGAATTAACCACAGGCTCAGCCTGCCGCCCAGAAGCAGAATAGGGCCTGAGGCAATCCCGCGCTTTTGGGGCCAGCTCCCAAAAAAGACAGTTGAAAAATGGAGCTCAGGGGGACTGCCATTCACAAACCTGCTGAGTTATAAATGATAACTCTCGTCCACAAATATATTGAGGGAAGGCAACGAAGAGGATTTGAAAGCAAGGCAGAATTGCAGGAAACAGGTTTCAGGAGGTAGATTCGAATCGCCTTTAAAGCACATGAAAAGCGGCAAAACGTCGACAATGATGCCCTTGGCTAAAAAGGGCGTATGCGTTTTTTCCTGAATATATTCAGGAAAAAACGCATACGCCCTTTTTGGCCAACCAAGCAACCTGGAAAGGCAAATCATTGCTACAAAGAAGTCTGGCTTCCCATCGGTCAAAAGGGTCATGCTGCAAAATGTGTCAAAACCAGAAATGCAGGACAGGCCATGGAGAAATGGCAGCCTTGCTACGCTGATGGGCGGGATGTTAATTGCCAACAGCCACTCTGGAGAAGTGTACGTTGTGTCCTGAAACATCGAAAAAACACAGCTTAGGGAGCATAGGGCACGTCCACTCATGGGCGTATAAATTGGGAAAACTAAAAATCAGCAAGACACAGGCACCCCAAAGTTTAGGGCTGCTCTGTTGACAAGAACCTCCACTTCATGACACCTTAAATATCCCAGGAAAGAGAAAAATGGATAAAGAAGTTGTGGTCCTTATGTACAATGGAATATCACTCAGACATGAAATCAATGTCATAAGGCTAGTAGAAGCAAGATGAGTGGACTTAGGTACGACGATTCTAAGTGAAATAAGTCACACAGAAAAAGACACTTATCATAAGCTATCACTTATAGAGGGAATGTAAAAACCGCTACACTTGTACTGAATTACAAAACAGAACAGAGTCACACGTTTAGAAAACACACTATGGCTGCTTAACGGGAAAGGTGAGGTGGGGTGATGCATAAAACAAGGGTTTCAAATTCGCTCAGATACCGTTCCATACACCCAATATGTAATAGACAAGACCTACTCCTTGCTCAGTGAACTGGACTCTACACCCCCTATTCACCGCACAAGAATATATGTGACTAGTAAGAATCTTAAAACCTATGTATTGATATCTGTCTGGAAGTGAGTCAAGTGGGTGTAAAGCCGCATAAACACAGCCGTGAAAAGCAGCTAAACCCCATTATAAAAATAAATTACTTTTAAAAACCCGTAAAACAAAGACAGTGAAAGAGAGAGAAATTCTTACAAAATTCGTTCAGAGGCTGTGATGCAACCTGGATTGACCATATCTACACGCACAGCTGGATGAAACATAAGGGTGGACACTCTTGGGGCTGAAAGGTTGGGTTAGGTTGGGTGAGCAAACGCAGACCCTTTAAAGTAATACTGCGTGGTACCCATCCCATGTGTCCCAAGTCTCCAGGTTCAAGGGCATCTTCCTACATCGAAAACATGCATGAGAAACTCAGAAGATGGTACACCGTGTGATTTTGAAAGGTTTCTAAAACGCACCTCATTTCTCATCTCCTTGTGCTCGGGTTCGCCATTCCAGCTACTTTACTAGCAATCTCCCTATTGGAGAATCAGCACCTTTAACCTCCTGTTCCCTACAGGTTGCAAATTGTCCTGAGGATGAACGGGAAGTGGGGGAACCAATGAGAGACTAGATCTAGCTGTTGGGACAGGCACAGGTCACTCTATTTTCCCATCAGGAAGAAGAATTAACCACAGGCTCAGCCTGCTGCCAGGAACCAGAATAGGGCCTGAGGCAATCCCGTGCTTTTGCGGCCAGCTCTCAAAAAAGACAGTTGAAAAATGGAGCTCAGGGACACTGCAATTCACAAACCCGCAGAGTTATAAGTGATAACTCTCATCCACAGATATATTGAGGGAAGGCAACGAAGAGGATTTGAAAGCAAGGTAGAATTGCAGGAAACAGATTTCAGGAGGTAGATTCAAATCGCCTTTAAGGCACATGAAAAGCGGCAAAACGTCGACAATGATGCCCTTGGCCAAAAAGGGCGTATGCGTTTTTTCCTGAATATATTCAGGAAAAAACGCATACGCCCTTTTTGGCCAACCAAGCAACCTGGAAAGGCAAATCAGCGCTACAAAGAAGTCTCGCTTCCCATCGGTCAAAAGGGACATGCTGCAAAAAGTGTCAAAACCAGAAATGCAGGACAGGCCATGGAGAAATGGCAGCCTTGCTACGCTGATGGGCGGGATGTAAATTGCCAACAGCCACTCTGGGGAAGTGTACGGTGTGTCCTGAAACATCGAAAAAACACAGCTTAGGGAGCATAGGGCACGTCCACTCATGGGCGTATAAATTGGGAAAACTAAAAATCAGCAAGACACAGGCACCCCAAAGTTTGGGGCTGCTCTGTTGACAAGAACCTCCACTTCATGACACCTTAAATATCCCAGGAAAGAGAAAAATGGATAAAGAAGTTGTGGTCCTTATGTACAATGGAATATCACTCAGACATGAAATCAATGTCATAAGGCTAGTAGAAGCAAGATGAGTGGACTTAGGTACGACGATTCTAAGTGAAATAAGTCACACAGAAAAAGACACTTATCATAAGCTATCACTTATAGAGGCAATGTAAAAACCGCTACACTTGAACTGAATTACAAAACAGAACAGAGTCACACGTTTAGAAAACACACTATGGCTGCTTAACGGGAAAGGTGAGGTGGGGTGATGCATAAAACAAGGGGTTCAAATTCGCTCAGATACCGTTCCATACACCCAATATGTAATACACAAGACCTACTCCTTGCTCAGTGAACTGGACTCAACACCCCCTATTCACCGCACAAGAATATATATGACTAGTAACAATCTTAAAACCTATGTATTGATATCTGTCTGGAAGTGAGTCAAGTGGGTGTAAATCCGCCTAAACACAGCCGTGAAAAGCAGCTAAACCCCATTATAAAAATAAATTACTTTTAAAAACCCGTAAAACAAAGACAGTGAAAGAGAGAGAAATTCTTACAAAATTCGATCAGGGGCTGAGATGCAACCTGGATTGACCATATCTAGACCCACAGCTGGATGAGACATAAGGGTGGACACTCTTGGGGCTGAGAGGTTGGGTGAGCAAACCCAGACCCTTTATAGTAATACTGCGTGGTACCCATCCCATAGGTCCCAAATCTCCAGGTTCAAGGGCATCTTCCTACATCGAAAACATGCATGAGAAACTCAGAAGATGGTACACCGTGTGATTTTGAAAGGTTTCTAAAACACACCCCATTTCTCATCTCCTTGTGCTCGGGTTCGCCTTTCCAGCTACTTTACTAGCAATCAACTTGTTTGGAGAATCAGCACCTTTAACCTCCTGTTCCCTACAGGTTGCAATTTGTCCTGAGGATGAACGGGAAGAGGGGCAACCAATGAGAGACTAGATCTAGGTGTTGGGACAGGCACAGGTCACTCTATTTTCCCATCAGGAAGAAGAATTAACCACAGGCTCAGCCTGCCGCCCAGAAGCACAATAGGGCCTGAGGAAATCCCGTGCTTTTGCGGCCAGCTCCCATCAAGACAGTTGAAAAATGGAGCTCAGGGGCACTGCCATTCACAAACCTGCTGAGTTATAAATGATAACTCTCGTCCACAAATATATTGAGGGAAGGCAACGAAGAGGATTTGAAAGCAAGGCAGAATTGCAGGAAACAGGTTTCAGGAGGTAGATTCGAATCGCCTTTAAAGCACATGAAAAGCGGCAAAACGTCGACAATGATGCCCTTGGCCAAAAAGGGCGTATGCGTTTTTTCCTGAATATATTCAGGAAAAAACGCATACGCCCTTTTTGGCCAACCAAGCAACCTGGAAAGGCAAATCAGTGCTACAAAGAAGTCTCGCTTCCCATCGGTCAAAAGGGTCATGCTGCAAAAAGTGTCAGAACCAGAAATGCAGGACAGGCCATGGAGAAATGGCAGCCTTGCTACGCTGATGGGCGGGATGTTAATTGCCAACAGCCACTCTGGAGAAGTGTACGGTGTGTCCTGAAACATCGAAAAAACACAGCTTAGGGAGCATAGGGCACGTCCACTCATGGGCGTATAAATTGGGAAAACTAAAAATCAGCAAGACACATGCACCCCAAAGTTTAGGGCTGCTCTGTTGACAAGAACCTCCACTTCATGACAACTTAAATATCCCAGGAAAGAGAAAAATGGATAAAGAAGTTGTGGTCCTTATGTACAATGGAATATCACTCAGACTTGAAATCAATGTCATAAGGCTAGTAGAAGCAAGATGAGTGGACTTAGGTACGACGATTCTAAGTGAAATAAGTCACACAGAAAAAGACACTTATCATAAGCTATCACTTATAGAGGGAATGTAAAAACCGCTACACTTGAACTGAATTACAAAACAGAACAGAGTCACACGTTTAGAAAACACACTATGGCTGCTTAACGGGAAAGGTGAGGTGGGGTGATGCATAAAACAAGGGTTTCAAATTCGCTCAGATACCGTTCCATACACCCAATATGTAATAGACAAGACCTACTCCTTGCTCAGTGAACTGGACTCAACATCCCCATTCACCGCACAAGAATATATGTGACTAGTAAGAATTTTAAAACCTATGTATTGATATCTGTCTGGAAGTGAGTCAAGTGGGTGTAAAGCCGCATAAACACAGCCGTGAAAAGCAGCTAAACCCCATTATAAAACTAAATTACTTTTAAAAACCCGTAAAACAAAGACAGTGAAAGAGAGAGAAATTCTTACAAAATTCGTTCAGAGGCTGTGATGCAACCTGGATTGACCATATCTACACGCACAGCTGGATGAGACATAAGAGTGGACACTCTTGGGGCTGAAAGGTTGGGTTAGGTTGGGTGAGCAAACGCAGACCCTTTAAAGTAATACTGCGTGGTACCCATCCCATGGGTCCCAAGTCTCCAGGTTCAAGGGCATCTTCCTACATCGAAAACATGCATGAGAAACTCAGAAGATGGTACACCGTGTGATTTTGAAAGGTTTCTAAAACGCACCTCATTTCTCATCTCCTTGTGCTCGGGTTCGCCATTCCAGCTACTTTACTAGCAATCTCCCTACTTGGAGAATCAGCACCTTTAAACTCCTGTTCCCTACAGGTTGCAATTTGTCCTGAGGATGAACGGGAAGAGGGGGAACCAATGAGAGACTAGATCTAGCTGTTCGGACAGGCACAGGTCACTCTATTTTCCCATCAGGAAGAAGAATTAACCACAGGCTCAGCCTGCTGCCAGGAACCAGAATAGGGCCTGAGGCAATCCCGTGCTTTTGCGGCCAGCTCTCAAAAAAGACAGTTGAAAAATGGAGCTCAGGGACACTGCAATTCACAAACCCGCAGAGTTATAAGTGATAACTCTCATCCACAGATATATTGAGGGAAGGCAACGAAGAGGATTTGAAAGCAAGGTAGAATTGCAGGAAACAGATTTCAGGAGGTAGATTCAAATCGCCTTTAAGGCACATGAAAAGCGGCAAAACGTCGACAATGATGCCCTTGGCCAAAAAGGGCGTATGCGTTTTTTCCTGAATATATTCAGGAAAAAACGCATACGCCCTTTTTGGCCAACCAAGCAACCTGGAAAGGCAAATCAGCGCTACAAAGAAGTCTCGCTTCCCATCGGCCAAAAGGGACATGCTGCAAAAAGTGTCAAAACCAGAAATGCAGGACAGGCCATGGAGAAATGGCAGCCTTGCTACGCTGATGGGCGGGATGTTAATTGCCAACAGCCACTCTGGAGAAGTGTACGGTGTGTCCTGAAACATCGAAAAAACACAGCTTAGGGAGCATAGGGCACGTCCACTCATGGGCGTATAAATTGGGAAAACTAAAAATCAGCAAGACACAGGCACCCCAAAGTTTGGGGCTGCTCTGTTGACAAGAACCTCCACTTCATGACACCTTAAATATCCCAGGAAAGAGAAAAATGGATAAAAAAGTTGTGGTCCTTATGTACAATGGAATATCACTCAGACATGAAATCAATGTCATAAGGCTAGTAGAAGCAAGATGAGTGGACTTAGGTACGACGATTCTAAGTGAAATAAGTCACACAGAAAAAGACACTTATCATAAGCTATCACTTATAGAGGCAATGTAAAAACCGCTACACTTGAACTGAATTACAAAACAGAACAGAGTCACACGTTTAGAAAACACACTATGGCTGCTTAACGGGAAAGGTGAGGTGGGGTGATGCATAAAACAAGGGGTTCAAATTCGCTCAGATACCGTTCCATACACCCAATATGTAATACACAAGACCTACTCCTTGCTCAGTGAACTGGACTCAACACCCCCTATTCACCGCACAAGAATATATATGACTAGTAACAATCTTAAAACCTATGTATTGATATCTGTCTGGAAGAGAGTCAAGTGGGTGTAAATCCACATAAACACAGCCGTGAAAAGCAGCTAAACCCCATTATAAAAATAAATTACTTTTAAAAACCCGTAAAACAAAGACAGTGAAAGAGAGAGAAATTCTTACAAAATTCGTTCAGGGGCAGTGATGCAACCTGGATTAACCATATCTAGACCCACAGCTGGATGAGACATAAGGGTGGACACTCTTGGGGCTGAGAGGTTGGGTGAGCAAACGCAGACCCTTTAAAGTAATACTGCGTGGTACCCATCCCATGGGTCCCAAATCTCCAGGTTCAAGGGCATCTTCCTACATCGAAAACATGCATGAGAAACTCAGAAGATGGTACACCGTGTGATTTTGAAAGGTTTCTAAAACACACCCCATTTCTCATCTCCTTGTGCTCGGGTTCGCCTTTCCAGCTACTTTACTAGCAATCAACTTACTTGGAGAATCAGCACCTTTAACCTCCTGTTCCCTACAGGTTGCAATTTGTCCTGAGGATGAACGGGAAGAGGGGCAACCAATGAGAGACTAGATCTAGCTGTTGGGACAGGCACAGTTCACTCTATTTTCCCATCAGGAAGAAGAATTAACCACAGGCTCAGCCTGCCGCCCAGAAGCAGAATAGGGCCTGAGGCAATCCCGCGCTTTTGCGGCCAGCTCCCAAAAAAGACAGTTGAAAAATTGAGCTCAGGGGGACTGCCATTCACAAACCTGCTGAGTTATAAATGATAACTCTCGTCCACAAATATATTGAGGGAAGGCAACGAAGAGGATTTGAAAGCAAGGCAGAATTGCAGGAAACAGGTTTCAGGAGGTAGATTCGAATCGCCTTTAAAGCACATGAAAAGCGGCAAAACGTCGACAATGATGCCCTTGGCTAAAAAGGGCGTATGCGTTTTTTCCTGAATATATTCAGGAAAAAACGCATACGCCCTTTTTGGCCAACCAAGCAACCTGGAAAGGCAAATCAGTGCTACAAAGAAGTCTGGCTTCCCATCGGTCAAAAGGGTCATGCTGCAAAATGTGTCAAAACCAGAAATGCAGGACAGGCCATGGAGAAATGGCAGCCTTGCTACGCTGATGGGCGGGATGTTAATTGCCAACAGCCACTCTGGAGAAGTGTACGTTGTGTCCTGAAACATCGAAAAAACACAGCTTAGGGAGCATAGGGCACGTCCACTCATGGGCGTATAAATTGGGAAAACTAAAAATCAGCAAGACACAGGCACCCCAAAGTTTAGGGCTGCTCTGTTGACAAGAACCTCCACTTCATGACACCTTAAATATCCCAGGAAAGAGAAAAATGGATAAAGAAGTTGTGGTCCTTATGTACAATGGAATATCACTCAGACATGAAATCAATGTCATAAGGCTAGTAGAAGCAAGATGAGTGGACTTAGGTACGACGATTCTAAGTGAAATAAGTCACACAGAAAAAGACACTTATCATAAGCTATCACTTATAGAGGGAATGTAAAAACCGCTACACTTGTACTGAATTACAAAACAGAACAGAGTCACACGTTTAGAAAACACACTATGGCTGCTTAACGGGAAAGGTGAGGTGGGGTGATGCATAAAACAAGGGTTTCAAATTCGCTCAGATACCGTTCCATACACCCAATATGTAATAGACAAGACCTACTCCTTGCTCAGTGAACTGGACTCTACACCCCCTATTCACCGCACAAGAATATATGTGACTAGTAAGAATCTTAAAACCTATGTATTGATATCTGTCTGGAAGTGAGTCAAGTGGGTGTAAAGCCGCATAAACACAGCCGTGAAAAGCAGCTAAACCCCATTATAAAAATAAATTACTTTTAAAAACCCGTAAAACAAAGACAGTGAAAGAGAGAGAAATTCTTACAAAATTCGTTCAGAGGCTGTGATGCAACCTGGATTGACCATATCTACACGCACAGCTGGATGAAACATAAGGGTGGACACTCTTGGGGCTGAAAGGTTGGGTTAGGTTGGGTGAGCAAACGCAGACCCTTTAAAGTAATACTGCGTGGTACCCATCCCATGTGTCCCAAGTCTCCAGGTTCAAGGGCATCTTCCTACATCGAAAACATGCATGAGAAACTCAGAAGATGGTACACCGTGTGATTTTGAAAGGTTTCTAAAACGCACCTCATTTCTCATCTCCTTGTGCTCGGGTTCGCCATTCCAGCTACTTTACTAGCAATCTCCCTATTGGAGAATCAGCACCTTTAACCTCCTGTTCCCTACAGGTTGCAATTTGTCCTGAGGATGAACGGGAAGAGGGGCAACCAATGAGAGACTAGATCTAGGTGTTGGGACAGGCACAGGTCACTCTATTTTCCCATCAGGAAGAAGAATTAACCACAGGCTCAGCCTGCCGCCCAGAAGCACAATAGGGCCTGAGGAAATCCCGTGCTTTTGCGGCCAGCTCCCATCAAGACAGTTGAAAAATGGAGCTCAGGGGCACTGCCATTCACAAACCTGCTGAGTTATAAATGATAACTCTCGTCCACAAATATATTGAGGGAAGGCAACGAAGAGGATTTGAAAGCAAGGCAGAATTGCAGGAAACAGGTTTCAGGAGGTAGATTCGAATCGCCTTTAAAGCACATGAAAAGCGGCAAAACGTCGACAATGATGCCCTTGGCCAAAAAGGGCGTATGCGTTTTTTCCTGAATATATTCAGGAAAAAACGCATACGCCCTTTTTGGCCAACCAAGCAACCTGGAAAGGCAAATCAGTGCTACAAAGAAGTCTCGCTTCCCATCGGTCAAAAGGGTCATGCTGCAAAAAGTGTCAGAACCAGAAATGCAGGACAGGCCATGGAGAAATGGCAGCCTTGCTACGCTGATGGGCGGGATGTTAATTGCCAACAGCCACTCTGGAGAAGTGTACGGTGTGTCCTGAAACATCGAAAAAACACAGCTTAGGGAGCAAAGGGCACGTCCACTCATGGGCGTATAAATTGGGAAAACTAAAAATCAGCAAGACACATGCACCCCAAAGTTTAGGGCTGCTCTGTTGACAAGAACCTCCACTTCATGACAACTTAAATATCCCAGGAAAGAGAAAAATGGATAAAGAAGTTGTGGTCCTTATGTACAATGGAATATCACTCAGACTTGAAATCAATGTCATAAGGCTAGTAGAAGCAAGATGAGTGGACTTAGGTACGACGATTCTAAGTGAAATAAGTCACACAGAAAAAGACACTTATCATAAGCTATCACTTATAGAGGGAATGTAAAAACCGCTACACTTGAACTGAATTACAAAACAGAACAGAGTCACACGTTTAGAAAACACACTATGGCTGCTTAACGGGAAAGGTGAGGTGGGGTGATGCATAAAACAAGGGTTTCAAATTCGCTCAGATACCGTTCCATACACCCAATATGTAATAGACAAGACCTACTCCTTGCTCAGTGAACTGGACTCAACATCCCCATTCACCGCACAAGAATATATGTGACTAGTAAGAATCTTAAAACCTATGTATTGATATCTGTCTGGAAGTGAGTCAAGTGGGTGTAAAGCCGCATAAACACAGCCGTGAAAAGCAGCTAAACCCCATTATAAAACTAAATTACTTTTAAAAACCCGTAAAACAAAGACAGTGAAAGAGAGAGAAATTCTTACAAAATTCGTTCAGAGGCTGTGATGCAACCTGGATTGACCATATCTACACGCACAGCTGGATGAGACATAAGAGTGGACACTCTTGGGGCTGAAAGGTTGGGTTAGGTTGGGTGAGCAAACGCAGACCCTTTAAAGTAATACTGCGTGGTACCCATCCCATGGGTCCCAAGTCTCCAGGTTCAAGGGCATCTTCCTACATCGAAAACATGCATGAGAAACTCAGAAGATGGTACACCGTGTGATTTTGAAAGGTTTCTAAAACGCACCTCATTTCTCATCTCCTTGTGCTCGGGTTCGCCATTCCAGCTACTTTACTAGCAATCTCCCTACTTGGAGAATCAGCACCTTTAACCTCCTGTTCCCTACAGGTTGCAATTTGTCCTGAGGATGAACGGGAAGAGGGGGAACCAATGAGAGACTAGATCTAGCTGTTGGGACAGGCACAGGTCACTCTATTTTCCCATCAGGAAGAAGAATTAACCACAGGCTCAGCCTGCTGCCAGGAACCAGAATAGGGCCTGAGGCAATCCCGTGCTTTTGCGGCCAGCTCTCAAAAAAGACAGTTGAAAAATGGAGCTCAGGGACACTGCAATTCACAAACCCGCAGAGTTATAAGTGATAACTCTCATCCACAGATATATTGAGGGAAGGCAACGAAGAGGATTTGAAAGCAAGGTAGAATTGCAGGAAACAGATTTCAGGAGGTAGATTCAAATCGCCTTTAAGGCACATGAAAAGCGGCAAAACGTCGACAATGATGCCCTTGGCCAAAAAGGGCGTATGCGTTTTTTCCTGAATATATTCAGGAAAAAACGCATACGCCCTTTTTGGCCAACCAAGCAACCTGGAAAGGCAAATCAGCGCTACAAAGAAGTCTCGCTTCCCATCGGCCAAAAGGGACATGCTGCAAAAAGTGTCAAAACCAGAAATGCAGGACAGGCCATGGAGAAATGGCAGCCTTGCTACGCTGATGGGCGGGATGTTAATTGCCAACAGCCACTCTGGAGAAGTGTACGGTGTGTCCTGAAACATCGAAAAAACACAGCTTAGGGAGCATAGGGCACGTCCACTCATGGGCGTATAAATTGGGAAAACTAAAAATCAGCAAGACACAGGCACCCCAAAGTTTGGGGCTGCTCTGTTGACAAGAACCTCCACTTCATGACACCTTAAATATCCCAGGAAAGAGAAAAATGGATAAAAAAGTTGTGGTCCTTATTTACAATGGAATATCACTCAGACATGAAATCAATGTCATAAGGCTAGTAGAAGCAAGATGAGTGGACTTAGGTACGACGATTCTAAGTGAAATAAGTCACACAGAAAAAGACACTTATCATAAGCTATCACTTATAGAGGCAATGTAAAAACCGCTACACTTGAACTGAATTACAAAACAGAACAGAGTCACACGTTTAGAAAACACACTATGGCTGCTTAACGGGAAAGGTGAGGTGGGGTGATGCATAAAACAAGGGGTTCAAATTCGCTCAGATACCGTTCCATACACCCAATATGTAATACACAAGACCTACTCCTTGCTCAGTGAACTGGACTCAACACCCCCTATTCACCGCACAAGAATATATATGACTAGTAACAATCTTAAAACCTATGTATTGATATCTGTCTGGAAGAGAGTCAAGTGGGTGTAAATCCACATAAACACAGCCGTGAAAAGCAGCTAAACCCCATTATAAAAATAAATTACTTTTAAAAACCCGTAAAACAAAGACAGTGAAAGAGAGAGAAATTCTTACAAAATTCGATCAGGGGCTGAGATGCAACCTGGATTAACCATATCTAGACCCACAGCTGGATGAGTCATAAGGGTGGACACTCTTGGGGCTGAGAGGTTGGGTGAGCAAACGCAGACCCTTTAAAGTAATACTGCGTGGTACCCATCCCATGGGTCCCAAATCTCCAGGTTCAAGGGCATCTTCCTACATCGAAAACATGCATGAGAAACTCAGAAGATGGTACACCGTGTGATTTTGAAAGGTTTCTAAAACACACCCCATTTCTCATCTCCTTGTGCTCGGGTTCGCCTTTCCAGCTACTTTACTAGCAATCAACTTACTTGGAGAATCAGCACCTTTAACCTCCTGTTCCCTACAGGTTGCAATTTGTCCTGAGGATGAACGGGAAGAGGGGCAACCAATGAGAGACTAGATCTAGCTGTTGGGACAGGCACAGTTCACTCTATTTTCCCATCAGGAAGAAGAATTAACCACAGGCTCAGCCTGCCGCCCAGAAGCAGAATAGGGCCTGAGGCAATCCCGCGCTTTTGCGGCCAGCTCCCAAAAAAGACAGTTGAAAAATGGAGCTCAGGGACACTGCAATTCACAAACCCGCAGAGTTATAAATGATAACTCTCATCCACAGATATATTGAGGGAAGGCAACGAAGAGGATTTGAAAGCAAGGCAGAATTGCAGGAAACAGATTTCAGGAGGTAGATTCGAATCGCCTGTAAAGCACATGAAAAGCGGCAAAACGTGGACAATGATGCCCTTGGCCAAAAAGGGCGTATGCGTTTTTTCCTGAATATATTCAGGAAAAAACGCATACGCCCTTTTTGGCCAACCAAGCAACCTGGAAAGGCAAATCAGCGCTACAAAGAAGTCTCGCTTCCCATCGGTCAAAAGGGCCATGCTGCAAAAAGTGTCAAAACCAGAAAGGCAGGACAGGCCATGGAGAAATGGCAGCCTTGCTACGCTGATGGGCGGGATGTAAGTTGCCAACAGCCACTCTGGAGAAATGTACGTTGTGTCCTGAAACATCGAAAAAACACAGCTTAAGGAGCATAGGGCACGTCCACTCATGGGCGTATAAATTGGGAAAACTAAAAATCAGCAAGACACAGGCACCCCAAAGTTTAGGGCTGCTCTGTTGACAAGAACCACCACTTCATGACACCTTAAATATCCCAGGAAAGAGAAAAATGGATAAAGAAGTTGTGGTCCTTATGTACAATGGAATATCACTCAGACATGAAATCAATGTCATAAGGCTAGTAGAAGCAAGATGAGTGGACTTAGGTCCGACGATTCTAAGTGAAATAAGTCACACAGAAAAAGACACTTATCATAAGCTATCACTTATAGAGGGAATGTAAAAACCGCTACACTTGAACTGAATTACAGAACAGAACAGAATCACACGTTTAGAAAACACACTATGGCTGCTTAACGGGAAAGGTGAGGTGGGGTGATGCATAAAACAAGGGGTTCAAATTCGCTCAGATACCGTTCCATACACCCAATATGTAATAGACAAGACCTACTCCTTGCTCAGTGAACTGGACTCAACACCCCCTATTCACCGCACAAGAATATACGTGACGAGTAAGAATCGTAAAACCTATGTATTGATATCTGTCTGTAAGTGAGTCAAGTGGGTGTAAAGCCGCATAAACACAGCCGTGAAAAGCAGCTAAACCCCATTATAAAAATAAATTACTTTTAAAAACCCGTAAAACAAAGACAGTGAAAGAGAGAGAAATTCTTACAAAATTCGTTCAGGGGCTGTGATGCAACCTGGATTGACCATATCTAGACCCACAGCTGGATGAGACATAAGGGTGGACACTCTTGGGGCTGAGAGTTTGGGTGAGGTTGGGTGAGCAAACGCAGACCCTTTAAAGTAATACTGCATGGTACCCATCCCATGGGTCCCAAATCTCCATGTTCAAGGGCATCTTCCTACATCGAAAACTTGCATGAGGAACCCAGAAAAAGGTACACCGTGTGATTTTGAAAGGTTTCTAAAACGCACCTCATTTCTCATCTCCTTGTGCTCGGGTTCGCCATTCCAGCTACTTCACTAGCAATCTCCCTACTTGGAGAATCAGCACCTTTAACCTCCTGTTCCCTACAGGTTGCAGTTTGTCCTGAGGATGAACGGGAAGAGGGGAAACCAATGAGAGAATAGATCTAGGTGTTGAGACAGGCACAGGTCACTCTATTTTCCCATCAGGAAGAGGAATTAACCACAGGCTCAGCCTGCCGCCGGGAACCAGAATAGGGCCTGAGGCAATCCCGTGCTTTTGCCGCCAGCTCCCAAAAAAGACAGTTGAAAAATTGAGCTCAGGGGGACTGCCATTCACAAACCTGCTGAGTTATAAATGATAACTCTCGTCCACAAATATATTGAGGGAAGGCAACGAAGAGGATTTGAAAGCAAGGCAGAATTGCAGGAAACAGGTTTCAGGAGGTAGATTCGAATCGCCTTTAAAGCACATGAAAAGCGGCAAAACGTCGACAATGATGCCCTTGGCCAAAAAGGGCGTATGCGTTTTTTCCTGAATATATTCAGGAAAAAACGCATACGCCCTTTTTGGCCAACCAAGCAACCTGGAAAGGCAAATCAGTGCTACAAAGAAGTCTCGCTTCCCATCGGTCAAAAGGGTCATGCTGCAAAAAGTGTCAAAACCAGAAATGCAGGACAGGCCATGGAGAAATGGCAGCCTTGCTACGCTGATGGGCGGGATGTTAATTGCCAACAGCCTCTCTGGAGAAGTGTACGGTGTGTCCTGAAACATCGAAAAAACACAGCTTAGGGAGCATAGGGCACGTCCACTCATGGGCGTATAAATTGGGAAAACTAAAAATCAGCAAGACACAGGCACCCCAAAGTTTAGGGCTGCTCTGTTGACAAGAACCTCCACTTCATGACAACTTAAATATCCCAGGAAAGAGAAAAATGGATAAAGAAGTTGTGGTCTTTATGTACAATGGAATATCACTCAGACATGAAATCAATGTCATAAGGCTAGTAGAAGCAAGATGAGTGGACTTAGGTACGACGATTCTAAGTGAAATAAGTCACACAGAAAAAGACACTTATCATAAGCTATCACTTATAGAGGGAATGTAAAAACCGCTACACTTGAACTGAATTACAAAACAGAACAGAGTCACACGTTTAGAAAACACACTATGGCTGCTTAACGGGAAAGGTGAGGTGGGGTGATGCATAAAACAAGGGTTTCAAATTCGCTCAGATACCGTTCCATACACCCAATATGTAATAGACAAGACCTACTCCTTGCTCAGTGAACTGGACTCAACATCCCCATTCACCGCACAAGAATATATGTGACTAGTAAGAATCTTAAAACCTATGTATTGATATCTGTCTGGAAGTGAGTCAAGTGGGTGTAAAGCCGCATAAACACAGCCGTGAAAAGCAGCTAAACCCCATTATAAAACTAAATTACTTTTAAAAACCCGTAAAACAAAGACAGTGAAAGAGAGAGAAATTCTTACAAAATTCGTTCAGAGGCTGTGATGCAACCTGGATTGACCATATCTACACGCACAGCTGGATGAGACATAAGAGTGGACACTCTTGGGGCTGAAAGGTTGGGTTAGGTTGGGTGAGCAAACGCAGACCCTTTAAAGTAATACTGCGTGGTACCCATCCCATGGGTCCCAAGTCTCCAGGTTCAAGGGCATCTTCCTACATCGAAAACATGCATGAGAAACTCAGAAGATGGTACACCGTGTGATTTTGAAAGGTTTCTAAAACGCACCTCATTTCTCATCTCCTTGTGCTCGGGTTCGCCATTCCAGCTACTTTACTAGCAATCTCCCTACTTGGAGAATCAGCACCTTTAACCTCCTGTTCCCTACAGGTTGCAATTTGTCCTGAGGATGAACGGGAAGAGGGGGAACCAATGAGAGACTAGATCTAGCTGTTCGGACAGGCACAGGTCACTCTATTTTCCCATCAGGAAGAAGAATTAACCACAGGCTCAGCCTGCTGCCAGGAACCAGAATAGGGCCTGAGGCAATCCCGTGCTTTTGCGGCCAGCTCTCAAAAAAGACAGTTGAAAAATGGAGCTCAGGGACACTGCAATTCACAAACCCGCAGAGTTATAAGTGATAACTCTCATCCACAGATATATTGAGGGAAGGCAACGAAGAGGATTTGAAAGCAAGGTAGAATTGCAGGAAACAGATTTCAGGAGGTAGATTCAAATCGCCTTTAAGGCACATGAAAAGCGGCAAAACGTCGACAATGATGCCCTTGGCCAAAAAGGGCGTATGCGTTTTTTCCTGAATATATTCAGGAAAAAACGCATACGCCCTTTTTGGCCAACCAAGCAACCTGGAAAGGCAAATCAGCGCTACAAAGAAGTCTCGCTTCCCATCGGCCAAAAGGGACATGCTGCAAAAAGTGTCAAAACCAGAAATGCAGGACAGGCCATGGAGAAATGGCAGCCTTGCTACGCTGATGGGCGGGATGTTAATTGCCAACAGCCACTCTGGAGAAGTGTACGGTGTGTCCTGAAACATCGAAAAAACACAGCTTAGGGAGCATAGGGCACGTCCACTCATGGGCGTATAAATTGGGAAAACTAAAAATCAGCAAGACACAGGCACCCCAAAGTTTGGGGCTGCTCTGTTGACAAGAACCTCCACTTCATGACACCTTAAATATCCCAGGAAAGAGAAAAATGGATAAAAAAGTTGTGGTCCTTATTTACAATGGAATATCACTCAGACATGAAATCAATGTCATAAGGCTAGTAGAAGCAAGATGAGTGGACTTAGGTACGACGATTCTAAGTGAAATAAGTCACACAGAAAAAGACACTTATCATAAGCTATCACTTATAGAGGCAATGTAAAAACCGCTACACTTGAACTGAATTACAAAACAGAACAGAGTCACACGTTTAGAAAACACACTATGGCTGCTTAACGGGAAAGGTGAGGTGGGGTGATGCATAAAACAAGGGGTTCAAATTCGCTCAGATACCGTTCCATACACCCAATATGTAATACACAAGACCTACTCCTTGCTCAGTGAACTGGACTCAACACCCCCTATTCACCGCAAAAGAATATATATGACTAGTAACAATCTTAAAACCTATGTATTGATATCTGTCTGGAAGAGAGTCAAGTGGGTGTAAATCCACATAAACACAGCCGTGAAAAGCAGCTAAACCCCATTATAAAAATAAATTACTTTTAAAAACCCGTAAAACAAAGACAGTGAAAGAGAGAGAAATTCTTACAAAATTCGATCAGGGGCTGAGATGCAACCTGGATTAACCATATCTAGACCCACAGCTGGATGAGTCATAAGGGTGGACACTCTTGGGGCTGAGAGGTTGGGTGAGCAAACGCAGACCCTTTAAAGTAATACTGCGTGGTACCCATCCCATGGGTCCCAAATCTCCAGGTTCAAGGGCATCTTCCTACATCGAAAACATGCATGAGAAACTCAGAAGATGGTACACCGTGTGATTTTGAAAGGTTGCTAAAACACACCCCATTTCTCATCTCCTTGTGCTCGGGTTCGCCTTTCCAGCTACTTTACTAGCAATCAACTTACTTGGAGAATCAGCACCTTTAACCTCCTGTTCCCTACAGGTTGCAATTTGTCCTGAGGATGAACGGGAAGAGGGGCAACCAATGAGAGACTAGATCTAGCTGTTGGGACAGGCACAGTTCACTCTATTTTCCCATCAGGAAGAAGAATTAACCACAGGCTCAGCCTGCCGCCCAGAAGCAGAATAGGGCCTGAGGCAATCCCGCGCTTTTGCGGCCAGCTCCCAAAAAAGACAGTTGAAAAATGGAGCTCAGGGACACTGCAATTCACAAACCCGCAGAGTTATAAATGATAACTCTCATCCACAGATATATTGAGGGAAGGCAACGAAGAGGATTTGAAAGCAAGGCAGAATTGCAGGAAACAGATTTCAGGAGGTAGATTCGAATCGCCTGTAAAGCACATGAAAAGCGGCAAAACGTGGACAATGATGCCCTTGGCCAAAAAGGGCGTATGCGTTTTTTCCTGAATATATTCAGGAAAAAACGCATACGCCCTTTTTGGCCAACCAAGCAACCTGGAAAGGCAAATCAGCGCTACAAAGAAGTCTCGCTTCCCATCGGTCAAAAGGGTCATGCTGCAAAACGTGTCAAAACCAGAAATGCAGGACAGGCCATGGAGAAATGGCAGCCTTGCTACGCTGATGGGCGGGATGTAAGTTGCCAACAGCCACTCTGGAGAAGTGTACGGTGTGTCCTGAAACATCGAAAAAACACAGCTTAGGGAGCATAGGGCACGTCCACTCATGGGCGTATAAATTGGGAAAACTAAAAATCAGCAAGACACAGGCACCCCAAAGTTTAGGGCTGCTCTGTTGACAAGAACCTCCACTTCATGACACCTTAAATATCCCAGGAAAGAGAAAAATGGATAAAGAAGTTGTGGTCCTTATGTACAATGGAATATCACTCAGACATGAAATCAATGTCATAAGGCTAGTAGAAGCAAGATGAGTGGACTTAGGTACGACGATTCTAAGTGAAATAAGTCACACAGAAAAAGACACTTATCATAAGCTATCACTTATAGAGGGAATGTAAAAACCGCTACACTTGAACTGAATTACAAAACAGAACAGAGTCACACGTTTAGAAAACACACTATGGCTGCTTAACGGGAAAGGTGAGGTGGGGTGATGCATAAAACAAGGGTTTCAAATTCGCTCAGATACCGTTCCATACACCCAATATGTAATAGACAAGACCTACTCCTTGCTCAGTGAACTGGACTCAACATCCCCATTCACCGCACAAGAATATATGTGACTAGTAAGAATCTTAAAACCTATGTATTGATATCTGTCTGGAAGTGAGTCAAGTGGGTGTAAAGCCGCATAAACACAGCCGTGAAAAGCAGCTAAACCCCATTATAAAACTAAATTACTTTTAAAAACCCGTAAAACAAAGACAGTGAAAGAGAGAGAAATTCTTACAAAATTCGTTCAGAGGCTGTGATGCAACCTGGATTGACCATATCTACACGCACAGCTGGATGAGACATAAGAGTGGACACTCTTGGGGCTGAAAGGTTGGGTTAGGTTGGGTGAGAAAACGCAGACCCTTTAAAGTAATACTGCGTGGTACCCATCCCATGGGTCCCAAGTCTCCAGGTTCAAGGGCATCTTCCTACATCGAAAACATGCATTAGAAACTCAGAAGATGGTACACCGTGTGATTTTGAAAGTTTTCTAAAACGCACCTCATTTCTCATCTCCTTGTGCTCGGGTTCGCCATTCCAGCTACTTTACTAGCAATCTCCCTACTTGGAGAATCAGCACCTTTAACCTCCTGTTCCCTACAGGTTGCAATTTGTCCTGAGGATGAACGGGAAGAGGGGGAACCAATGAGAGACTAGATCTAGCTGTTCGGACAGGCACAGGTCACTCTATTTTCCCATCAGGAAGAAGAATTAACCACAGGCTCAGCCTGCTGCCAGGAACCAGAATAGGGCCTGAGGCAATCCCGTGCTTTTGCGGCCAGCTCTCAAAAAAGACAGTTGAAAAATGGAGCTCAGGGACACTGCAATTCACAAACCCGCAGAGTTATAAGTGATAACTCTCATCCACAGATATATTGAGGGAAGGCAACGAAGAGGATTTGAAAGCAAGGTAGAATTGCAGGAAACAGATTTCAGGAGGTAGATTCAAATCGCCTTTAAGGCACATGAAAAGCGGCAAAACGTCGACAATGATGCCCTTGGCCAAAAAGGGCGTATGCGTTTTTTCCTGAATATATTCAGGAAAAAACGCATACGCCCTTTTTGGCCAACCAAGCAACCTGGAAAGGCAAATCAGCGCTACAAAGAAGTCTCGCTTCCCATCGGCCAAAAGGGACATGCTGCAAAAAGTGTCAAAACCAGAAATGCAGGACAGGCCATGGAGAAATGGCAGCCTTGCTACGCTGATGGGCGGGATGTTAATTGCCAACAGCCACTCTGGAGAAGTGTACGGTGTGTCCTGAAACATCGAAAAAACACAGCTTAGGGAGCATAGGGCACGTCCACTCATGGGCGTATAAATTGGGAAAACTAAAAATCAGCAAGACACAGGCACCCCAAAGTTTGGGGCTGCTCTGTTGACAAGAACCTCCACTTCATGACACCTTAAATATCCCAGGAAAGAGAAAAATGGATAAAAAAGTTGTGGTCCTTATTTACAATGGAATATCACTCAGACATGAAATCAATGTCATAAGGCTAGTAGAAGCAAGATGAGTGGACTTAGGTACGACGATTCTAAGTGAAATAAGTCACACAGAAAAAGACACTTATCATAAGCTATCACTTATAGAGGCAATGTAAAAACCGCTACACTTGAACTGAATTACAAAACAGAACAGAGTCACACGTTTAGAAAACACACTATGGCTGCTTAACGGGAAAGGTGAGGTGGGGTGATGCATAAAACAAGGGGTTCAAATTCGCTCAGATACCGTTCCATACACCCAATATGTAATACACAAGACCTACTCCTTGCTCAGTGAACTGGACTCAACACCCCCTATTCACCGCAAAAGAATATATATGACTAGTAACAATCTTAAAACCTATGTATTGATATCTGTCTGGAAGAGAGTCAAGTGGGTGTAAATCCACATAAACACAGCCGTGAAAAGCAGCTAAACCCCATTATAAAAATAAATTACTTTTAAAAACCCGTAAAACAAAGACAGTGAAAGAGAGAGAAATTCTTACAAAATTCGATCAGGGGCTGAGATGCAACCTGGATTAACCATATCTAGACCCACAGCTGGATGAGTCATAAGGGTGGACACTCTTGGGGCTGAGAGGTTGGGTGAGCAAACGCAGACCCTTTAAAGTAATACTGCGTGGTACCCATCCCATGGGTCCCAAATCTCCAGGTTCAAGGGCATCTTCCTACATCGAAAACATGCATGAGAAACTCAGAAGATGGTACACCGTGTGATTTTGAAAGGTTTCTAAAACACACCCCATTTCTCATCTCCTTGTGCTCGGGTTCGCCTTTCCAGCTACTTTACTAGCAATCAACTTACTTGGAGAATCAGCACCTTTAACCTCCTGTTCCCTACAGGTTGCAATTTGTCCTGAGGATGAACGGGAAGAGGGGCAACCAATGAGAGACTAGATCTAGCTGTTGGGACAGGCACAGTTCACTCTATTTTCCCATCAGGAAGAAGAATTAACCACAGGCTCAGCCTGCCGCCCAGAAGCAGAATAGGGCCTGAGGCAATCCCGCGCTTTTGCGGCCAGCTCCCAAAAAAGACAGTTGAAAAATGGAGCTCAGGGACACTGCAATTCACAAACCCGCAGAGTTATAAATGATAACTCTCATCCACAGATATATTGAGGGAAGGCAACGAAGAGGATTTGAAAGCAAGGCAGAATTGCAGGAAACAGATTTCAGGAGGTAGATTCGAATCGCCTGTAAAGCACATGAAAAGCGGCAAAACGTGGACAATGATGCCCTTGGCCAAAAAGGGCGTATGCGTTTTTTCCTGAATATATTCAGGAAAAAACGCATACGCCCTTTTTGGCCAACCAAGCAACCTGGAAAGGCAAATCAGCGCTACAAAGAAGTCTCGCTTCCCATCGGTCAAAAGGGTCATGCTGCAAAACGTGTCAAAACCAGAAATGCAGGACAGGCCATGGAGAAATGGCAGCCTTGCTACGCTGATG
The DNA here is from genome assembly GCF_028021215.1 of Eschrichtius robustus. Classification (NCBI taxonomy): domain Eukaryota; kingdom Metazoa; phylum Chordata; class Mammalia; order Artiodactyla; family Eschrichtiidae; genus Eschrichtius; species Eschrichtius robustus. Next base: position 1,315,471 of record NW_027175495.1, on the reverse strand, counting down.
GGCGGGATGTAAGTTGCCAACAGCCACTCTGGAGAAGTGTACGGTGTGTCCTGAAACATCGAAAAAACACAGCTTAGGGAGCATAGGGCACGTCCACTCATGGGCGTATAAATTGGGAAAACTAAAAATCAGCAAGACACAGGCACCCCAAAGTTTAGGGCTGCTCTGTTGACAAGAACCTCCACTTCATGACACCTTAAATATCCCAGGAAAGAGAAAAATGGATAAAGAAGTTGTGGTCCTTATGTACAATGGAATATCACTCAGACATGAAATCAATGTCATAAGGCTAGTAGAAGCAAGATGAGTGGACTTAGGTACGACGATTCTAAGTGAAATAAGTCACACAGAAAAAGACACTTATCATAAGCTATCACTTATAGAGGGAATGTAAAAACCGCTACACTTGAACTGAATTACAAAACAGAACAGAGTCACACGTTTAGAAAACACACTATGGCTGCTTAACGGGAAAGGTGAGGTGGGGTGATGCATAAAACAAGGGTTTCAAATTCGCTCAGATACCGTTCCATACACCCAATATGTAATAGACAAGACCTACTCCTTGCTCAGTGAACTGGACTCAACATCCCCATTCACCGCACAAGAATATATGTGACTAGTAAGAATCTTAAAACCTATGTATTGATATCTGTCTGGAAGTGAGTCAAGTGGGTGTAAAGCCGCATAAACACAGCCGTGAAAAGCAGCTAAACCCCATTATAAAACTAAATTACTTTTAAAAACCCGTAAAACAAAGACAGTGAAAGAGAGAGAAATTCTTACAAAATTCGTTCAGAGGCTGTGATGCAACCTGGATTGACCATATCTACACGCACAGCTGGATGAGACATAAGAGTGGACACTCTTGGGGCTGAAAGGTTGGGTTAGGTTGGGTGAGAAAACGCAGACCCTTTAAAGTAATACTGCGTGGTACCCATCCCATGGGTCCCAAGTCTCCAGGTTCAAGGGCATCTTCCTACATCGAAAACATGCATTAGAAACTCAGAAGATGGTACACCGTGTGATTTTGAAAGGTTTCTAAAACGCACCTCATTTCTCATCTCCTTGTGCTCGGGTTCGCCATTCCAGCTACTTTACTAGCAATCTCCCTACTTGGAGAATCAGCACCTTTAACCTCCTGTTCCCTACAGGTTGCAATTTGTCCTGAGGATGAACGGGAAGAGGGGGAACCAATGAGAGACTAGATCTAGCTGTTCGGACAGGCACAGGTCACTCTATTTTCCCATCAGGAAGAAGAATTAACCACAGGCTCAGCCTGCTGCCAGGAACCAGAATAGGGCCTGAGGCAATCCCGTGCTTTTGCGGCCAGCTCTCAAAAAAGACAGTTGAAAAATGGAGCTCAGGGACACTGCAATTCACAAACCCGCAGAGTTATAAGTGATAACTCTCATCCACAGATATATTGAGGGAAGGCAACGAAGAGGATTTGAAAGCAAGGTAGAATTGCAGGAAACAGATTTCAGGAGGTAGATTCAAATCGCCTTTAAGGCACATGAAAAGCGGCAAAACGTCGACAATGATGCCCTTGGCCAAAAAGGGCGTATGCGTTTTTTCCTGAATATATTCAGGAAAAAACGCATACGCCCTTTTTGGCCAACCAAGCAACCTGGAAAGGCAAATCAGCGCTACAAAGAAGTCTCGCTTCCCATCGGCCAAAAGGGACATGCTGCAAAAAGTGTCAAAACCAGAAATGCAGGACAGGCCATGGAGAAATGGCAGCCTTGCTACGCTGATGGGCGGGATGTTAATTGCCAACAGCCACTCTGGAGAAGTGTACGGTGTGTCCTGAAACATCGAAAAAACACAGCTTAGGGAGCATAGGGCACGTCCACTCATGGGCGTATAAATTGGGAAAACTAAAAATCAGCAAGACACAGGCACCCCAAAGTTTGGGGCTGCTCTGTTGACAAGAACCTCCACTTCATGACACCTTAAATATCCCAGGAAAGAGAAAAATGGATAAAAAAGTTGTGGTCCTTATTTACAATGGAATATCACTCAGACATGAAATCAATGTCATAAGGCTAGTAGAAGCAAGATGAGTGGACTTAGGTACGACGATTCTAAGTGAAATAAGTCACACAGAAAAAGACACTTATCATAAGCTATCACTTATAGAGGCAATGTAAAAACCGCTACACTTGAACTGAATTACAAAACAGAACAGAGTCACACGTTTAGAAAACACACTATGGCTGCTTAACGGGAAAGGTGAGGTGGGGTGATGCATAAAACAAGGGGTTCAAATTCGCTCAGATACCGTTCCATACACCCAATATGTAATACACAAGACCTACTCCTTGCTCAGTGAACTGGACTCAACACCCCCTATTCACCGCAAAAGAATATATATGACTAGTAACAATCTTAAAACCTATGTATTGATATCTGTCTGGAAGAGAGTCAAGTGGGTGTAAATCCACATAAACACAGCCGTGAAAAGCAGCTAAACCCCATTATAAAAATAAATTACTTTTAAAAACCCGTAAAACAAAGACAGTGAAAGAGAGAGAAATTCTTACAAAATTCGATCAGGGGCTGAGATGCAACCTGGATTAACCATATCTAGACCCACAGCTGGATGAGTCATAAGGGTGGACACTCTTGGGGCTGAGAGGTTGGGTGAGCAAACGCAGACCCTTTAAAGTAATACTGCGTGGTACCCATCCCATGGGTCCCAAATCTCCAGGTTCAAGGGCATCTTCCTACATCGAAAACATGCATGAGAAACTCAGAAGATGGTACACCGTGTGATTTTGAAAGGTTTCTAAAACACACCCCATTTCTCATCTCCTTGTGCTCGGGTTCGCCTTTCCAGCTACTTTACTAGCAATCAACTTACTTGGAGAATCAGCACCTTTAACCTCCTGTTCCCTACAGGTTGCAATTTGTCCTGAGGATGAACGGGAAGAGGGGCAACCAATGAGAGACTAGATCTAGCTGTTGGGACAGGCACAGTTCACTCTATTTTCCCATCAGGAAGAAGAATTAACCACAGGCTCAGCCTGCCGCCCAGAAGCAGAATAGGGCCTGAGGCAATCCCGCGCTTTTGCGGCCAGCTCCCAAAAAAGACAGTTGAAAAATGGAGCTCAGGGACACTGCAATTCACAAACCCGCAGAGTTATAAATGATAACTCTCATCCACAGATATATTGAGGGAAGGCAACGAAGAGGATTTGAAAGCAAGGCAGAAATGCAGGAAACAGATTTCAGGAGGTAGATTCGAATCGCCTGTAAAGCACATGAAAAGCGGCAAAACGTGGACAATGATGCCCTTGGCCAAAAAGGGCGTATGCGTTTTTTCCTGAATATATTCAGGAAAAAACGCATACGCCCTTTTTGGCCAACCAAGCAACCTGGAAAGGCAAATCAGCGCTACAAAGAAGTCTCGCTTCCCATCGGCCAAAAGGGACATGCTGCAAAAAGTGTCAAAACCAGAAAGGCAGGACAGGCCATGGAGAAATGGCAGCCTTGCTACGCTGATGGGCGGGATGTAAGTTGCCAACAGCCACTCTGGAGAAATGTACGTTGTGTCCTGAAACATCGAAAAAACACAGCTTAAGGAGCATAGGGCACGTCCACTCATGGGCGTATAAATTGGGAAAACTAAAAATCAGCAAGACACAGGCACCCCAAAGTTTAGGGCTGCTCTGTTGACAAGAACCACCACTTCATGACACCTTAAATATCCCAGGAAAGAGAAAAATGGATAAAGAAGTTGTGGTCCTTATGTACAATGGAATATCACTCAGACATGAAATCAATGTCATAAGGCTAGTAGAAGCAAGATGAGTGGACTTAGGTCCGACGATTCTAAGTGAAATAAGTCACACAGAAAAAGACACTTATCATAAGCTATCACTTATAGAGGGAATGTAAAAACCGCTACACTTGAACTGAATTACAGAACAGAACAGAATCACACGTTTAGAAAACACACTATGGCTGCTTAACGGGAAAGGTGAGGTGGGGTGATGCATAAAACAAGGGGTTCAAATTCGCTCAGATACCGTTCCATACACCCAATATGTAATAGACAAGACCTACTCCTTGCTCAGTGAACTGGACTCAACACCCCCTATTCACCGCACAAGAATATACGTGACTAGTAAGAATCGTAAAACCTATGTATTGATATCTGTCTGTAAGTGAGTCAAGTGGGTGTAAAGCCGCATAAACACAGCCGTGAAAAGCAGCTAAACCCCATTATAAAAATAAATTACTTTTAAAAACCCGTAAAACAAAGACAGTGAAAGAGAGAGAAATTCTTACAAAATTCGTTCAGGGGCTGTGATGCAACCTGGATTGACCATATCTAGACCCACAGCTGGATGAGACATAAGGGTGGACACTCTTGGGGCTGAGAGTTTGGGTGAGGTTGGGTGAGCAAACGCAGACCCTTTAAAGTAATACTGCATGGTACCCATCCCATGGGTCCCAAATCTCCATGTTCAAGGGCATCTTCCTACATCGAAAACTTGCATGAGGAACCCAGAAAAAGGTACACCGTGTGATTTTGAAAGGTTTCTAAAACGCACCTCATTTCTCATCTCCTTGTGCTCGGGTTCGCCATTCCAGCTACTTCACTAGCAATCTCCCTACTTGGAGAATCAGCACCTTTAACCTCCTGTTCCCTACAGGTTGCAGTTTGTCCTGAGGATGAACGGGAAGAGGGGAAACCAATGAGAGAATAGATCTAGGTGTTGAGACAGGCACAGGTCACTCTATTTTCCCATCAGGAAGAGGAATTAACCACAGGCTCAGCCTGCCGCCGGGAACCAGAATAGGGCCTGAGGCAATCCCGTGCTTTTGCCGCCAGCTCCCAAAAAAGACAGTTGAAAAATTGAGCTCAGGGGGACTGCCATTCACAAACCTGCTGAGTTATAAATGATAACTCTCGTCCACAAATATATTGAGGGAAGGCAACGAAGAGGATTTGAAAGCAAGGCAGAATTGCAGGAAACAGGTTTCAGGAGGTAGATTCGAATCGCCTTTAAAGCACATGAAAAGCGGCAAAACGTCGACAATGATGCCCTTGGCCAAAAAGGGCGTATGCGTTTTTTCCTGAATATATTCAGGAAAAAACGCATATGCCCTTTTTGGCCAACCAAGCAACCTGGAAAGGCAAATCAGTGCTACAAAGAAGTCTCGCTTCCCATCGGTCAAAAGGGTCATGCTGCAAAAAGTGTCAAAACCAGAAATGCAGGACAGGCCATGGAGAAATGGCAGCCTTGCTACGCTGATGGGCGGGATGTTAATTGCCAACAGCCTCTCTGGAGAAGTGTACGGTGTGTCCTGAAACATCGAAAAAACACAGCTTAGGGAGCATAGGGCACGTCCACTCATGGGCGTATAAATTGGGAAAACTAAAAATCAGCAAGACACAGGCACCCCAAAGTTTAGGGCTGCTCTGTTGACAAGAACCTCCACTTCATGACAACTTAAATATCCCAGGAAAGAGAAAAATGGATAAAGAAGTTGTGGTCTTTATGTACAATGGAATATCACTCAGACATGAAATCAATGTCATAAGGCTAGTAGAAGCAAGATGAGTGGACTTAGGTACGACGATTCTAAGTGAAATAAGTCACACAGAAAAAGACACTTATCATAAGCTATCACTTATAGAGGGAATGTAAAAACCGCTACACTTGAACTGAATTACAAAACAGAACAGAGTCACACGTTTAGAAAACACACTATGGCTGCTTAACGGGAAAGGTGAGGTGGGGTGATGCATAAAACAAGGGTTTCAAATTCGCTCAGATACCGTTCCATACACCCAATATGTAATAGACAAGACCTACTCCTTGCTCAGTGAACTGGACTCAACACCCCCTATTCACCGCACAAGAATATATGTGACTAGTAACAATCTTAAAACCTATGTATTGATATCTGTCTGGAAGTGAGTCAAGTGGGTGTAAAGCCGCATAAACACAGCCGTGAAAAGCAGCTAAACCCCATTATAAAACTAAATTACTTTTAAAAACCCGTAAAACAAAGACAGTGAAAGAGAGAGAAATTCTTACAAAATTCGTTCAGAGGCTGTGATGCAACCTGGATTGACCATATCTACACGCACAGCTGGATGAGACATAAGGGTGGACACTCTTGGGGCTGAAAGGTTGGGTTAGGTTGGGTGAGCAAATGCAGACCCTTTAAAGTAATACTGCGTGGTACCCATCCCATGGGTCCCAAGTCTCCAGGTTCAAGGGCATCTTCCTACATCGAAAACATGCATGAGAAACTCAGAAGATGTTACACCGTGTGATTTTGAAAGGTTTCTAAAACGCACCTCATTTCTCATCTCCTTGTGCTCGGGTTCGCCATTCCAGCTACTTTACTAGCAAGATCCCTACTTGGAGAATCAGCACCTTTAACCTCCTGTTCCCTACAGGTTGCAATTTGTCCTGAGGATGAACGGGAAGAGGGGGAACCAATGAGAGACTAGATCTAGCTGTTGGGACAGGCACAGGTCACTCTATTTTCCCATCAGGAAGAAGAATTAACCACAGGCTCAGCCTGCTGCCAGGAACCAGAATAGGGCCTGAGGCAATCCCGTGCTTTTGCGGCCAGCTCTAAAAAAAGACAGTTGAAAAATGGAGCTCAGGGACACTGCAATTCACAAACCCGCAGAGTTATAAGTGATAACTCTCATCCACAGATATATTGAGGGAAGGCAACGAAGAGGATTTGAAAGCAGGGCAGAATTGCAGGAAACAGATTTCAGGAGGTAGATTCGAATCGCCTTTAAGGCACATGAAAAGCGGCAAAACGTCGACAATGATGCCCTTGGCCAAAAAGGGCGTATGCGTTTTTTCCTGAATATATTCAGGACAAAACGCATACGCCCTTTTTGGCCAACCAAGCAACCTGGAAAGGCAAATCAGCGCTACAAAGAAGTCTCGCTTCCCATCGGCCAAAAGGGACATGCTGCAAAATGTGTCAAAACCAGAAATGCAGGACAGGCCATGGAGAAATGGCAGCCTTGCTACGCTGATGGGCGGGATGTAAATTGCCAACAGCCACTCTGGGGAAGTGTACGGTGTGTCCTGAAACATCGAAAAAACACAGCTTAGGGAGCATAGGGCACGTCCACTCATGGGCGTATAAATTGGGAAAACTAAAAATCAGCAAGACACAGGCACCCCAAAGTTTGGGGCTGCTCTGTTGACAAGAACCTCCACTTCATGACACCTTAAATATCCCAGGAAAGAGAAAAATGGATAAAGAAGTTGTGGTCCTTATGTACAATGGAATATCACTCAGACATGAAATCAATGTCATAAGGCTAGTAGAAGCAAGATGAGTGGACTTAGGTACGACGATTCTAAGTGAAATAAGTCACACAGAAAAAGACACTTATCATAAGCTATCACTTATAGAGGCAATGTAAAAACCGCTACACTTGAACTGAATTACAAAACAGAACAGAGTCACACGTTTAGAAAACACACTATGGCTGCTTAACGGGAAAGGTGAGGTGGGGTGATGCATAAAACAAGGGGTTCAAATTCGCTCAGATACCGTTCCATACACCCAATATGTAATACACAAGACCTACTCCTTGCTCAGTGAACTGGACTCAACACCCCCTATTCACCGCACAAGAATATATATGACTAGTAACAATCTTAAAACCTATGTATTGATATCTGTCTGGAAGTGAGTCAAGTGGGTGTAAATCCGCCTAAACACAGCCGTGAAAAGCAGCTAAACCCCATTATAAAAATAAATTACTTTTAAAAACCCGTAAAACAAAGACAGTGAAAGAGAGAGAAATTCTTACAAAATTCGATCAGGGGCTGAGATGCAACCTGGATTGACCATATCTAGACCCACAGCTGGATGAGACATAAGGGTGGACACTCTTGGGGCTGAGAGGTTGGGTGAGCAAACCCAGACCCTTTATAGTAATACTGCGTGGTACCCATCCCATAGGTCCCAAATCTCCAGGTTCAAGGGCATCTTCCTACATCGAAAACATGCATGAGAAACTCAGAAGATGGTACACCGTGTGATTTTGAAAGGTTTCTAAAACACACCCCATTTCTCATCTCCTTGTGCTCGGGTTCGCCTTTCCAGCTACTTTACTAGAAATCAACTTGTTTGGAGAATCAGCACCTTTAACCTCCTGTTCCCTACAGGTTGCAATTTGTCCTGAGGATGAACGGGAAGAGGGGCAACCAATGAGAGACTAGATCTAGGTGTTGGGACAGGCACAGGTCACTCTATTTTCCCATCAGGAAGAAGAATTAACCACAGGCTCAGCCTGCCGCCCAGAAGCACAATAGGGCCTGAGGAAATCCCGTGCTTTTGCGGCCAGCTCCCATCAAGACAGTTGAAAAATGGAGCTCAGGGGCACTGCCATCCACAAACCTGCTGAGTTATAAATGATAACTCTCGTCCACAAATATATTGAGGGAAGGCAATGAAGAGGATTTGAAAGCAAGGCAGAATTGCAGGAAACAGGTTTCAGGAGGTAGATTCGAATCGCCTTTAAAGCACATGAAAAGCGGCAAAACGTCGACAATGATGCCCTTGGCCAAAAAGGGCATATGCGTTTTTTCCTGAATATATTCAGGAAAAAACGCATACGCCCTTTTTGGCCAACCAAGCAACCTGGAAAGGCAAATCAGTGCTACAAAGAAGTCTCGCTTCCCATCGGTCAAAAGGGTCATGCTGCAAAAAGTGTCATAACCAGAAATGCAGGACAGGCCATGGAGAAATGGCAGCCTTGCTACGCTGATGGGCGGGATGTTAATTGCCAACAGCCACTCTGGAGAAGTGTACGGTGTGTCCTGAAACATCGAAAAAACACAGCTTAGGGAGCATAGGGCACGTCCACTCATGGGCGTATAAATTGGGAAAACTAAAAATCAGCAAGACACATGCACCCCAAAGTTTAGGGCTGCTCTGTTGACAAGAACCTCCACTTCATGACAACTTAAATATCCCAGGAAAGAGAAAAATGGATAAAGAAGTTGTGGTCCTTATGTACAATGGAATATCACTCAGACTTGAAATCAATGTCATAAGGCTAGTAGAAGCAAGATGAGTGGACTTAGGTACGACGATTCTAAGTGAAATAAGTCACACAGAAAAAGACACTTATCATAAGCTATCACTTATAGAGGGAATGTAAAAACCGCTACACTTGAACTGAATTACAAAACAGAACAGAGTCACACGTTTAGAAAACACACTATGGCTGCTTAACGGGAAAGGTGAGGTGGGGTGATGCATAAAACAAGGGTTTCAAATTCGCTCAGATACCGTTCCATACACCCAATATGTAATAGACAAGACCTACTCCTTGCTCAGTGAACTGGACTCAACATCCCCATTCACCGCACAAGAATATATGTGACTAGTAAGAATCTTAAAACCTATGTATTGATATCTGTCTGGAAGTGAGTCAAGTGGGTGTAAAGCCGCATAAACACAGCCGTGAAAAGCAGCTAAACCCCATTATAAAACTAAATTACTTTTAAAAACCCGTAAAACAAAGACAGTGAAAGAGAGAGAAATTCTTACAAAATTCGTTCAGAGGCTGTGATGCAACCTGGATTGACCATATCTACACGCACAGCTGGATGAGACATAAGAGTGGACACTCTTGGGGCTGAAAGGTTGGGTTAGGTTGGGTGAGCAAACGCAGACCCTTTAAAGTAATACTGCGTGGTACCCATCCCATGGGTCCCAAGTCTCCAGGTTCAAGGGCATCTTCCTACATCGAAAACATGCATGAGAAACTCAGAAGATGGTACACCGTGTGATTTTGAAAGGTTTCTAAAACGCACCTCATTTCTCATCTCCTTGTGCTCGGGTTCGCCATTCCAGCTACTTTACTAGCAATCTCCCTACTTGGAGAATCAGCACCTTTAACCTCCTGTTCCCTACAGGTTGCAATTTGTCCTGAGGATGAACGGGAAGAGGGGGAACCAATGAGAGACTAGATCTAGCTGTTCGGACAGGCACAGGTCACTCTATTTTCCCATCAGGAAGAAGAATTAACCACAGGCTCAGCCTGCTGCCAGGAACCAGAATAGGGCCTGAGGCAATCCCGTGCTTTTGCGGCCAGCTCTCAAAAAAGACAGTTGAAAAATGGAGCTCAGGGACACTGCAATTCACAAACCCGCAGAGTTATAAGTGATAACTCTCATCCACAGATATATTGAGGGAAGGCAACGAAGAGGATTTGAAAGCAAGGTAGAATTGCAGGAAACAGATTTCAGGAGGTAGATTCAAATCGCCTTTAAGGCACATGAAAAGCGGCAAAACGTCGACAATGATGCCCTTGGCCAAAAAGGGCGTATGCGTTTTTTCCTGAATATATTCAGGAAAAAACGCATACGCCCTTTTTGGCCAACCAAGCAACCTGGAAAGGCAAATCAGCGCTACAAAGAAGTCTCGCTTCCCATCGGCCAAAAGGGACATGCTGCAAAAAGTGTCAAAACCAGAAATGCAGGACAGGCCATGGAGAAATGGCAGCCTTGCTACGCTGATGGGCGGGATGTAAATTGCCAACAGCCACTCTGGAGAAGTGTACGGTGTGTCCTGAAACATCGAAAAAACACAGCTTAGGGAGCATAGGGCACGTCCACTCATGGGCGTATAAATTGGGAAAACTAAAAATCAGCAAGACACAGGCACCCCAAAGTTTGGGGCTGCTCTGTTGACAAGAACCTCCACTTCATGACACCTTAAATATCCCAGGAAAGAGAAAAATGGATAAAAAAGTTGTGGTCCTTATGTACAATGGAATATCACTCAGACATGAAATCAATGTCATAAGGCTAGTAGAAGCAAGATGAGTGGACTTAGGTACGACGATTCTAAGTGAAATAAGTCACACAGAAAAAGACACTTATCATAAGCTATCACTTATATAGGCAATGTAAAAACCGCTACACTTGAACTGAATTACAAAACAGAACAGAGTCACACGTTTAGAAAACACACTATGGCTGCTTAACGGGAAAGGTGAGGTGGGGTGATGCATAAAACAAGGGGTTCAAATTCGCTCAGATACCGTTCCATACACCCAATATGTAATACACAAGACCTACTCCTTGCTCAGTGAACTGGACTCAACACCCCCTATTTACCGCACAAGAATATATATGACTAGTAACAATCTTAAAACCTATGTATTGATATCTGTCTGGAAGAGAGTCAAGTGGGTGTAAATCCACATAAACACAGCCGTGAAAAGCAGCTAAACCCCATTATAAAAATAAATTACTTTTAAAAACCCGTAAAACAAAGACAGTGAAAGAGAGAGAAATTCTTACAAAATTCGATCAGGGGCTGAGATGCAACCTGGATTAACCATATCTAGACCCACAGCTGGATGAGACATAAGGGTGGACACTCTTGGGGCTGAGAGGTTGGGTGAGCAAACGCAGACCCTTTAAAGTAATACTGCGTGGTACCCATCCCATGGGTCCCAAATCTCCAGGTTCAAGGGCATCTTCCTACATCGAAAACATGCATGAGAAACTCAGAAGATGGTACACCGTGTGATTTTGAAAGGTTTCTAAAACACACCCCATTTCTCATCTCCTTGTGCTCGGGTTCGCCTTTCCAGCTACTTTACTAGCAATCAACTTACTTGGAGAATCAGCACCTTTAACCTCCTGTTCCCTACAGGTTGCAATTTGTCCTGAGGATGAACGGGAAGAGGGGCAACCAATGAGAGACTAGATCTAGCTGTTGGGACAGGCACAGTTCACTCTATTTTCCCATCAGGAAGAAGAATTAACCACAGGCTCAGCCTGCCGCCCAGAAGCAGAATAGGGCCTGAGGCAATCCCGCGCTTTTGCGGCCAGCTCCCAAAAAAGCGAGTTGAAAAATGGAGCTCAGGGACACTGCAATTCACAAACCCGCAGAGTTATAAATGATAACTCTCATCCACAGATATATTGAGGGAAGGCAACCAAGAGGATTTGAAAGCAAGGCAGAATTGCAGGAAACAGATTTCAGGAGGTAGATTCGAATCGCCTGTAAAGCACATGAAAAGCGGCAAAACGTGGACAATGATGCCCTTGGCCAAAAAGGGCGTATGCGTTTTTTCCTGAATATATTCAGGAAAAAACGCATACGCCCTTTTTGGCCAACCAAGCAACCTGGAAAGGCAAATCAGCGCTACAAAGAAGTCTCGCTTCCCATCGGTCAAAAGGGACATGCTGCAAAAAGTGTCAAAACCAGAAAGGCAGGACAGGCCATGGAGAAATGGCAGCCTTGCTACGCTGATGGGCGGGATGTAAGTTGCCAACAGCCACTCTGGAGAAGTGTACGGTGTGTCCTGAAACATCGAAAAAACACAGCTTAAGGAGCATAGGGCACGTCCACTCATGGGCGTATAAATTGGGAAAACTAAAAATCAGCAAGACACAGGCACCCCAATGTTTAGGGCTGCTATGTTGACAAGAACCTCCACTTCATGACACCTTAAATATCCCAGGAAAGAGAAAAATGGATAAAGAAGTTGTGGTCCTTATGTACAAAGGAATATCACTCAGACATGAAATCAGTGTCATAAGGCTAGTAGAAACAAGATGAGTGGATTTAGGTACGACGATTCTAAGTGAAATAAGTGACACAGAAAAAGACACTTATCATAAGCTATCACTTATAGAGGGAATGTAAAAACCGCTACACCTGAACTGAATTACAAAAAAGAACAGAGTCACACGTTTAGAAAACACACTATGGCTGCTTAACGGGAAAGGTGAGGTGGGGTGATGCATAAAACAAGGGTTTCAAATTCGCTCAGATACCGTTCCATACACCCAATATGTAATAGACAAGACCTACTCCTTGCTCAGTGAACTGGACTCAACATCCCCATTCACCGCACAAGAATATATGTGACTACTAAGAATCTTAAAACCTATGTATTGATATCTGTCTGGAAGTGAGTCAAGTGGGTGTAAAGCCGCATAAACACAGCCGTGAAAAGCAGCTAAACCCCATTATAAAACTAAATTACTTTTAAAAACCCGTAAAACAAAGACAGTGAAAGAGAGAGAAATTCTTACAAAATTCGTTCAGAGGCTGTGATGCAACCTGGATTGACCATATCTACACGCACAGCTGGATGAGACATAAGAGTGGACACTCTTGGGGCTGAAAGGTTGGGTTAGGTTGGGTGAGCAAATGCAGACCCTTTAAAGTAATACTGCGTGGTACCCATCCCATGGGTCCCAAGTCTCCAGGTTCAAGGGCATCTTCCTACATCGAAAACATGCATGAGAAACTCAGAAGATGGTACACCGTGTGATTTTGAAAGGTTTCTAAAACGCACCTCATTTCTCATCTCCTTGTGCTCGGGTTCGCCATTCCAGCTACTTTACTAGCAATCTCCCTACTTGGAGAATCAGCACCTTTAACCTCCTGTTCCCTACAGGTTGCAATTTGTCCTGAGGATGAACGGGAAGAGGGGGAACCAATGAGAGACTAGATCTAGCTGTTCGGACAGGCACAGGTCACTCTATTTTCCCATCAGGAAGAAGAATTAACCACAGGCTCAGCCTGCTGCCAGGAACCAGAATAGGGCCTGAGGCAATCCCGTGCTTTTGCGGCCAGCTCTCAAAAAAGACAGTTGAAAAATGGAGCTCAGGGACACTGCAATTCACAAACCCGCAGAGTTATAAGTGATAACTCTCATCCACAGATATATTGAGGGAAGGCAACGAAGAGGATTTGAAAGCAAGGTAGAATTGCAGGAAACAGATTTCAGGAGGTAGATTCAAATCGCCTTTAAGGCACATGAAAAGCGGCAAAACGTCGACAATGATGCCCTTGGCCAAAAAGGGCGTATGCGTTTTTTCCTGAATATATTCAGGAAAAAACGCATACGCCCTTTTTGGCCAACCAAGCAACCTGGAAAGGCAAATCAGCGCTACAAAGAAGTCTCGCTTCCCATCGGCCAAAAGGGACATGCTGCAAAAAGTGTCAAAACCAGAAATGCAGGACAGGCCATGGAGAAATGGCAGCCTTGCTACGCTGATGGGCGGGATGTAAATTGCCAACAGCCACTCTGGAGAAGTGTACGGTGTGTCCTGAAACATCGAAAAAACAGAGCTTAGGGAGCATAGGGCACGTCCACTCATGGGCGTATAAATTGGGAAAACTAAAAATCAGCAAGACACAGGCACCCCAAAGTTTGGGGCTGCTCTGTTGACAAGAACCTCCACTTCATGACACCTTAAATATCCCAGGAAAGAGAAAAATGGATAAAAAAGTTGTGGTCCTTATGTACAATGGAATATCACTCAGACATGAAATCAATGTCATAAGGCTAGTAGAAGCAAGATGAGTGGACTTAGGTACGACAATTCTAAGTGAAATAAGTCACACAGAAAAAGACACTTATCATAAGCTATCACTTATAGAGGCAATGTAAAAACCGCTACACTTGAACTGAATTACAAAACAGAACAGAGTCACACGTTTAGAAAACACACTATGGCTGCTTAACGGGAAAGGTGAGGTGGGGTGATGCATAAAACAAGGGGTTCAAATTCGCTCAGATACCGTTCCATACACCCAATATGTAATACACAAGACCTACTCCTTGCTCAGTGAACTGGACTCAACACCCCCTATTCACCGCACAAGAATATATATGACTAGTAACAATCTTAAAACCTATGTATTGATATCTGTCTGGAAGAGAGTCAAGTGGGTGTAAATCCACATAAACACAGCCGTGAAAAGCAGCTAAACCCCATTATAAAAATAAATTACTTTTAAAAACCCGTAAAACAAAGACAGTGAAAGAGAGAGAAATTCTTACAAAATTCGATCAGGGGCTGAGATGCAACCTGGATTAACCATATCTAGACCCACAGCTGGATGAGACATAAGGGTGGACACTCTTGGGGCTGAGAGGTTGGGTGAGCAAACGCAGACCCTTTAAAGTAATACTGCGTGGTACCCATCCCATGGGTCCCAAATCTCCAGGTTCAAGGGCATCTTCCTACATCGAAAACATGCATGAGAAACTCAGAAGATGGTACACCGTGTGATTTTGAAAGGTTTCTAAAACACACCCCATTTCTCATCTCCTTGTGCTCGGGTTCGCCTTTCCAGCTACTTTACTAGCAATCAACTTACTTGGAGAATCAGCACCTTTAACCTCCTGTTCCCTACAGGTTGCAATTTGTCCTGAGGATGAACGGGAAGAGGGGCAACCAATGAGAGACTAGATCTAGCTGTTGGGACAGGCACAGTTCACTCTATTTTCCCATCAGGAAGAAGAATTAACCACAGGCTCAGCCTGCCGCCCAGAAGCAGAATAGGGCCTGAGGCAATCCCGCGCTTTTGCGGCCAGCTCCCAAAAAAGACAGTTGAAAAATGGAGCTCAGGGACACTGCAATTCACAAACCCGCAGAGTTATAAATGATAACTCTCATCCACAGATATATTGAGGGAAGGCAACGAAGAGGATTTGAAAGCAAGGCAGAATTGCAGGAAACAGATTTCAGGAGGTAGATTCGAATCGCCTGTAAAGCACATGAAAAGCGGCAAAACGTGGACAATGATGCCCTTGGCCAAAAAGGGCGTATGCGTTTTTTCCTGAATATATTCAGGAAAAAACGCATACGCCCTTTTTGGCCAACCAAGCAACCTGGAAAGGCAAATCAGCGCTACAAAGAAGTCTCGCTTCCCATCGGTCAAAAGGGCCATGCTGCAAAAAGTGTCAAAACCAGAAAGGCAGGACAGGCCATGGAGAAATGGCAGCCTTGCTACGCTGATGGGTGGGATGTAAGTTGCCAACAGCCACTCTGGAGAAGTGTACCTTGTGTCCTGAAACATCGAAAAAACACAGCTTAAGGAGCATAGGGCACGTCCACTCATGGGCGTATAAATTGGGAAAACTAAAAATCAGCAAGACACAGGCACCCCAAAGTTTAAGGTTGCTCTGTTGACAAGAACCTCCACTTCATGACACCTTAAATATCCCAGGAAAGAGAAAAATGGATAAAGAAGTTGTGGTCCTTATGTACAATGGAATATCACTCAGACATGAAATCAAAGTCATAAGGCTAGTAGAAGCAAGATGAGTGGACTTAGGTACGACAATTCTAAGTGAAATAAGTCACACAGAAAAAGACACTTATCATAAGCTATCACTTATAGAGGGAATGTAAAAACCGCTACACTTGAACTGAATTACAGAACAGAACAGAATCACACGTTTAGAAAACACACTATGGCTGCTTAACGGGAAAGGTGAGGTGGGGTGATGCATAAAACAAGGGGTTCAAATTCGCTCAGATACCGTTCCATACACCCAATATGTAATAGACAAGACCTACTCCTTGCTCAGTGAACTGGACTCAACACCCCCTATTCACCGCACAAGAATATATGTGACTAGTAACAATCTTAAAACCTATGTATTGATATCTGTCTGGAAGTGAGTCAAGTGGATGTAAAGCCGCATAAACACAGCCGTGAAAAGCAGCTAAACCCCATTATAAAAATAAATTACTTTTAAAAACCCGTAAAACAAAGACAGTGAAAGAGAGAGAAATTCTTACAAAATTCGTTCAGGGGCTGTGATGCAACCTGGATTGACCATATCTAGACCCACAGCTGGATGAGACATAAGGGTGGACACTCTTGGGGCTGAGAGTTTGGGTGAGGTTGGGTGAGCAAACGCAGACCCTTTAAAGTAATACTGCATGGTACCCATCCCATGGGTCCCAAATCTCCATGTTCAAGGGCATCTTCCTACATCGAAAACTTGCATGAGGAACCCAGAAAAAGGTACACCGTGTGATTTTGAAAGGTTTCTAAAACGCACCTCATTTCTCATCTCCTTGTGCTCGGGTTCGCCATTCCAGCTACTTCACTAGCAATCTCCCTACTTGGAGAATCAGCACCTTTAACCTCCTGTTCTGTACAGGTTGCAATTTGTCCTGAGGATGAACGGGAAGAGGGGAAACCAATGAGAGAATAGATCTAGGTGTTGAGACAGGCACAGGTCACTCTATTTTCCCATCAGGAAGAGGAATTAACCACAGGCTCAGCCTGCCGCCGGGAACCAGAATAGGGCCTGAGGCAATCCCGTGCTTTTGCGGCCAGCTCCCAAAAAAGACAGTTGAAAAATGGAGCTCAGGGGGACTGCCATTCACAAACCTGCTGAGTTATAAATGATAACTCTCGTCCACAAATATATTGAGGGAAGGCAACGAAGAGGATTTGAAAGCAAGGCAGAATTGCAGGAAACAGGTTTCAGGAGGTAGATTCGAATCGCCTTTAAAGCACATGAAAAGCGGCAAAACGTCGACAATGATCCCCTTGGCCAAAAAGGGCGTATGCGTTTTTTCCTGAATATATTCAGGAAAAAACGCATACGCCCTTTTTGGCCAACCAAGCAACCTGGAAAGGCAAATCAGTGCTACAAAGAAGTCTCGCTTCCCATCGGTCAAAAGGGACATGCTGCAAAAAGTGTCAAAACCAGAAATGCAGGACAGGCCATGGAGAAATGGCAGCCTTGCTACGCTGATGGGCGGGATGTTAATTGCCAACAGCCACTCTGGAGAAGTGTACGGTGTGTCGTGAAACAACGAAAAAACACAGCTTAGGGAGCATAGGGCACGTCCACTCATGGGCGTATAAATTGGGAAAACTAAAAATCAGCAAGACACAGGCACCCCAAAGTTTAGGGCTGCTCTGTTGACAAGAACCTCCACTTCATGACACCTTAAATATCCCAGGAAAGAGAAAAATGGATAAAGAAGTTGTGGTCCTTATGTACAATGGAATATCACTCAGACATGAAATCAATGTCATAAGGCTAGTAGAAGCAAGATGAGTGGACTTAGGTACGACGATTCTAAGTGAAATAAGTCACACAGAAAAAGACACTTATCATAAGCTATCACTTATAGAGGGAATGTAAAAACCGCTACACTTGAACTGAATTACAGAACAGAACAGAATCACACGTTTAGAAAACACACTATGGCTGCTTAACGGGAAAGGTGAGGTGGGGTGATGCATAAAACAAGGGTTTCAAATTCGCTCAGATACCGTTCCATACACCCAATATGTAATAGACAAGACCTACTCCTTGCTCAGTGAACTGGACTCAACACCCCCTATTCACCGCACAAGAATATATGTGACTAGTAACAATCTTAAAACCTATGTATTGATATCTGTCTGGAAGTGAGTCAAGTGGGTGTAAATCCGCATAAACACAGCCGTGAAAAGCAGCTAAACCCCATTATAAAAATAAATTACTTTTAAAAACCCGTAAAACAAAGACAGTGAAAGAGAGAGAAATTCTTACAAAATTCGTTCAGAGGCTGTGATGCAACCTGGATTGACCATATCTACACGCACAGCTGGATGAGACATAAGGGTGGACACTCTTGGGGCTGAAAGGTTGGGTTAGGTTGGGTGAGCAAACGCAGACCCTTTAAAGTAATACTGCGTGGTACCCATCCCATGGGTCCCAAGTCTCCAGGTTCAAGGGCATCTTCCTACATCGAAAACATGCATGAGAAACTCAGAAGATGGTACACCGTGTGATTTTGAAAGGTTTCTAAAACGCACCTCATTTCTCATCTCCTTGTGCTCGGGTTCGCCATTCCAGCTACTTTACTAGCAATCTCCCCACTTGGAGAATCAGCACCTTTAACCTCCTGTTCCCTACAGGTTGCAATTTGTCCTGAGAATGAACGGGAAGAGGGGCAACCAATGAGAGACTAGATCTAGCTGTTGGGACAGGCACAGGTCACTCTATTTTCCCATCAGGAAGAAGAATTAACCACAGGCTCAGCCTGCTGCCAGGAACCAGAATAGGGCCTGAGGCAATCCCGTGCTTTTGCGGCCAGCTCTCAAAAAAGACAGTTGAAAAATGGAGCTCAGGGACATGCAATTCACAAACCCGCAGAGTTATAAGTGATAACTCTCATCCACAGATATATTGAGGGAAGTCAACGAAGAGGATTTGAAAGCAAGGCAGAATTGCAGGAAACAGATTTCAGGAGGTAGAATCGAATCGCATTTAAGGCACATGAAAAGCGGCAAAAAGTCGACAATGATGCCCTTGGCCAAGAAGAGCGTATGCGTTTTTTCCTGAATATATTCAGGAAAAAACGCATACGCCCTTTTTGGCCAACCAAGCAACCTGGAAAAGCAAATCAGCGCTACAAAGAAGTCTCGCTTCCCATCGGTCAAAAGGGCCATGCTGCAAAAAGTGTCAAAACCAGAAATGCAGGACAGGCCATGGAGAAATGGCAGCCTTGCTACGCTGATGGGCGGGATGTAAGTTGCCAACAGCCACTCTGGAGAAGTGTACGGTGTGTCCTGAAACATCGAAAAAACACAGCTTAGTGAACATAGGGCACGTCCACTCATGGGCGTATAAATTGGGAAAACTAAAAATCAGCAAGACACAGGCACCCCAAAGTTTAGGGCTGCTCTGTTGACAAGAACCTCCACTTCATGACACCTTAAATATCCCAGGAAAGAGAAAAATGGATAAAGAAGTTGTGGTCCTTATGTACAATGGAATATCACTCAGACATGAAATCAGTGTCATAAGGCTAGTAGAAGCAAGATGAGTGGACTTAGGTACGACGATTCTAAGTGAAATAAGTCACACAGAAAAAGACACTTATCATAAGCTATCACTTATAGAGGGAATGTAAAAACCGCTACACTTGAACTGAATTACAGAACAGAACAGAATCACACGTTTAGAAAACACACTATGGCTGTTTAACGGGAAAGGTGAGGTGGGGTGATGCATAAAACAAGGGTTTCAAATTCGCTCAGATACCGTTCCATACACCCAATATGTAATAGACAAGACCTACTCCTTGCTCCTTGAACTGGACTCAACACCCCCTATTCACCGCACAAGAATATATGTGACTAGTAACAATCTTAAAACCTATGTATTGATATCTGTCTGGAAGTGAGTCGAGTGGGTGTAAATCCGCATAAACACAGCCGTGAAAAGCAGCTAAACCCCATTATAAAAATAAATTACTTTTAAAAACCCGTAAAACAAAGACAGTGAAAGAGAGAGAAATTCTTACAAAATTCGTTCAGGGGCTGTGATGCCACCTGGATTGACCATATCTAGACCCACAGCTGGATGAGACATAAGGGTGGACACTCTTGGTGCTGAAAGGTTGGGTGAGCAAACGCAGACCCTTTAAAGTAATACTGCGTGATACCCATCCCATGGGTCCCAAATCTCCAGGTTCAAGGGCATCTTCCTACATCGAAAACATGCATGAGAAACTCAGAAGATGGTACACCGTGTGATTTTGAAAGGTTTCTAAAACACACCCCATTTCTCATCTCCTTGTGCTCGGGTTCGCCTTTCCAGCTACTTTACTAGCAATCAACTTACTTGGAGAATCAGCACCTTTAACCTCCTGTTCCCTACAGGTTGCAATTTGTCCTGAGGATGAACGGGAAGAGGGGCAACCAATGAGAGACTAGATCTAGCTGTTGGGACAGGCACAGGTCACTCTATTTTCCCATCAGGAAGAAGAATTAATCACAGGCTCAGCCTGCCGCCCAGAAGCACAATAGGGCCTGAGGCAATCCCGCGCTTTTGCGGCCAGCTCCCAAAAAAGCGAGTTGAAAAATGGAGCTCAGGGACACTGCAATTCACAAACCCGCAGAGTTATAAATGATAACTCTCATCCACAGATATATTGAGGGAAGGCAACGAAGAGGATTTGAAAGCAAGGCAGAATTGCAGGAAACAGATTTCAGGAGGTAGATTCGAATCGCCTGTAAAGCACATGAAAAGCGGCAAAACGTCGACAATGATGCCCTTGTCCAAGAAGGGCGTATGCGTTTTTTCCTGAATATATTCAGGAAAAAACGCATACGCACTTTTTGGCCAACCAAGCAACCTGGAAAGGCAAATCAGCGCTACAAAGTAGTCTCGCTTCCCATCGGTCAAAAGGGCCATGCTGCAAAAAGTGTCAAAACCAGAAATGCAGGACAGGCCATGGAGAAATGGCTGCCTTGCTACGCTGATGGGCGGGATGTAAGTTGCCAACAGCCACTCTGGAGAAGTGTACGGTGTGTCCTGAAACATCGAAAAAACACAGCTTAGGGAGCATAGGGCACGTCCACTCATGGGCGTATAAATTGGGAAAACTAAAAATCAGCAAGACACAGGCACCCCAAAGTTTAGGGCTGCTCTGTTGACAAGAACCTCCACTTCATGACACCTTAAATATCCCAGGAAAGAGAAAAATGGATAAAGAAGTTGTGGTCCTTATGTTCAATGGAATATCACTCAGACATGAAATCAATGTCATAAGGCTAGTAGAAGCAAGATGAGTGGACTTAGGTACGACGATTCTAAGTGAAATAAGTCACACAGAAAAAGACACTTATCATAAGCTATCACTTATAGAGGGAATGTAAAAAGCGCTACACTTGAACTGAATTACAGAACAGAACAGAATCACACGTTTAGAAAACACACTATGGCTGCTTAACGGGAAAGGTGAGGTGGGGTGATGCATAAAACAAGGGGTTCAAATTCGCTCAGATACCGTTCCATACACCCAATATGTAATAGACAAGACCTACTCCTTGCTCAGTGAACTGGACTCAACACCCCCTATTCACCGCACAAGAATATATGTGACTAGTAACAATCTTAAAACCTATGTATTGATATCTGTCTGGAAGTGAGTCAAGTGGGTGTAAAGCCGCATAAACACAGCCGTGAAAAGCAGCTAAACCCCATTATAAAAATAAATTACTTTTAAAAACCCGTAAAACAAAGACAGTGAAAGAGAGAGAAATTCTTACAAAATTCGTTCAGGGGCTGTGATGCAACCTGGATTGACCATATCTAGACCCACAGCTGGATGAGACATAAGGGTGGACACTCTTGGGGCTGAGAGGTTGGGTGAGGTTGGGTGAGCAAACGCAGACCCTTTAAAGTAATACTGCATGGTACCCATCCCATGGGTACCAAATCTCCAGGTTCAAGGGCATCTTCCTACATCGAAAACTTGCATGAGGAACCCAGAATAAGGTACACCGTGTGGTTTTGAAAGGTTTCTAAAACGCACCTCATTTCTCATCTCCTTGTGCTCGGGTTCGCCATTCCAGCTACTTCACTAGCAATCTCCCTACTTGGAGAATCAGCACCTTTAACCTCCTGTTCTGTACAGGTTGCAATTTGTCCTGAGGATGAATGGGAAGAGGGGCAACCAATGAGAGACTAGATCTAGCTGTTGGGACAGGCACAGGTCACTCTATTTTCCCATCAGGAAGAAGAATTAACCACAGGCTCAGCCTGCCGCCGGGAACCAGAATAGGGCCTGAGGCAATCCCGTGCTTTTGCGGCCAGCTCCCAAAAAAGACAGTTGAAAAATGGAGCTCAGGGGGACTGCCATTCACAAACCTGCTGAGTTATAAATGATAACTCTCGTCCACAAATATATTGAGGGAAGGCAACGAAGAGGATTTGAAAGCAAGGCAGAATTGCAGGAAACAGGTTTCAGGAGGTAGATTCGAATCGCCTTTAAAGCACATGAAAAGCGGCAAAACGTCGACAATGATGCCCTTGGCCAAAAAGGGCGTATGCGTTTTTTCTTGAATATATTCAGGAAAAAACGCATACGCCCTTTTTGGCCAACCAAGCAACCTGGAAAGGCAAATCAGTGCTACAAAGAAGTCTCGCTTCCCATCGGTCAAAAGGGTCATGCTGCAAAAAGTGTCAAAACCAGAAATGCAGGACAGGCCATGGAGAAATGGCAGCCTTGCTACGCTGATGGGCGGGATGTTAATTGCCAACAGCCACTCTGGAGAAGTGTACGGTGTGTCGTGAAACAACGAAAAAACACAGCTTAGGGAGCATAGGGCACGTCCACTCATGGGCGTATAAATTGGGAAAACTAAAAATCAGCAAGACACAGGCACCCCAAAGTTTAGGGCTGCTCTGTTGACAAGAACCTCCACTTCATGACACCTTAAATATCCCAGGAAAGAGAAAAATGGATAAAGAAGTTGTGGTCCTTATGTACAATGGAATATCACTCAGACATGAAATCAATGTCATAAGGCTAGTAGAAGCAAGATGAGTGGACTTAGGTACGACGATTCTAAGTGAAATAAGTCACACAGAAAAAGACACTTATCATAAGCTATCACTTATAGAGGGAATGTAAAAACCGCTACACTTGAACTGAATTACAGAACAGAACAGAATCACACGTTTAGAAAACACACTATGGCTGCTTAACGGGAAAGGTGAGGTGGGGTGATGCATAAAACAAGGGTTTCAAATTCGCTCAGATACCGTTCCATACACCCAATATGTAATAGACAAGACCTACTCCTTGCTCAGTGAACTGGACTCAACACCCCCTATTCACCGCACAAGAATATATGTGACTAGTAACAATCTTAAAACCTATGTATTGATATCTGTCTGGAAGTGAGTCAAGTGGGTGTAAATCCGCATAAACACAGCCGTGAAAAGCAGCTAAACCCCATTATAAAAATAAATTACTTTTAAAAACCCGTAAAACAAAGACAGTGAAAGAGAGAGAAATTCTTACAAAATTCGTTCAGAGGCTGTGATGCAACCTGGATTGACCATATCTACACGCACAGCTGGATGAGACATAAGGGTGGACACTCTTGGGGCTGAAAGGTTGGGTTAGGTTGGGTGAGCAAACGCAGACCCTTTAAAGTAATACTGCGTGGTACCCATCCCATGGGTCCCAAGTCTCCAGGTTCAAGGGCATCTTCCTACATCGAAAACATGCATGAGAAACTCAGAAGATGGTACACCGTGTGATTTTGAAAGGTTTCTAAAACGCACCTCATTTCTCATCTCCTTGTGCTTGGGTTCGCCATTCCAGCTACTTTACTAGCAATCTCCCCACTTGGAGAATCAGCACCTTTAACCTCCTGTTCCCTACAGGTTGCAATTTGTCCTGAGAATGAACGGGAAGAGGGGCAACCAATGAGAGACTAGATCTAGCTGTTGGGACAGGCACAGGTCACTCTATTTTCCCATCAGGAAGAAGAATTAACCACAGGCTCAGCCTGCTGCCAGGAACCAGAATAGGGCCTGAGGCAATCCCGTGATTTTGCGGCCAGCTCTCAAAAAAGACAGTTGAAAAATGGAGCTCAGGGACATGCAATTCACAAACCCGCAGAGTTATAAGTGATAACTCTCATCCACAGATATATTGAGGGAAGTCAACGAAGAGGATTTGAAAGCAAGGCAGAATTGCAGGAAACAGATTTCAGGAGGTAGAATCGAATCGCATTTAAGGCACATGAAAAGCGGCAAAAAGTCGACAATGATGCCCTTGGCCAAGAAGAGCGTATGCGTTTTTTCCTGAATATATTCAGGAAAAAACGCATACACCCTTTTTGGCCAACCAAGCAACCTGGAAAAGCAAATCAGCGCTACAAAGAAGTCTCGCTTCCCATCGGTCAAAAGGGCCATGCTGCAAAAAGTGTCAAAACCAGAAATGCAGGACAGGCCATGGAGAAATGGCAGCCTTGCTACGCTGATGGGCGGGATGTAAGTTGCCAACAGCCACTCTGGAGAAGTGTACGGTGTGTCCTGAAACATCGAAAAAACACAGCTTAGTGAACATAGGGCACGTCCACTCATGGGCGTATAAATTGGGAAAACTAAAAATCAGCAAGACACAGGCACCCCAAAGTTTAGGGCTGCTCTGTTGACAAGAACCTCCACTTCATGACACCTTAAATATCCCAGGAAAGAGAAAAATGGATAAAGAAGTTGTGGTCCTTATGTACAATGGAATATCACTCAGACATGAAATCAATGTCATAAGGCTAGTAGAAGCAAGATGAGTGGACTTAGGTACGACGATTCTAAGTGAAATAAGTCACACAGAAAAAGACACTTATCATAAGCTATCACTTATAGAGGGAATGTAAAAACCGCTACACTTGAACTGAATTACAGAACAGAACAGAATCACACGTTTAGAAAACACACTATGGCTGCTTAACGGGAAAGGTGAGGTGGGGTGATGCATAAAACAAGGGGTTCAAATTCGCTCAGATACCGTTCCATACACCCAATATGTAATAGACAAGACCTACTCCTTGCTCAGTGAACTGGACTCAACACCCCCTATTCACCGCACAAAAATATATGTGACTAGTAAGAATCTTAAAACCTATGTATTGATATCTGTCTGGAAGTGAGTCAAGTGGGTGTAAAGCCGCATAAACACAGCCGTGAAAAGCAGCTAAACCCCATTATAAAAATAAATTACTTTTAAAAACCCGTAAAACAAAGACAGTGAAAGAGAGAGAAATTATTACAAAATTCGTTCAGGGGCTGTGATGCCACCTGGATTGACCATATCTAGACCCACAGCTGGATGAGACATAAGGGTGGACACTCTTGGGGCTGAGAGGTTGGGTGAGCAAACACAGACCCTTTAAAGTAATACTGCGTGATACCCATCCCATGGGTCCCAAATCTCCAGGTTCAAGGGCATCTTCCTACATCGAAAACATGCATGAGAAACTCAGAAGATGGTACACCGTGTGATTTTGAAAGGTTTCTAAAACACACCCCATTTCTCATCTCCTTGTGCTCGGGTTCGCCTTTCCAGCTACTTTACTAGCAATCAACTTACTTGGAGAATCAGCACCTTTAACCTCCTGTTCCCTACAGGTTGCAATTTGTCCTGAGGATGAACGGGAAGAGGGGCAACCAATGAGAGACTAGATCTAGGTGTTGGGACAGGCACAGGTCACTTTATTTTCCCATCAGGAAGAAGAATTAATCACAGGCTCAGCCTGCCGCCCAGAAGCACAATAGGGCCTGAGGCAATCCCGCGCTTTGCGGCCAGCTCCCAAACAAGACAGTTGAAAAATGGAGCTCAGGGGCACTGCCATTCACAAACCTGCTGAGTTATAAATGATAACTCTCGTCCACAAATATATTGAGGGAAGGCAACAAAGAGGATTTGAAAGCAAGGCCGAATTGCAGGAAACAGGTTTCAGGAGGTAGATTCGAATCGCCTTTAAAGCACATGAAAAGCGGCAAAACTTCGACAATGATGCCCTTGGCCAAAAAGGGCGTATGCGTTTTTTCCTGAATATATTCAGGAAAAAACGCATACGCCCTTTTTGGCCAACCAAGCAACCTGGAAAGGCAAATCAGTGCTACAAAGAAGTCTCGCTTCCCATCGGTCAAAAGGGTCATGCTGCAAAAAGTGTCAAAACCAGAAATGCAGGACAGGCCATGGAGAAATGGCAGCCTTGCTACGCTGATGGGCGGGATGTTAATTGCCAACAGCCACTCTGGAGAAGTGTACGGTGTGTCCTGAAACATCGAAAAAACACAGCTTAGGGAGCATAGGGCACGTCCACTCATGGGCGTATAAATTGGGAAAACTAAAAATCAGCAAGACACAGGCACCCCAAAGTTTAGGGCTGCTCTGTTGACAAGAACCTCCACTTCATGACACCTTAAATATCCCAGGAAAGAGAAAAATGGATAAAGAAGTTGTGGTCCTTATGTACAATGGAATATCACTCAGACATGAAATCAGTGTCATAAGGCTAGTAGAAGCAAGATGAGTGGACTTAGGTACGACGATTCTAAGTGAAATAAGTCACACAGAAAAAGACACTTATCATAAGCTATCACTTATAGAGGGAATGTAAAAACCGCTACACTTGAACTGAATTACAGAACAGAACAGAATCACACGTTTAGAAAACACACTATGGCTGTTTAACGGGAAAGGTGAGGTGGGGTGATGCATAAAACAAGGGTTTCAAATTCGCTCAGATACCGTTCCATACACCCAATATGTAATAGACAAGACCTACTCCTTGCTCCTTGAACTGGACTCAACACCCCCTATTCACCGCACAAGAATATATGTGACTAGTAACAATCTTAAAACCTATGTATTGATATCTGTCTGGAAGTGAGTCGAGTGGGTGTAAATCCGCATAAACACAGCCGTGAAAAGCAGCTAAACCCCATTATAAAAATAAATTACTTTTAAAAACCCGTAAAACAAAGACAGTGAAAGAGAGAGAAATTCTTACAAAATTCGTTCAGGGGCTGTGATGCCACCTGGATTGACCATATCTAGACCCACAGCTGGATGAGACATAAGGGTGGACACTCTTGGGGCTGAAAGGTTGGGTGAGCAAACGCAGACCCTTTAAAGTAATACTGCGTGATACCCATCCCATGGGTCCCAAATCTCCAGGTTCAAGGGCATCTTCCTACATCGAAAACATGCATGAGAAACTCAGAAGATGGTACACCGTGTGATTTTGAAAGGTTTCTAAAACACACCCCATTTCTCATCTCCTTGTGCTCGGGTTCGCCTTTCCAGCTACTTTACTAGCAATCAACTTACTTGGAGAATCAGCACCTTTAACCTCCTGTTCCCTACAGGTTGCAATTTGTCCTGAGGATGAACGGGAAGAGGGGCAACCAATGAGAGACTAGATCTAGCTGTTGGGACAGGCACAGGTCACTCTATTTTCCCATCAGGAAGAAGAATTAATCACAGGCTCAGCCTGCCGCCCAGAAGCACAATAGGGCCTGAGGCAATCCCGCGCTTTTGCGGCCAGCTCCCAAAAAAGCGAGTTGAAAAATGGAGCTCAGGGACACTGCAATTCACAAACCCGCAGAGTTATAAATGATAACTCTCATCCACAGATATATTGAGGGAAGGCAACGAAGAGGATTTGAAAGCAAGGCAGAATTGCAGGAAACAGATTTCAGGAGGTAGATTCGAATCGCCTGTAAAGCACATGAAAAGCGGCAAAACGTCGACAATGATGCCCTTGTCCAAGAAGGGCGTATGCGTTTTTTCCTGAATATATTCAGGAAAAAACGCATACGCACTTTTTGGCCAACCAAGCAACCTGGAAAGGCAAATCAGCGCTACAAAGTAGTTTCGCTTCCCATCGGTCAAAAGGGCCATGCTGCAAAAAGTGTCAAAACCAGAAATGCAGGACAGGCCATGGAGAAATGGCTGCCTTGCTACGCTGATGGGCGGGATGTAAGTTGCCAACAGCCACTCTGGAGAAGTGTACGGTGTGTCCTGAAACATCGAAAAAACACAGCTTAGGGAGCATAGGGCACGTCCACTCATGGGCGTATAAATTGGGAAAACTAAAAATCAGCAAGACACAGGCACCCCAAAGTTTAGGGCTGCTCTGTTGACAAGAACCTCCACTTCATGACACCTTAAATATCCCAGGAAAGAGAAAAATGGATAAAGAAGTTGTGGTCCTTATGTTCAATGGAATATCACTCAGACATGAAATCAATGTCATAAGGCTAGTAGAAGCAAGATGAGTGGACTTAGGTACGACGATTCTAAGTGAAATAAGTCACACAGAAAAAGACACTTATCATAAGCTATCACTTATAGAGGGAATGTAAAAAGCGCTACACTTGAACTGAATTACAGAACAGAACAGAATCACACGTTTAGAAAACACACTATGGCTGCTTAACGGGAAAGGTGAGGTGGGGTGATGCATAAAACAAGGGGTTCAAATTCGCTCAGATACCGTTCCATACACCCAATATGTAATAGACAAGACCTACTCCTTGCTCAGTGAACTGGACTCAACACCCCCTATTCACCGCACAAGAATATATGTGACTAGTAACAATCTTAAAACCTATGTATTGATATCTGTCTGGAAGTGAGTCAAGTGGGTGTAAAGCCGCATAAACACAGCCGTGAAAAGCAGCTAAACCCCATTATAAAAATAAATTACTTTTAAAAACCCGTAAAACAAAGACAGTGAAAGAGAGAGAAATTCTTACAAAATTCGTTCAGGGGCTGTGATGCAACCTGGATTGACCATATCTAGACCCACAGCTGGATGAGACATAAGGGTGGACACTCTTGGGGCTGAGAGGTTGGGTGAGGTTGGGTGAGCAAACGCAGACCCTTTAAAGTAATACTGCATGGTACCCATCCCATGGGTACCAAATCTCCAGGTTCAAGGGCATCTTCCTACATCGAAAACTTGCATGAGGAACCCAGAATAAGGTACACCGTGTGGTTTTGAAAGGTTTCTAAAACGCACCTCATTTCTCATCTCCTTGTGCTCGGGTTCGCCATTCCAGCTACTTCACTAGCAATCTCCCTACTTGGAGAATCAGCACCTTTAACCTCCTGTTCTGTACAGGTTGCAATTTGTCCTGAGGATGAATGGGAAGAGGGGCAACCAATGAGAGACTAGATCTAGCTGTTGGGACAGGCACAGGTCACTCTATTTTCCCATCAGGAAGAAGAATTAACCACAGGCTCAGCCTGCCGCCGGGAACCAGAATAGGGCCTGAGGCAATCCCGTGCTTTTGCGGCCAGCTCCCAAAAAAGACAGTTGAAAAATGGAGCTCAGGGGGACTGCCATTCACAAACCTGCTGAGTTATAAATGATAACTCTCGTCCACAAATATATTGAGGGAAGGCAACGAAGAGGATTTGAAAGCAAGGCAGAATTGCAGGAAACAGGTTTCAGGAGGTAGATTCGAATCGCCTTTAAAGCACATGAAAAGCGGCAAAACGTCGACAATGATGCCCTTGGCCAAAAAGGGCGTATGCGTTTTTTCTTGAATATATTCAGGAAAAAACGCATACGCCCTTTTTGGCCAACCAAGCAACCTGGAAAGGCAAATCAGTGCTACAAAGAAGTCTCGCTTCCCATCGGTCAAAAGGGTCATGCTGCAAAAAGTGTCAAAACCAGAAATGCAGGACAGGCCATGGAGAAATGGCAGCCTTGCTACGCTGATGGGCGGGATGTTAATTGCCAACAGCCACTCTGGAGAAGTGTACGGTGTGTCGTGAAACAACGAAAAAACACAGCTTAGGGAGCATAGGGCACGTCCACTCATGGGCGTATAAATTGGGAAAACTAAAAATCAGCAAGACACAGGCACCCCAAAGTTTAGGGCTGCTCTGTTGACAAGAACCTCCACTTCATGACACCTTAAATATCCCAGGAAAGAGAAAAATGGATAAAGAAGTTGTGGTCCTTATGTACAATGGAATATCACTCAGACATGAAATCAATGTCATAAGGCTAGTAGAAGCAAGATGAGTGGACTTAGGTACGACGATTCTAAGTGAAATAAGTCACACAGAAAAAGACACTTATCATAAACTATCACTTATAGAGGGAATGTAAAAACCGCTACACTTGAACTGAATTACAGAACAGAACAGAATCACACGTTTAGAAAACACACTATGGCTGCTTAACGGGAAAGGTGAGGTGGGGTGATGCATAAAACAAGGGTTTCAAATTCGCTCAGATACCGTTCCATACACCCAATATGTAATAGACAAGACCTACTCCTTGCTCAGTGAACTGGACTCAACACCCCCTATTCACCGCACAAGAATATATGTGACTAGTAACAATCTTAAAACCTATGTATTGATATCTGTCTGGAAGTGAGTCAAGTGGGTGTAAATCCGCATAAACACAGCCGTGAAAAGCAGCTAAACCCCATTATAAAAATAAATTACTTTTAAAAACCCGTAAAACAAAGACAGTGAAAGAGAGAGAAATTCTTACAAAATTCGTTCAGAGGCTGTGATGCAACCTGGATTGACCATATCTACACGCACAGCTGGATGAGACATAAGGGTGGACACTCTTGGGGCTGAAAGGTTGGGTTAGGTTGGGTGAGCAAACGCAGACCCTTTAAAGTAATACTGCGTGGTACCCATCCCATGGGTCCCAAGTCTCCAGGTTCAAGGGCATCTTCCTACATCGAAAACATGCATGAGAAACTCAGAAGATGGTACACCGTGTGATTTTGAAAGGTTTCTAAAACGCACCTCATTTCTCATCTCCTTGTGCTTGGGTTCGCCATTCCAGCTACTTTACTAGCAATCTCCCCACTTGGAGAATCAGCACCTTTAACCTCCTGTTCCCTACAGGTTGCAATTTGTCCTGAGAATGAACGGGAAGAGGGGCAACCAATGAGAGACTAGATCTAGCTGTTGGGACAGGCACAGGTCACTCTATTTTCCCATCAGGAAGAAGAATTAACCACAGGCTCAGCCTGCTGCCAGGAACCAGAATAGGGCCTGAGGCAATCCCGTGCTTTTGCGGCCAGCTCTCAAAAAAGACAGTTGAAAAATGGAGCTCAGGGACATGCAATTCACAAACCCGCAGAGTTATAAGTGATAACTCTCATCCACAGATATATTGAGGGAAGTCAACGAAGAGGATTTGAAAGCAAGGCAGAATTGCAGGAAACAGATTTCAGGAGGTAGAATCGAATCGCATTTAAGGCACATGAAAAGCGGCAAAAAGTCGACAATGATGCCCTTGGCCAAGAAGAGCGTATGCGTTTTTTCCTGAATATATTCAGGAAAAAACGCATACACCCTTTTTGGCCAACCAAGCAACCTGGAAAAGCAAATCAGCGCTACAAAGAAGTCTCGCTTCCCATCGGTCAAAAGGGCCATGCTGCAAAAAGTGTCAAAACCAGAAATGCAGGACAGGCCATGGAGAAATGGCAGCCTTGCTACGCTGATGGGCGGGATGTAAGTTGCCAACAGCCACTCTGGAGAAGTGTACGGTGTGTCCTGAAACATCGAAAAAACACAGCTTAGTGAACATAGGGCACGTCCACTCATGGGCGTATAAATTGGGAAAACTAAAAATCAGCAAGACACAGGCACCCCAAAGTTTAGGGCTGCTCTGTTGACAAGAACCTCCACTTCATGACACCTTAAATATCCCAGGAAAGAGAAAAATGGATAAAGAAGTTGTGGTCCTTATGTACAATGGAATATCACTCAGACATGAAATCAATGTCATAAGGCTAGTAGAAGCAAGATGAGTGGACTTAGGTACGACGATTCTAAGTGAAATAAGTCACACAGAAAAAGACACTTATCATAAGCTATCACTTATAGAGGGAATGTAAAAACCGCTACACTTGAACTGAATTACAGAACAGAACAGAATCACACGTTTAGAAAACACACTATGGCTGCTTAACGGGAAAGGTGAGGTGGGGTGATGCATAAAACAAGGGGTTCAAATTCGCTCAGATACCGTTCCATACACCCAATATGTAATAGACAAGACCTACTCCTTGCTCAGTGAACTGGACTCAACACCCCCTATTCACCGCACAAAAATATATGTGACTAGTAAGAATCTTAAAACCTATGTATTGATATCTGTCTGGAAGTGAGTCAAGTGGGTGTAAAGCCGCATAAACACAGCCGTGAAAAGCAGCTAAACCCCATTATAAAAATAAATTACTTTTAAAAACCCGTAAAACAAAGACAGTGAAAGAGAGAGAAATTATTACAAAATTCGTTCAGGGGCTGTGATGCCACCTGGATTGACCATATCTAGACCCACAGCTGGATGAGACATAAGGGTGGACACTCTTGGGGCTGAGAGGTTGGGTGAGCAAACACAGACCCTTTAAAGTAATACTGCGTGATACCCATCCCATGGGTCCCAAATCTCCAGGTTCAAGGGCATCTTCCTACATCGAAAACATGCATGAGAAACTCAGAAGATGGTACACCGTGTGATTTTGAAAGGTTTCTAAAACACACCCCATTTCTCATCTCCTTGTGCTCGGGTTCGCCTTTCCAGCTACTTTACTAGCAATCAACTTACTTGGAGAATCAGCACCTTTAACCTCCTGTTCCCTACAGGTTGCAATTTGTCCTGAGGATGAACGGGAAGAGGGGCAACCAATGAGAGACTAGATCTAGGTGTTGGGACAGGCACAGGTCACTTTATTTTCCCATCAGGAAGAAGAATTAATCACAGGCTCAGCCTGCCGCCCAGAAGCACAATAGGGCCTGAGGCAATCCCGCGCTTTGCGGCCAGCTCCCAAACAAGACAGTTGAAAAATGGAGCTCAGGGGCACTGCCATTCACAAACCTGCTGAGTTATAAATGATAACTCTCGTCCACAAATATATTGAGGGAAGGCAACAAAGAGGATTTGAAAGCAAGGCCGAATTGCAGGAAACAGGTTTCAGGAGGTAGATTCGAATCGCCTTTAAAGCACATGAAAAGCGGCAAAACTTCGACAATGATGCCCTTGGCCAAAAAGTGCGTATGCGTTTTTTCCTGAATATATTCAGGAAAAAACGCATACGCCCTTTTTGGCCAACCAAGCAACCTGGAAAGGCAAATCAGTGCTACAAAGAAGTCTCGCTTCCCATCGGTCAAAAGGGTGATGCTGCAAAAAGTGTCAAAACCAGAAATGCAGGACAGGCCATGGAGAAATGGCAGCCTTGCTACGCTGATGGGCGGGATGTTAATTGCCAACAGCCACTCTGGAGAAGTGTACGGTGTGTCCTGAAACATCGAAAAAACACAGCTTAGGGAGCATAGGGCACGTCCACTCATGGGCGTATAAATTGGGAAAACTAAAAATCAGCAAGACACAGGCACCCCAAAGTTTAGGGCTGCTCTGTTGACAAGAACCTCCACTTCATGACACCTTAAATATCCCAGGAAAGAGAAAAATGGATAAAGAAGTTGTGGTCCTTATGTACAATGGAATATCACTCAGACATGAAATCAGTGTCATAAGGCTAGTAGAAGCAAGATGAGTGGACTTAGGTACGACGATTCTAAGTGAAATAAGTCACACAGAAAAAGACACTTATCATAAGCTATCACTTATAGAGGGAATGTAAAAACCGCTACACTTGAACTGAATTACAGAACAGAACAGAATCACACGTTTAGAAAACACACTATGGCTGTTTAACGGGAAAGGTGAGGTGGGGTGATGCATAAAACAAGGGTTTCAAATTCGCTCAGATACCGTTCCATACACCCAATATGTAATAGACAAGACCTACTCCTTGCTCCTTGAACTGGACTCAACACCCCCTATTCACCGCACAAGAATATATGTGACTAGTAACAATCTTAAAACCTATGTATTGATATCTGTCTGGAAGTGAGTCGAGTGGGTGTAAATCCGCATAAACACAGCCGTGAAAAGCAGCTAAACCCCATTATAAAAATAAATTACTTTTAAAAACCCGTAAAACAAAGACAGTGAAAGAGAGAGAAATTCTTACAAAATTCGTTCAGGGGCTGTGATGCCACCTGGATTGACCATATCTAGACCCACAGCTGGATGAGACATAAGGGTGGACACTCTTGGGGCTGAAAGGTTGGGTGAGCAAACGCAGACCCTTTAAAGTAATACTGCGTAATACCCATCCCATGGGTCCCAAATCTCCAGGTTCAAGGGCATCTTCCTACATCGAAAACATGCATGAGAAACTCAGAAGATGGTACACCGTGTGATTTTGAAAGGTTTCTAAAACACACCCCATTTCTCATCTCCTTGTGCTCGGGTTCGCCTTTCCAGCTACTTTACTAGCAATCAACTTACTTGGAGAATCAGCACCTTTAACCTCCTGTTCCCTACAGGTTGCAATTTGTCCTGAGGATGAACGGGAAGAGGGGCAACCAATGAGAGACTAGATCTAGCTGTTGGGACAGGCACAGGTCACTCTATTTTCCCATCAGGAAGAAGAATTAATCACAGGCTCAGCCTGCCGCCCAGAAGCACAATAGGGCCTGAGGCAATCCCGCGCTTTTGCGGCCAGCTCCCAAAAAAGCGAGTTGAAAAATGGAGCTCAGGGACACTGCAATTCACAAACCCGCAGAGTTATAAATGATAACTCTCATCCACAGATATATTGAGGGAAGGCAACGAAGAGGATTTGAAAGCAAGGCAGAATTGCAGGAAACAGATTTCAGGAGGTAGATTCGAATCGCCTGTAAAGCACATGAAAAGCGGCAAAACGTCGACAATGATGCCCTTGTCCAAGAAGGGCGTATGCGTTTTTTCCTGAATATATTCAGGAAAAAACGCATACGCACTTTTTGGCCAACCAAGCAACCTGGAAAGGCAAATCAGCGCTACAAAGTAGTTTCGCTTCCCATCGGTCAAAAGGGCCATGCTGCAAAAAGTGTCAAAACCAGAAATGCAGGACAGGCCATGGAGAAATGGCTGCCTTGCTACGCTGATGGGCGGGATGTAAGTTGCCAA
This sequence comes from Eschrichtius robustus, assembly GCF_028021215.1. Taxonomy (NCBI): domain Eukaryota; kingdom Metazoa; phylum Chordata; class Mammalia; order Artiodactyla; family Eschrichtiidae; genus Eschrichtius; species Eschrichtius robustus. The sequence goes on along the minus strand of NW_027175495.1, from coordinate 1,280,350 downwards.
CAGCCACTCTGGAGAAGTGTACGGTGTGTCCTGAAACATCGAAAAAACACAGCTTAGGGAGCATAGGGCACGTCCACTCATGGGCGTATAAATTGGGAAAACTAAAATTCAGCAAGACACAGGCACCCCAAAGTTTAGGGCTGCTCTGTTGACAAGAACCTCCACTTCATGACACCTTAAATATCCCAGGAAAGAGAAAAATGGATAAAGAAGTTGTGGTCCTTATGTACAATGGAATATCACTCAGACATGAAATCAATGTCATAAGGCTAGTAGAAGCAAGATGAGTGGACTTAGGTACGACGATTCTAAGTGAAATAAGTCACACAGAAAAAGACACTTATCATAAGCTATCACTTATAGAGGGAATGTAAAAACCGCTACACTTGAACTGAATTACAAAACAGAACAGAGTCACACGTTTAGAAAACACACTATGGCTGCTTAACGGGAAAGGTGAGGTGGGGTGATGCATAAAACAAGGGGTTCAAATTTGCTCAGATACCGTTCCATACACCCAATATGTAATAGACAAGACCTACTCCTTGCTCCTTGAACTGGACTCAACACCCCCTATTCACCGGACAATAATATATGTGACTAGTAACAATCTTAAAACCTATGTATTGATATCTGTCTGGAAGTGAGTCAAGTGGGTGTAAATCCGCATAAACACAGCCGTGAAAAGCATCTAAACCCCATTATAAAAATAAATTACTTTTAAAAACCCGTAAAACAAAGACAGTGAAAGAGAGAGAAATTCTTACAAAATTCGTTCAGGGGCTGTGATGCCACCTGGATTGACCATATCTAGACCCACAGCTGGATGAGACATAAGGGTGGACACTCTTGGGGCTGAGAGGTTGGGTGAGCAAACGCAGACCCTTTAAAGTAATACTGCGTGATACCCATCCCATGGGTCCCAAATCTCCAGGTTCAAGGGCATCTTCCTACATCGAAAACATGCATGAGAAACTCAGAAGATGGTACACCGTGTGATTTTGAAAGGTTTCTAAAACACACCCCATTTCTCATCTCCTTGTGCTCGGGTTCGCCTTTCCAGCTACTTTACTAGCAATCAACTTACTTGGAGAATCAGCACCTTTAACCTCCTGTTCCCTACAGGTTGCAATTTGTCCTGAGGATGAACGGGAAGAGGGGCAACCAATGAGAGACTAGATCTAGGTGTTGGGACAGGCACAGGTCACTCTATTTTCCCATCAGGAAGAAGAATTAATCACAGGCTCAGCCTGCCGCCCAGAAGCACAATAGGGCCTGAGGCAATCCCGCACTTTTGCGACCAGCTCCCAAAAAAGCGAGTTGAAAAATGGAGCTCAGGGACACTGCAATTCACAAACCCGCAGAGTTATAAATGATAACTCTCATCCACAGATATATTGAGGGAAGGCAACGAAGAGGATTTGAAAGCAAGGCAGAATTGCAGGAAACAGATTTCAGGAGGTAGATTCGAATCGCCTGTAAAGCACATGAAAAGCGGCAAAACGTCGACAATGATGCCCTTGTCCAAGAAGGGCGTATGCGTTTTTTCCTGAATATATTCAGGAAAAAACGCATACGCACTTTTTGGCCAACCAAGCAACCTGGAAAGGCAAATCAGCGCTACAAAGAAGTCTCGCTTCCCATCGGTCAAAAGGGCCATGCTGCAAAAAGTGTCAAAACCAGAAATGCAGGACAGGCCATGGAGAAATGGCAGCCTTGCTACGCTGATGGGCGGGATGTTAATTGCCAACAGCCACTCTGGAGAAGTGTACGGTGTGTCCTGAAACATCGAAAAAACACAGCTTAGGGAGCATAGGGCACGTCCACTCATGGGCGTATAAATTGGGAAAACTAAAAATCAGCAAGACACAGGCACCCCAAAGTTTAGGGCTGCTCTGTTGACAAGAACCTCCACTTCATGACACCTTAAATATCCCAGGAAAGAGAAAAATGGATAAAGAAGTTGTGGTCCTTATGTACAATGGAATATCACTCAGACATGAAATCAATGTCATAAGGCTAGTAGAAGCAAGATGAGTGGACTTAGGTACGACGATTCTAAGTGAAATAAGTCACACAGAAAAAGACACTTATCATAAGCTATCACTTATAGAGGGAATGTAAAAACCGCTACACTTGAACTGAATTACAGAACAGAACAGAATCACACGTTTAGAAAACACACTATGGCTGTTTAACGGGAAAGGTGAGGTGGGGTGATGCATAAAACAAGGGTTTCAAATTCGCTCAGATACCGTTCCATACACCCAATATGTAATAGACAAGACCTACTCCTTGCTCCTTGAACTGGACTCAACACCCCCTATTCACCGCACAAGAATATATGTGACTAGTAAGAATCTTAAAACCTATGTATTGATATCTGTCTGGAAGTGAGTCAAGTGGGTGTAAAGCCGCATAAACACAGCCGTGAAGAGCAGCTAAACCCCATAATAAAAATAAATTACTTTTAAAAACCCGTAAAACAAAGACAGTGAAAGAGAGAGAAATTCTTACAAAATTCGTTCAGCGGCTGTGATGCCACCTGGATTGACCATATCTAGACCCACAGCTGGATGAGACATAAGGGTGGACACTCTTGGGGCTGAGAGGTTGGGTGAGCAAACGCAGACCCTTTAAAGTAATACTGCGTGATACCCATCCCATGGGTCCCAAATCTCCAGGTTCAAGGGCATCTTCCTACATCGAAAACTTGCATGAGGAACCCAGAAGAAGGTACACCGTGCGATTTTGAAAGGTTTCTAAAACGCACCTCATTTCTCATCTCCTTGTGCTCGGGTTCGCCATTCCAGCTACTTCACTAGCAATCTCCCTACTTGGAGAATCAGCACCTTTAACCTCCTGTTCTGTACAGGTTGCAATTTGTCCTGAGGATGAACGGGAAAAGGGGAAACCAATGAGAGAATAGATCTAGGTGTTGGGACAGGCACAGGTCACTCTATTTTCCCATCAGGAAGAACAATTAACCACAGGCTCAGCCTGCCGCCAGGAACCAGAATAGGGCCTGAGGCAATCCCGTGCTTTTGCGGCCAGCTCCCAAAAAAGACAGTTGAAAAATGGAGCTCAGGGGGACTGCCATTCACAAAGCTGCTGAGTTATAAATGATAACTCTCGTCCACAAATATATTGAGGGAAGGCAACGAAGAAGATTTGAAAGCAAGGCAGAATTGCAGGAAACAGGTTTCAGGAGGTAGATTCGAATCGCCTTTAAAGCACATGAAAAGCGGCAAAACGTCGACAATGATGCCCTTGGCCAAAAAGGGCGTATGCGTTTTTTCCTGAATATATTCAGGAAAAAACGCATACGCCCTTTTTGGCCAACCAAGCAACCTGGAAAGGCAAATCAGTGCTACAAAGAAGTCTGGCTTCCCATCGGTCAAAAGGGTCATGCTGCAAAAAGTGTCAAAACCAGAAATGCAGGACAGGCCATGGAGAAATGGCAGCCTTGCTACGCTGATGGGCGGGATGTTAATTGCCAACAGTCACTCTGGAGAAGTGTACGGTGTGTCCTGAAACATCGAAAAAACACAGCTTAGGGAGCATAGGGCACGTCCACTCATGGGCGTATAAATTGGGAAAACTGAAAATCAGCAAGACACAGGCACCCCAAAGTTTCGGGCTGCTCTGTTGACAAGAACCTCCACTTCATGACACCTTAAATATCCCAGGAAAGAGAAAAATGGATAAAGAAGTTGTGGTCCTTATGTACAATGCAATATCACTCAGACATGAAATCAATGTCATAAGGCTAGTAGAAGCAAGATGAGTGGAGTTAGGTACGACGATTCTAAGTGAAATAAGTCACACAGAAAAAGACACTTATCATAAGCTATCACTTATAGAGGGAATGTAAAAACCGCTACACTTGAACTGAATTACAGAACAGAACAGAATCACACGTTTAGAAAACACACTATGGCTGTTTAACGGGAAAGGTGAGGTGGGGTGATGCATAAAACAAGGGTTTCAAATTCGCTCAGATACCGTTCCATACACCCAATATGTAATAGACAAGACCTACTCCTTGCTCAGTGAACTGGACTCAACACCCCCTATTCACCGCACAAGAATATATGTGACTAGTAAGAATCTTAAAACCTATGTATTGATATCTGTCTGGAAGTGAGTCAAGTGGGTGTAAAGCCGCATAAACACAGCCGTGAAAAGCAGCTAAACCCCATTATAAAAATAAATTACTTTTAAAAACCCGTAAAACAAAGACAGTGAAAGAGAGAGAAATTCTTACAAAATTCGTTCAGGGGCTGTGATGCAACCTGGATTGACCATATCTACACGCACAGCTGGATGAGACATAAGGGTGGACAGTCTTGGGGCTGAAAGGTTGGGTTAGGTTGGGTGAGCAAACGCAGACCCTTTAAAGTAATACTGCGTGGTACCCATCCCATGGGTCCCAAGTCTCCAGGTTCAAGGGCATCTTCCTACATCGAAAACATGCATGAGAAACTCAGAAGATGGTACACCGTGTGATTTTGAAAGGTTTCTAAAACGCACCTCATTTCTCATCTCCTTGTGCTCGGGTTCGCCATTCCAGCTACTTTACTAGCAATCTCCCTACTTGGAGAATCAGCACCTTTAACCTCCTGTTCCCTACAGGTTGCAATTTGTCCTGAGGATGAACGGGAAGAGGGGCAACCAATGAGAGACTAGATCTAGCTGTTGGGACAGGCACAGGTCACTCTATTTTCCCATCAGGAAGAAGAATTAACCACAGGCTCAGCCTGCTGCCAGGAACCAGAATAGGGCCTGAGGCAATCCCGTGCTTTTGCGGCCAGCTCTCAAAAAAGACAGTTGAAAAATGGAGCTCAGGGACACTGCAATTCACAAACCCGCAGAGTTATAAGTGATAACTCTCATCCACAGATATATTGAGGGAAGGCAACGAAGAGGATTTGAAAGCAAGGCAGAATTGCAGGAAACAGATTTCAGGAGGTAGATTCGAATCGCATTTAAGGCACATGAAAAGCGGCAAAACGTCGACAATGATGCCCTTGGCCAAAAAGGGCGTATGCGTTTTTTCCTGAATATATTCAGGAAAAAACGCATACGCCCTTTTTGGCCAACCAAGCAACCTGGAAAGGCAAATCAGCGCTACAAAGAAGTCTCGCTTCCTATGGGTCAAAAGGGCCATGCTGCAAAAAGTGTCAAAACCAGAAATGCAGGACAGGCCATGGAGAAATGGCAGCCTTGCTACGCTGATGGGCGGGATGTAAATTGCCAACAGCCACTCTGGAGAAGTGTACGGTGTGTCCTGAAACATTGAAAAAACACAGCTTAGTGAGCATAGGGCACGTCCACTCATAGGCGTATAAATTGGGAAAACTAAAAATCAGCAAGACACAGGCACCCCAAAGTTTGGGGCTGCTCTGTTGACAAGAACCTCCACTTCATGACACCTTAAATATCCCAGGAAAGAGAAAAATGGATAAAAAAGTTGTGGTCCTTATGTACAATGGAATATCACTCAGACATGAAATCAATGTCATAAGGCTAGTATAAGCAAGATGAGTGGACTTAGGTACGACGATTCTAAGTGAAATAAGTCACACAGAAAAAGACACTTATCATAAGCTATCACTTATAGAGGGAATGTAAAAACCGCTACACTTGAACTGAATTACAAAACAGAACAGAGTCACACGTTTAGAAAACACACTATGGCTGCTTAACGGGAAAGGTGAGGTGGGGTGATGCATAAAACAAGGGGTTCAAATTTGCTCAGATACCGTTCCATACACCCAATATGTAATAGACAAGACCTACTCCTTTCTCCGTGAAATGGACTCAACACCCCCTATTCACCGCACAAGAATATATGTGACTAGTAACAATCTTAAAACCTATGTATTGATATCTGTCTGGAAGTGAGTCAAGTGGGGGTAAATCCGCATAAACACAGCCGTGAAAAGCAGCTAAACCCCATTATAAAAATAAATTACTTTTAAAAACCCGTAAAACAAAGACAGTGAAAGAGAGAGAAATTCTTACAAAATTCGTTCAGGGGCTGTGATGCCACCTGGATTGACCATATCTAGACCCACAGCTGGATGAGACATAAGGGTGGACACTCTTGGGGCTGAGAGGTTGGGTGAGCAAACGCAGACCCTTTAAAGTAATACTGCGTGATACCCGTCCCATGGGTCCCAAATCTCCAGGTTCAAGGGCATCTTCCTACATCGAAAACATGCATGAGAAACTCAGAAGATGGTACACCGTGTGATTTTGAAAGGTTTCTAAAACACACCCCATTTCTCATCTCCTTGTGCTCGGGTTCGCCTTTCCAGCTACTTTACTAGCAATCAACTTACTTGGAGAATCAGCACCTTTAACCTCCTGTTCCCTACAGGTTGCAATTTGTCCTGAGGATGAACGGGAAGAGGGGCAACCAATGAGAGACTAGATCTAGGTGTTGGGACAGGCACAGGTCACTCTATTTTCCCATCAGGAAGAAGAATTAATCACAGGCTCAGCCTGCCGCCCAGAAGAACAATAGGGCCTGAGGCAATCCCGCGCTTTTGCGGCCAGCTCCCAAAAAAGCGAGTTGAAAAATGGAGCTCAGGGACACTGCAATTCACAAACCCGCAGAGTTATAAATGATAACTCTCATCCACAGATATATTGAGGGAAGGCAACGAAGAGGATTTGAAAGCAAGGCAGAATTGCAGGAAACAGATTTCAGGAGGTAGATTCGAATCGCCTGTAAAGCACATGAAAAGCGGCAAAACGTCGACAATGATGCCCTTGGCCAAGAAGAGCGTATGCGTTTTTTCCTGAATATATTCAGGAAAAAACGCATACGCCCTTTTTGGCCAACCAAGCAACCTGGAAAGGCAAATCAGCGCTACAAAGAAGTCTCGCTTCCCATCGGTCAAAAGGGCCATGCTGCAAAAAGTGTCAAAACCAGTAATGCAGGACAGGCCATGGAGAAATGGCAGCCTTGCTACGCTGATGGGCGGGATGTAAGTTGCCAACAGCCACTCTGGAGAAGTGTACGGTGTGTCCTGAAACATCGAAAAAACACAGCTTAGTGAGCATAGGGCACGTCCACTCATGGGCGTATAAATTGGGAAAACTAAAAATCAGCAAGACACAGGCACCCCAAAGTTTAGGGCTGCTCTGTTGACAAGAACCTCCACTTCATGACACCTTAAATATCCCAGGAAAGAGAAAAATGGATAAAGAAGTTGTGGTCCTTATGTACAATGGAATATCACTCAGACATGAAATCAATGTCATAAGGCTAGTAGAAGCAAGATGAGTGGACTTAGGTACGACGATTCTAAGTGAAATAAGTCACACAGAAAAAGACACTTATCATAAGCTATCACTTATAGAGGGAATGTAAAAACCGCTACACTTGAACTGAATTACAGAACAGAACAGAATCACACGTTTAGAAAACACACTATGGCTGCTTAACGGGAAAGGTGAGGTGGGGTGATGCATAAAACAAGGGGTTCAAATTCGCTCAGATACCGTTCCATACACCCAATATGTAATAGACAAGACCTACTCCTTGCTCAGTGAACTGGACTCAACACCCCCTATTCACCGCACAAAAATATATGTGACTAGTAAGAATCTTAAAACCTATGTATTGATATCTGTCTGGAAGTGAGTCAAGTGGGTGTAAAGCCGCATAAACACAGCCGTGAAGAGCAGCTAAACCCCATTATAAAAATAAATTACTTTTAAAAACCCGTAAAACAAAGACAGTGAAAGAGAGAGAAATTATTACAAAATTCGTTCAGGGGCTGTGATGCAACCTGGATTGACCATATCTAGACCCACAGCTGGATGAGACATAAGGGTGGACACTCTTGGGGCTGAGAGGTTGGGTGAGCAAACACAGACCCTTTAAAGTAATACTGCGTGATACCCATCCCATGGGTCCCAAATCTCCAGGTTCAAGGGAATCTTCCTACATCGAAAACATGCATGAGAAACTCAGAAGATGGTACACCGTGTGATTTTGAAAGGTTTCTAAAACACACCCCATTTCTCATCTCCTTGTGCTCGGGTTCGCCTTTCCAGCTACTTTACTAGCAATCAACTTACTTGGAGAATCAGCACCTTTAACCTCCTGTTCCCTACAGGTTGCAATTTGTCCTGAGGATGAACGGGAAGAGGGGCAACCAATGAGAGACTAGATCTAGGTGTTGGGACAGGCACAGGTCACTTTATTTTCCCATCAGGAAGAAGAATTAATCACAGGCTCAGCCTGCCGCCCAGAAGCACAATAGGGCCTGAGGCAATCCCGCGCTTTTGCGGCCAGCTCCCAAACAAGACAGTTGAAAAATGGAGCTCAGGGGCACTGCCATTCACAAACCTGCTGAGTTATAAATGATAACTCTCGTCCACAAATATATTGAGGGAAGGCAACAAAGAGGATTTGAAAGCAAGGCAGAATTGCAGGAAACAGGTTTCAGGAGGTAGATTCGAATCGCCTTTAAAGCACATGAAAAGCGGCAAAACTTCGACAATGATGCCCTTGGCCAAAAAGGGCGTATGCGTTTTTTCCTGAATATATTCAGGAAAAAACGCATACGCCCTTTTTGGCCAACCAAGCAACCTGGAAAGGCAAATCAGTGCTACAAAGAAGTCTCGCTTCCCATCGGTCAAAAGGGTCATGCTGCAAAAAGTGTCAAAACCAGAAATGCAGGACAGGCCATGGAGAAATGGCAGCCTTGCTACGCTGATGGGCGGGATGTAAATTGCCAACAGCCACTCTGGAGAAGTGTACGGTGTGTCCTGAAACATCGAAAAAACACAGCTTAGGGAGCATAGGGCACGTCCACTCATGGGCGTATAAATTGGGAAAACTAAAAATCAGCAAGACAAAGGCACCCCAAAGTTTAGGGCTGCTCTGTTGACAAGAACCTCCACTTCATGACACCTTAAATATCCCAGGAAAGAGAAAAATGGATAAAGAAGTTGTGGTCCTTATGTACAATGGAATATCACTCAGACATGAAATCAATGTCATAAGGCTAGTAGAAGCAAGATGAGTGGACTTAGGTACGACGATTCTAAGTGAAATAAGTCACACAGAAAAAGACACTTATCATAAGCTATCACTTATAGAGGGAATGTAAAAATCGCTACACTTGAACTGAATTACAAAACAGAACAGAGTCACACGTTTAGAAAACACACTATGGCTGCTTAACGGGAAAGGTGAGGTGGGGTGATGCATAAAACAAGGGTTTCAAATTCGCTCAGATACCGTTCCATACACCCAATATGTAATAGACAAGACCTACTCCTTGCTCCGTGAACTGGACTCAACACCCCCTATTCACCGCAGAAAAATATATGTGACTAGTAAGAATCTTAAAACCTATGTATTGATATCTGTCTGGAAGTGAGTCAAGTGGGTGTAAAGCCGCATAAACACAGCCGTGAAAAGCAGCTAAACCCCATTATAAAAATAAATTACTTTTAAAAACCCGTAAAACAAAGACAGTGAAAGAGAGAGAAATTCTTACAAAATTCGTTCAGTGGCTGTGATGCAACCTGGATTGACCATATCTACACGCACAGCTTGATGAGACATAAGGGTGGACACTCTTGGGGCTGAAAGTTTGGGTTAGGTTGGGTGAGCAAACGCAGACCCTTCCAAGTAATACTGCGTGGTACCCATCCCATGGGTCCCAAGTCTCCAGGTTCAAGGGCATCTTCCTACATCGAAAACATGCATGAGAAACTCAGAAGATGGTACACCGTGTGATTTTGAAAGGTTTCTAAAACACACCTCATTTCTCATCTCCTTGTGCTCGGGTTCGCCATTCCAGCTACTTTACTAGCAATCTCCCTACTTGGAGAATCAGCACCTTTAACCTCCTGTTCCCTACAGGTTGCAATTTGTCCTGAGGATGAACGGGAAGAGCGGGAACCAATGAGAGACTAGATCTAGCTGTTGGGACAGGCACAGGTCACTCTATTTCCCCATCAGGAAGAAGAATTAACCACAGGCTCAGCCTGCTGCCAGGAACCAGAATAGGGCCTGAGGCAATCCCGTGCTTTTGTGGCCAGCTCTCAAAAAAGACAGTTAAAAAATGGAGCTCAGGGACACTGCAATTCACAAACCCGCAGAGTTATAAGTGATAACTCTCATCCACAGATATATTGAGGGAAGGCAACGAAGAGGATTTGAAAGCAAGGCTGAATTGCAGGAAACAGATTTCAGGAGGTAGATTCGAATCGCCTTTAAGGCACATGAAAAGCGGCAAAACGTCGACAATGATGCCCTTGGCCAAAAAGGGCGTATGCGTTTTTTCCTGAATATATTCAGGAAAAAACGCATACGCCCTTTTTGGCCAACCAAGCAACCTGGAAAGGCAAATCAGCGCTAAAAAGAAGTCTCGCTTCCCATCGGCCAAAAGGGACATGCTGCAAAAAGTGTCAAAACCAGAAATGCAGGACAGGCCATGCAGAAATGGCAGCCTTGCTACGCTGATGGGCAGGATGTTAATTGCCAACAGCCACTCTGGAGAAGTCTACGGTGTGTCCTGAAACATCGAAAAAACACAGCTTAGTGAGCATAGGGCATGTCCACTCATGGGCGTATAAATTGGGAAAACTAAAAATGAGCAAGACACAGGCACCCCAAAGTTTGGGGCTGCTCTGTTGACAAGAACCTCCACTTCATGACACCTTAAATATCCCAGGAAAGAGAAAAATGGATAAAAAAGTTGTGGTCCTTATGTACAATGGAATATCACTCAGACATGAAATCAATGTCATAAGGCTAGTAGAAGCAAGATGAGTGGACTTAGGTACGATGATTCTAAGTGAAATAAGTCACACAGAAAAAGACACTTATCATAAGCTATCACTTATAGAGGGAATGTAAAAACCGCTACACTTGAACTGAATTACAAAACAGAACAGAGTCACACGTTTAGAAAAAACACTATGGCTGCTTAACGGGAAAGGTGAGGTGGGGTGATGCATAAAACAAGGGGTTCAAATTCGCTCAGATACCGTTCCATACACCCAATATGTAATAGACAAGACCTACTCCTTGCTCAGTGAACTGGACTCAACACCCCCTATTCACCGCACAAGAATATATATGACTAGTAACAATCTTAAAACCTATGTATTGATATCTGTCTGGAAGTGAGTCAAGTGGGTGTAAAGCCGCATAAACACAGCCGTGAAAAGCAGCTAACCCCATTATAAAAATAAATTACTTTTAAAAACCCGTAAAACAAAGACAGTGAAAGAGAGAGAATTCTTACAAAATTCGTTCAGGGGCTGAGATGCAACCTGGATTGACCATATCTAGACCAACAGCTGGATGAGACATAAGTGTGGACACTCTTGGGGCTGAGAGGTTGGGTGAGCAAACGCAGACCCTTTAAAGTAATACTGCGTGGTACCCATCCCATGGGTCCCAAATCTCCAGGTTCAAGGGCATCTTCCTACATCGAAAACATGCATGAGAAACTCAGAAGATGGTACACCGTGTGATTTTGAAAGGTTTCTAAAACACACCCCATTTCTCATCTCCTTGTGCTCGGGTTCGCCTTTCCAGCTACTTTACTAGCAATCAACTTACTTGGAGAAACAGCACCTTTAACCTCCTGTTCCCTACAGGTTGCAATTTGTCCTGAGGATGAACGGGAAGAGGGGCAACCAATGAGAGACTAGATCTAGGTGTTGGCACAGGCACAGGTCACTCTATTTTCCCATCAGGAAGAAGAATTAACCACAGGCTCAGCCTGCCGCCGGGAACCAGAATAGGGCCTGAGGAAATCCCGTGCTTTTGCGGCCAGCTCCCAAACAAGACAGTTGAAAAATGGAGCTCAGGGGCACTGCCATTCACAAACCTGCTGAGTTATAAATGATAACTCTCGTCCACAAATATATTGAGGGAAGGCAACGAAGAGGATTTGAAAGCAAGGCAGAATTGCAGGAAACAGGTTTCAGGAGGTAGATTCGAATCGCCTTTAAAGCACATGAAAATTCGGCAAAACGTCGACAATGATGGCCTTGGCCAAAAAGGGCGTATGCGTTTTTTCCTGAATATATTCAGGAAAAAACGCATACGCCCTTTTTGGCCAACCAAGCAACCTGGAAAGGCAAATCAGTGCTACAAAGAAGTCTCGCTTCCCATCGGTCAAAATGGTCATGCTGCAAAAAGTGTCAAAACCAGAAATGCAGGACAGGCCATGGAGAAATGGCAGCCTTGCTACGCTGATGGGCGGGATGTTAATTGCCAACACCACTCTGGAGAAGTGTACGGTGTGTCCTGAAACATCGAAAAAACACAGCTTAGGGAGCATAGGGCACGTCCACTCATGGGCGTATAAATTGGGAAAACTAAAAATCAGCAAGACACAGGCACCCCAAAGTTTAGGGCTGCTCTGTTGACAAGAACCTCCACTTCATGACACCTTAAATATCCCAGGAAAGAGAAAAATGGATAAAGAAGTTGTGGTCCTTATGTACAATGGAATATCACTCAGACATGAAATCAATGTCATAAGGCTAGTAGAAGCAAGATGAGTGGACTTAGGTACGACGATTCTAAGTGAAATAAGTCACACAGAAAAAGACACTTATCATAAGCTACTACTTATAGAGGGAATGTAAAAACCGCTACACTTGAACTGAATTACAAAACAGAACAGAGTCACACGTTTAGAAAACACACTATGGCTGCTTAACGGGAAAGGTGAGGTGGGGTGATGCATAAAACAAGGGTTTCAAATTCGCTCAGATACCGTTCCATACACCCAATATGTAATAGACAAGACCTACTCCTTGCTCCGTGAACTGGACTCAACACCCCCTATTCACCGCACAAAAATATATGTGACTAGTAAGAATCTTAAAACCTATGTATTGATATCTGTCTGGAAGTGAGTCAAGTGGGTGTAAAGCCACATAAACACAGCCGTGAAAAGCAGCTAAACCCCATTATAAAAATAAATTACTTTTAAAAACCCGTAAAACAAAGACAGTGAAAGAGAGAGAAATTCTTACAAAATTCGTTCAGAGGCTGTGATGCAACCTGGATTGACCATATGTACACGCACAGCTGGATGAGACATAAGAATGGACACTCTTGGGGCTGAAAGGTTGGGTTAGGTTGGGTGAGCAAACGCAGACCCTTCAAAGTAATACTGCGTGGTACCCATCCCATGGGTCCCAAGTCTCCAGGTTCAAGGGCATCTTCCTACATCGAAAACATGCATGAGAAACTCAGAAGATGGTACACCGTGTGATTTTGAAAGGTTTCTAAAACGCACCTCATTTCTCATCTCCTTGTGCTCGGGTTCGCCATTCCAGCTACTTTACTAGCAATCTCCCTACTTGGAGAATCAGCACCTTTAACCTCCTGTTCCCTACAGGTTGCAATTTGTCCTGAGGATGAACGGGAAGAGCGGGAACCAATGAGAGACTAGATCTAGCTGTTGGGACAGGCACAGGTCACTCTATTTTCCCATCAGGAAGAAGAATTAACCACAGGCTCAGCCTGCTGCCAGGAACCAGAATAGGGCCTGAGGCAATCCCGTGCTTTTGTGTCCAGCTCTCAAAAAAGACAGTTAAAAAATGGAGCTCAGGGACACTGCAATTCACAAACCCGCAGAGTTATAAGTGATAACTCTCATCCACAGATATATTGAGGGAAGGCAACGAAGAGGATTTGAAAGCAAGGCAGAATTGCAGTAAACAGATTTCAGGAGGTAGATTCGAATCGCCTTTAAGGCACATGAAAAGCGGCAAAACGTCGACAATGATGCCCTTGGCCAAAAAGGGCGTATGCGTTTTTTCCTGAATATATTCAGGAAAAAACGCATACGCCCTTTTTGGCCAACCAAGCAACCTGGAAAGGCAAATCAGCGCTAAAAAGAACTCTCGCTTCCCATCGGCCAAAAGGGACATGCTGCAAAAAGTGTCAAATCCAGAAATGCAGGACAGGCCATGGAGAAATGGCAGCCTTGCTACGCTGATGGGCGGGATGTTAATTGCCAACAGCCACTCTGGAGAAGTGTACGGTGTGTCCTGAAACATCGAAAAAACACAGCTTAGTGAGCATAGGGCACGTCCACTCATGGGCGTATAAATTGGGAAAACTAAAAATGAGCAAGACACAGGCACCCCAAAGTTTGGGGCTGCTCTGTTGACAAGAACCTCCACTTCATGACACCTTAAATATCCCAGGAAAGAGAAAAATGGATAAAAAAGTTGTGGTCCTTATGTAAAATGGAATATCACTCAGACATGAAATCAATGTCATAAGGCTAGTAGAAGCAAGATGAGTGGACTTAGGTACGACGATTCTAAGTGAAATAAGTCACACAGAAAAAGTCACTTATCATAAGCTATCACTTATAGAGGGAATGTAAAAACCGCTACACTTGAACTGAATTACAAAACAGAATAGAGTCACACGTTTAGAAAAAACACTATGGCTGCTTAACGGGAAAGGTGAGGTGGGGTGATGCATAAAACAAGGGGTTCAAATTCGCTCAGATACCGTTCCATACACCCAATATGTAATAGACAAGACCTACTCCTTGCTAAGTGAACTGGACTCAACACCCCCTATTCACCGCACAAGAATATATATGACTAGTAACAATCTTAAAACCTATGTATTGATATCTGTCTGGAAGTGAGTCAAGTGGGTGTAAAGCCGCATAAACACAGCCGTGAAAAGCAGCTAACCCCATTATAAAAATAAATTACTTTTAAAAACCCGTAAAACAAAGACAGTGAAAGAGAGAGAAATTCTTACAAAATTCGTTCAGGGGCTGAGATGCAACCTGGATTGACCATATCTAGACCGACAGCTGGATGAGACATAAGGGTGGACATTCTTGGGGCTGAGAGGTTGGGTGAGCAAACGCAGACCCTTTAAAGTAATACTGCGTGGTACCCATCCCATGGGTCCCAAATCTCCAGGTTCAAGGGCATCTTCCTACATCGAAAACATGCATGAGAAACTCAGAAGATGGTACACCGTGTGATTTTGAAAGGTTTCTAAAACACACCCCATTTCTCATCTCCTTGTGCTCGGGTTCACCTTTCCAGCTACTTTACAGCAATCAACTTACTTGGAGAATCAGCACCTTTAACCTCCTGTTCCCTACAGGTTGCAATTTGTCCTGAGGATGAACGGGAAGAGGGGCAACCAATGAGAGACTAGATCCAGGTGTTGGGACAGGCACAGGTCACTCTATTTTCCCATCAGGAAGAAGAATTAACCACAGGCTCAGCCTGCCGCCGGGAACCAGAATAGGGCCTGAGGAAATCCCGTGCTTTTGCGGCCAGCTCCCAAACAAGACAGTTGAAAAATGGAGCTCAGGGGCACTGCCATTCACAAACCTGCTGAGTTATAAATGATAACTCTCGTCCACAAATATATTGAGGGAAGGCAACGAAGAGGATTTGAAAGCAAGGCAGAATTGCAGGAAACAGGTTTCAGGAGGTAGATTTGAATCGCCTTTAAAGCACATGAAAAGCGGCAAAACGTCGACAATGATGCCCTTGGCCAAAAAGGGCGTATGCGTTTTTTCCTGAATATATTCAGGAAAAAACGCATACGCCCTTTTTGGCCAACCAAGCAACCTGGAAAGGCAAATCAGTGCTACAAAGAAGTCTCGCTTCCCATCGGTCAAAAGGGTCATGCTGCAAAAAGTGTCAAAACCAGAAATGCAGGACAGGCCATGGAGAAATGGCAGCCTTGCTACGCTGATGGGCGGGATGTTAATTGCCAACAGCCACTCTGGAGAAGTGTACGGTGTGTCCTGAAACATCGAAAAAACACAGCTTAGGGAGCATAGGGCACGTCCACTCATGGGCGTATAAATTGGGAAAACTAAAAATCAGCAAGACACAGGCACCCCAAAGTTTAGGGCTACTCTGTTGACAAGAACCTCCACTTCATGACAACTTAAATATCCCAGGAAAGAGAAAAATGGATAAAGAAGTTGTGGTCCTTATGTACAATGGAATATCACTCAGACATGAAATCAATGTCATAAGGCTAGTAGAAGCAAGATGAGTGGACTTAGGTACGACGATTCTAAGTGAAATAAGTCACACAGAAAAAGACACTTATCATAAGCTATAACTTATAGAGGGAATGTAAAAACCGCTACACTTGAACTGAATTACAAAACAGAACAGAGTCACACGTTTAGAAAACTCAGTATGGCTGCTTAACGGGAAAGGTGAGGTGGGGTGATGCATAAAACAAGGGTTTCAAATTCGCTCAGATATCGTTCCATACACCCAATATGTAATAGACAAGACCTACTCCTTGCTCAGTGAACTGGACTCAACACCCCCTATTCACCGCACAAGAATATATGTGACTAGTAAGAATCTTAAAACCTATGTATTGATATCTGTCGGGAAGTGATTGAAGTGGGTGTAAAGCCGCATAAACACAGCTGTGAAAAGCAGCTAAACCCCATTATAAAACTAAATTACTTTTAAAAACCCGTAAAACAAAGACAGTGAAAGAGAGAGAAATTCTTACAAAATTCGTTCAGAGGCTGTGATGCAACCTGGATTGACCATATCTACACGCACAGCTGGATGAGACATAAGGGTGGACACTCTTGGGGCTGAAAGGTTGGGTTAGGTTGGGTGAGCAAATGCAGACCCTTTAAAGTAATACTGCGTGGTACCCATCCCATGGGTCCCAAGTCTCCAGGTTCAAGGGCATCTTCCTACATCGAAAACATGCATGAGAAACTCAGAAGATGGTACACCGTGTGGTTTTGAAAGGTTCCTAAAACGCACCTCATTTCTCATCTCCTTGTGCTCGGGTTCGCCATTCCAGCTACTTTACTAGCAATCTCCCTACTTGGAGAATCAGCACCTTTAACCTCCTGTTCCCTACAGGTTGCAATTTGTCCTGAGGATGAACGGGAAGAGGGGGAACCAATGAGAGACTAGATCTAGCTGTTGGGACAGGCACAGGTCACTCTATTTTCCCATCAGGAAGAAGAATTAACCACAGGCTCAGCCTGCTGCCAGGAACCAGAATAGGGCCTGAGGCAATCCCGTGCTTTTGTGGCCAGCTCTCAAAAAAGACAGTTAAAAAATGGAGCTCAGGGACACTGCAATTCACAAACCCGCAGAGTTATAAGTGATAACTCTCATCCACAGATATATTGAGGGAAGGCAACGAAGAGGATTTGAAAGCAAGGCAGAATTGCAGGAAACAGATTTCAGGAGGTAGATTCGAATCGCCTTTAAGGCACATGAAAAGCGGCAAAACGTCGACAATGATGCCCTTGGCCAAAAAGGGCGTATGCGTTTTTTCCTGAATATATTCAGGAAAAAACGCATACGCCCTTTTTGGCCAACCAAGCAACCTGGAAAGGCAAATCAGCGCTAAAAAGAAGTCTCGCTTCCCATCGGCCAAAAGGGACATGCTGCAAAAAGTGTCAAAACCAGAAATGCAGGACAGGCCATGGAGAAATGGCAGCCTTGCTACGCTGATGGGCGGGATGTTAATTGCCAACAGCCACTCTGGAGAAGTGTACGGTGTGTCCTGAAACATCGAAAAAACACAGCTTAGTGAGCATAGGGCACGTCCACTCATGGGCGTATAAATTGGGAAAACTAAAAATGAGCAAGACACAGGCACCCCAAAGTTTGGGGCTGCTCTGTTGACAAGAACCTCCACTTCATGACACCTTAAATATCCCAGGAAAGAGAAAAATGGATAAAAAAGTTGTGGTCCTTATGTACAATGGAATATCACTCAGAAATGAAATCAATGTCATAAGGCTAGTAGAAGCAAGATGAGTGGACTTAGGTACGACGATTCTAAGTGAAATAAGTCACACAGAAAAAGACACTTATCATAAGCTATCACTTATAGAGGGAATGTAAAAACCGCTACACTTGAACTGAATTACAAAACAGAACAGAGTCACACGTTTAGAAAAAACACTATGGCTGCTTAACGGGAAAGGTGAGGTGGGGTGATGCATAAAACAAGGGGTTCAAATTCGCTCAGATACCGTTCCATACACCCAATATGTAATAGACAAGACCTACTCCTTGCTAAGTGAACTGGACTCAACACCCCCTATTCACCGCACAAGAATATATATGACTAGTAACAATCTTAAAACCTATGTATTGATATCTGTCTGGAAGTGAGTCAAGTGGGTGTAAAGCCGCATAAACACAGCCGTGAAAAGCAGCTAACCCCATTATAAAAATAAATTACTTTTAAAAACCCGTAAAACAAAGACAGTGAAAGAGAGAGAAATTCTTACAAAATTCGTTCAGGGGCTGAGATGCAACCTGGATTGACCATATCTAGACCGACAGCTGGATGAGACATAAGGGTGGACACTCTTGGGGCTGAGAGGTTGGGTGAGCAAACGCAGACCCTTTAAAGTAATACTGCGTGGTACCCATCCCATGGGTCCCAAATCTCCAGGTTCAAGGGCATCTTCCTACATCGAAAACATGCATGAGAAACTCAGAAGATGGTACACCGTGTGATTTTGAAAGGTTTCTAAAACACACCCCATTTCTCATCTCCTTGTGCTCGGGTTCGCCTTTCCAGCTACTTTACTAGCAATCAACTTACTTGGAGAATCAGCACCTTTAACCTCCTGTTCCCTACAGGTTGCAATTTGTCCTGAGGATGAACGGGAAGAGGGGCAACCAATGAGAGACTAGATCTAGGTGTTGGGACAGGCACAGGTCACTCTATTTTCCCATCAGGAAGAAGAATTAACCACAGGCTCAGCCTGCCGCCGGGAACCAGAATAGGGCCTGAGGAAATCCCGTGCTTTTGCGGCCAGCTCCCAAACAAGACAGTTGAAAAATGGAGCTCAGGGGCACTGCCATTCACAAACCTGCTGAGTTATAAATGATAACTCTCGTCCACAAATATATTGAGGGAAGGCAACGAAGAGGATTTGAAAGCAAGGCAGAATTGCAGGAAACAGGTTTCAGGAGGTAGATTCGAATCGCCTTTAAAGCACATGAAAAGCGGCAAAACGTCGACAATGATGGCCTTGGCCAAAAAGGGCGTATGCGTTTTTTCCTGAATATATTCAGGAAAAAACGCATACGCCCTTTTTGGCCAACCAAGCAACCTGGAAAGGCAAATCAGTGCTACAAAGAAGTGTCGCTTCCCATCGGTCAAAAGGGTCATGCTGCAAAAAGTGTCAAAACCAGAAATGCAGGACAGGCCATGGAGAAATGGCAGCCTTGCTACGCTGATGGGCGGGATGTTAATTGCCAACAGCCACTCTGGAGAAGTGTACGGTGTGTCCTGAAACATCGAAAAAACACAGCTTAGGGAGCATAGGGCACGTCCACTCATGGGCGTATAAATTGGGAAAACTAAAAATCAGCAAGACACAGGCACCCCAAAGTTTAGGGCTGCTCTGTTGACAAGAACCTCCACTTCATGACAACTTAAATATCCCAGGAAAGAGAAAAATGGATAAAGAAGTTGTGGTCCTTATGTACAATGGAATATCACTCAGACATGAAATCAATGTCATAAGGCTAGTAGAAGCAAGATGAGTGGACTTAGGTACGACGATTCTAAGTGAAATAAGTCACACAGAAAAAGACACTTATCATAAGCTATAACTTATAGAGGGAATGTAAAAACCGCTACACTTGAACTGAATTACAAAACAGAACAGAGTCACACGTTTAGAAAACTCACTATGGCTGCTTAACGGGAAAGGTGAGGTGGGGTGATGCATAAAACAAGGGTTTCAAATTCGCTCAGATATCGTTCCATACACCCAATATGTAGTAGACAAGACCTACTCCTTGCTCAGTGAACTGGACTCAACACCCCCTATTCACCGCACAAGAATATATGTGACTAGTAAGAATCTTAAAACCTATGTATTGATATCTGTCGGGAAGTGATTGAAGTGGGTGTAAAGCCGCATAAACACAGCTGTGAAAAGCAGCTAAACCCCATTATAAAACTAAATTACTTTTAAAAACCCGTAAAACAAAGACAGTGAAAGAGAGAGAAATTCTTACAAAATTCGTTCAGAGGCTGTGATGCAACCTGGATTGACCATATCTACACGCACAGCTGGATGAGACATAAGGGTGGACACTCTTGGGGCTGAAAGGTTGGGTTAGGTTGGGTGAGCAAATGCAGACCCTTTAAAGTAATACTGCGTGGTACCCATCCCATGGGTCCCAAGTCTCCAGGTTCAAGGGCATCTTCCTACATCGAAAACATGCATGAGAAACTCAGAAGATGGTACACCGTGTGATTTTGAAAGGTTCCTAAAACGCACCTCATTTCTCATCTCCTTGTGCTCGGGTTCGCCATTCCAGCTACTTTACTAGCAATCTCCCTACTTGGAGAATCAGCACCTTTAACCTCCTGTTCCCTACAGGTTACAATTTGTCCTGAGGATGAACGGGAAGAGGGGGAACCAATGAGAGACTAGATCTAGCTGTTGGGACAGGCACAGGTCACTCTATTTTCCCATCAGGAAGGAGAATTAACCACAGGCTCAGCCTGCTGCCGGGAACCAGAATAGGGCCTGAGGCAATCACATGCTTTTGCGGCCAGCTCTCAAAAAAGACAGTTGAAAAATGGAGCTCAGGGACACTGCAATTCACAAACCCGCAGAGTTATAAGTGATAACTCTCATCCACAGATATATTGAGGGAAGGCAACGAAGAGGATTTGAAAGCAAGGCAGAATTGCAGGAAACAGATTTCAGGAGGTAGATTCGAATCGCCTTTAAGGCACATGAAAAGCGGCAAAACGTCGACAATGATGCCCTTGGCCAAAAAGGGCGTATGCGTTTTTTCCTGAATATATTCAGGAAAAAACGCATACGCCCTTTTTGGCCAACCAAGCAACCTGGAAAGGCAAATCAGCGCTACAAAGAAGTCTCGCTTCCCATCGGTCAAAAGGGCCATGCTGCAAAAAGTGTCAAAACCAGAAATGCAGGACAGGCCATGGAGAAATGGCAGCCTTGCTACGCTGATGGGCGGGATGTAAATTGCCAACAGCCACTCTGGAGAAGTGTACGGTGTGTCCTGAAACATCGAAAAAACACAGCTTAGGGAGCATAGGGCACGTCCACTCATGGGCGTATAAATTGGGAAAACTAAAAATGAGCAAGACACAGGCACCCCAAAGTTTGGGGCTGCTCTGTTGACAAGAACCTCCACTTCATGACACCTTAAATATCCCAGGAAAGAGAAAAATGGATAAAAAAGTTGTGGTCCTTATGTACAATGGAATATCACTCAGACATGAAATCAATGTCATAAGGCTAGTAGAAGCAAGATGAGTGGACTTAGGTACGACGATTCTAAGTGAAATAAGTCACACAGAAAAAGACACTTATCATAAGCTATCTCTTATAGAGGGAATGTAAAAACCGCTACACTTGAACTGAATTACAAAACAGAACAGAGTCACACGTTTAGAAAAAACACTATGGCTGCTTAACGGGAAAGGTGAGGTGGGGTGATGCATAAAACAAGGGGTTCAAATTCACTCAGATACCGTTCCATACACCCAATATGTAATAGACAAGACCTACTCCTTGCTCAGTGAACTGGACTCAACACCCCCTATTCACCGCACAAGAATATATATGACTAGTAACAATCTTAAAACCTATGTATTGATATCTGTCTGGAAGTGAGTCAAGTGGGTGTAAAGCCGCATAAACACAGCCGTGAAAAGCAGCTAACCCCATTATAAAAATAAATTACTTTTAAAAACCCGTAAAACAAAGACAGTGAAAGAGAGAGAAATTCTTACAAAATTCGTTCAGGGGCTGAGATGCAACCTGGATTGACCATATCTAGACCCACAGCTGGATGAGACATAAGGGTGGACACTCTTGGGGCTGAGAGTTTGGGTGAGCAAATGCAGACCCTTTAAAGTAATACTGCGTGGTACCCATCCCATGGGTCCCAAATCTCCAGGTTCAAGGGCATCTTCCTACATCGAAAACATGCATGAGAAACTCAGAAGATGGTACACCGTGTGATTTTGAAAGGTTTCTAAAACACACCCCATTTCTCATCTCCTTGTGCTCGGGTTCGCCTTTCCAGCTACTTTACTAGCAATCAACTTACTTGGAGAATCAGCACCTTTAACCTCCTGTTCCCTACAGGTTGCAATTTGTCCTGAGGATGAACGGGAAGAGGGGCAACCAATGAGAGACTAGATCTAGGTGTTGGGACAGGCACAGGTCACTCTATTTTCCCATCAGGAAGAAGAATTAACCACAGGCTCAGCCTGCCGCCGGGAACCATAATAGGGCCTGAGGATATCCCGTGCTTTTGCGGCCAGCTCCCAAACAAGACAGTTGAAAAATGGAGCTCAGGGGCACTGCCATTCACAAACCTGCTGAGTTATAAATGATAACTCTCGTCCACAAATATATTGAGGGAAGGCAACGAAGAGGATTTGAAAGCAAGGCAGAATTGCAGGAAACAGGTTTCAGGAGGTAGATTCGAATCGCCTTTAAAGCACATGAAAAGCGGCAAAACGTCGACAATGATGCCCTTGGCCAAAAAGGGCGTATGCGTTTTTTCCTGAATATATTCAGGAAAAAACGCATACGCCCTTTTTGGCCAACCAAGCAACCTGGAAAGGCAAATCAGTGCTACAAAGAAGTCTCGCCTCCCATCGGTCAAAAGGGTCATGCTGCAAAAAGTGTCAAAACCAGAAATGCAGGACAGGCCATGGAGAAATGGCAGCCTTGCTACGCTGATGGGCGGGATGTTAATTGCCAACAGCCACTCTGGAGAAGTGTACGGTGTGTCCTGAAACATCGAAAAAACACAGCTTAGGGAGCATAGGGCACGTCCACTCATGGGCGTATAAATTGGGAAAACTAAAAATCAGCAAGACACAGGCACCCCAAAGTTTAGGGCTGCTCTGTTGACAAGAACCTCCACTTCATGACACCTTAAATATCCCAGGAAAGAGAAAAATGGATAAAGAAGTTGTGGTCCTTATGTACAATGGAATATCACTCAGACATGAAATCAATGTCATAAGGCTAGTAGAAGCAAGATGAGTGGACTTAGGTACGACGATTCTAAGTGAAATAAGTCACACAGAAAAAGACACTTATCATAAGCTACCACTTATAGAGGGAATGTAAAAACCGCTACACTTGAACTGAATTACAAAACAGAACAGAGTCACACGTTTAGAAAACACACTATGGCTGCTTAACGGGAAAGGTGAGGTGGGGTGATGCATAAAACAAGGGTTTCAAATTCGCTCAGATACCGTTCCATACACCCAATATGTAATAGACAAGACCTACTCCTTGCTCCGTGAACTGGACTCAACACCCCCTATTCACCGCACAAAAATATATGTGACTAGTAAGAATCTTAAAACCTATGTATTGATATCTGTCGGGAAGTGATTGAAGTGGGTATAAAGCCGCATAAACACAGCCGTGAAAAGCAGCTAAACCCCATTATAAAAATAAATTACTTTTAAAAACCCGTAAAACAAAGACAGTGAAAGAGAGAGAAATTCTTACAAAATTCGTTCAGAGGCTGTGATGCAACCTGGATTGACCATATGTACACGCACAGCTGGATGAGACATAAGGGTGGACACTCTTGGGGCTGAAAGGTTGGGTTAGGTTGGGTGAGCAAACGCAGACCCTTCAAAGTAATACTGCGTGGTACCCATCCCATGGGTCCCAAGTCTCCAGGTTCAAGGGCATCTTCCTACATCGAAAACATGCATGAGAAACTCAGAAGATGGTACACCGTGTGATTTTGAAAGGTTTCTAAAACGCACCTCATTTCTCATCTCCTTGTGCTCGGGTTCGCCATTCCAGCTACTTTACTAGCAATCTCCCTACTTGGAGAATCAGCACCTTTAACCTCCTGTTCCCTACAGGTTGCAATTTGTCCTGAGGATGAACGGGAAGAGCGGGAACCAATGAGAGACTAGATCTAGCTGTTGGGACAGGCACAGGTCACTCTATTTTCCCATCAGGAAGAAGAATTAACCACAGGCTCAGCCTGCTGCCAGGAACCAGAATAGGGCCTGAGGCAATCCCGTGCTTTTGTGGCCAGCTCTCAAAAAAGACAGTTAAAAAATGGAGCTCAGGGACACTGCAATTCACAAACCCGCAGAGTTATAAGTGATAACTCTCATCCACAGATATATTGAGGGAAGGCAACGAAGAGGATTTGAAAGCAAGGCAGAATTGCAGGAAACAGATTTCAGGAGGTAGATTCGAATCGCCTTTAAGGCACATGAAAAGCGGCAAAACGTCGACAATGATGCCCTTGGCCAAAAAGGGCGTATGCGTTTTTTCCTGAATATATTCAGGAAAAAACGCATACGCCCTTTTTGGCCAACCAAGCAACCTGGAAAGGCAAATCAGCGCTACAAAGAAGTCTCGCTTCCCATCGGCCAAAAGTTACATGCTGCAAAATGTGTCAAAACCAGAAATGCAGGACAGGCCATGGAGAAATGGCAGCCTTGCTACGCTGATGGGCGGGATGTAAATTGCCAACAGCCACTCTGGAGAAGTGTACGGTGTGTCCTGAAACATCGAAAAAACACAGCATAGGGAGCATAGGGCACGTCCACTCATGGGCGTATAAATTGGGAAAACTAAAAATGAGCAAGACACAGGCACCCCAAAGTTTGGGGCTGCTCTGTTGACAAGAACCTCCACTTCATGACACCTTAAATATCCCAGGAAAGAGAAAAATGGATAAAAAAGTTGTGGTCCTTATGTACAATGGAATATCACTCAGACATGAAATCAATGTCATAAGGCTAGTAGAAGCAAGATGAGTGGACTTAGGTACGACGATTCTAAGTGAAATAAGTCACACAGAAAAAGACACTTATCATAAGCTATCTCTTATAGAGGGAATGTAAAAACCGCTACACTTGAACTGAATTACAAAACAGAACAGAGTCACACGTTTAGAAAAAACACTATGGCTGCTTAACGGGAAAGGTGAGGTGGGGTGATGCATAAAACAAGGGGTTCAAATTCACTCAGATACCGTTCCATACACCCAATATGTAATAGACAAGACCTACTCCTTGCTCAGTGAACTGGACTCAACACCCCCTATTCACCGCACAAGAATATATATGACTAGTAACAATCTTAAAACCTATGTATTGATATCTGTCTGGAAGTGAGTCAAGTGGGTGTAAAGCCGCATAAACACAGCCGTGAAAAGCAGCTAACCCCATTATAAAAATAAATTACTTTTAAAAACCCGTAAAACAAAGACAGTGAAAGAGAGAGAAATTCTTACAAAATTCGTTCAGGGGCTGAGATGCAACCTGGATTGACCATATCTAGACCCACAGCTGGATGAGACATAAGGGTGGACACTCTTGGGGCTGAGAGTTTGGGTGAGCAAATGCAGACCCTTTAAAGTAATACTGCGTGGTACCCATCCCATGGGTCCCAAATCTCCAGGTTCAAGGGCATCTTCCTACATCGAAAACATGCATGAGAAACTCAGAAGATGGTACACCGTGTGATTTTGAAAGGTTTCTAAAACACACCCCATTTCTCATCTCCTTGTGCTCGGGTTCGCCTTTCCAGCTACTTTACTAGCAATCAACTTACTTGGAGAATCAGCACCTTTAACCTCCTGTTCCCTACAGGTTGCAATTTGTCCTGAGGATGAACGGGAAGAGGGGCAACCAATGAGAGACTAGATCTAGGTGTTGGGACAGGCACAGGTCACTCTATTTTCCCATCAGGAAGAAGAATTAACCACAGGCTCAGCCTGCCGCCGGGAACCATAATAGGGCCTGAGGATATCCCGTGCTTTTGCGGCCAGCTCCCAAACAAGACAGTTGAAAAATGGAGCTCAGGGGCACTGCCATTCACAAACCTGCTGAGTTATAAATGATAACTCTCGTCCACAAATATATTGAGGGAAGGCAACGAAGAGGATTTGAAAGCAAGGCAGAATTGCAGGAAACAGGTTTCAGGAGGTAGATTCGAATCGCCTTTAAAGCACATGAAAAGCGGCAAAACGTCGACAATGATGCCCTTGGCCAAAAAGGGCGTATGCGTTTTTTCCTGAATATATTCAGGAAAAAACGCATACGCCCTTTTTGGCCAACCAAGCAACCTGGAAAGGCAAATCAGTGCTACAAAGAAGTCTCGCCTCCCATCGGTCAAAAGGGTCATGCTGCAAAAAGTGTCAAAACCCGAAATGCAGGACAGGCCATGGAGAAATGGCAGCCTTGCTACGCTGATGGGCGGGATGTTAATTGCCAACAGCCACTCTGGAGAAGTGTACGGTGTGTCCTGAAACATCGAAAAAACACAGCTTAGGGAGCATAGGGCACGTCCACTCATGGGCGTATAAATTGGGAAAACTAAAAATCAGCAAGACACAGGCACCCCAAAGTTTAGGGCTGCTCTGTTGACAAGAACCTCCACTTCATGACACCTTAAATATCCCAGGAAAGAGAAAAATGGATAAAGAAGTTGTGGTCCTTATGTACAATGGAATATCACTCAGACATGAAATCAATGTCATAAGGCTAGTAGAAGCAAGATGAGTGGACTTAGGTACGACGATTCTAAGTGAAATAAGTCACACAGAAAAAGACACTTATCATAAGCTACCACTTATAGAGGGAATGTAAAAACCGCTACACTTGAACTGAATTACAAAACAGAACAGAGTCACACGTTTAGAAAACACACTATGGCTGCTTAACGGGAAAGGTGAGGTGGGGTGATGCATAAAACAAGGGTTTCAAATTCGCTCAGATACCGTTCCATACACCCAATATGTAATAGACAAGACCTACTCCTTGCTCCGTGAACTGGACTCAACACCCCCTATTCACCGCACAAAAATATATGTGACTAGTAAGAATCTTAAAACCTATGTATTGATATCTGTCGGGAAGTGATTGAAGTGGGTATAAAGCCGCATAAACACAGCCGTGAAAAGCAGCTAAACCCCATTATAAAACTAAATTACTTTTAAAAACCCGTAAAACAAAGACAGTGAAAGAGAGAGAAATTCTTACAAAATTCGTTCAGAGGCTGTGATGCAACCTGGATTGACCATATGTACACGCACAGCTGGATGAGACATAAGGGTGGACACTCTTGGGGCTGAAAGGTTGGGTTAGGTTGGGTGAGCAAACGCAGACCCTTCAAAGTAATACTGCGTGGTACCCATCCCATGGGTCCCAAGTCTCCAGGTTCAAGGGCATCTTCCTACATCGAAAACATGCATGAGAAACTCAGAAGATGGTACACCGTGTGATTTTGAAAGGTTTCTAAAACGCACCTCATTTCTCATCTCCTTGTGCTCGGGTTCGCCATTCCAGCTACTTTACTAGCAATCTCCCTACTTGGAGAATCAGCACCTTTAACCTCCTGTTCCCTACAGGTTGCAATTTGTCCTGAGGATGAACGGGAAGAGCGGGAACCAATGAGAGACTAGATCTAGCTGTTGGGACAGGCACAGGTCACTCTATTTTCCCATCAGGAAGAAGAATTAACCACAGGCTCAGCCTGCTGCCAGGAACCAGAATAGGGCCTGAGGCAATCCCGTGCTTTTGTGGCCAGCTCTCAAAAAAGACAGTTAAAAAATGGAGCTCAGGGACACTGCAATTCACAAACCCGCAGAGTTATAAGTGATAACTCTCATCCACAGATATATTGAGGGAAGGCAACGAAGAGGATTTGAAAGCAAGGCAGAATTGCAGGAAACAGATTTCAGGAGGTAGATTCGAATCGCCTTTAAGGCACATGAAAAGCGGCAAAACGTCGACAATGATGCCCTTGGCCAAAAAGGGCGTATGCGTTTTTTCCTGAATATATTCAGGAAAAAACGCATACGCCCTTTTTGGCCAACCAAGCAACCTGGAAAGGCAAATCAGCGCTAAAAAGAAGTCTCGCTTCCCATCGGCCAAAAGGGACATGCTGCAAAAAGTGTCAAAACCAGAAATGCAGGACAGGCCATGGAGAAATGGCAGCCTTGCTACGCTGATGGGCGGGATGTTAATTGCCAACAGCCACTCTGGAGAAGTGTACGGTGTGTCCTGAAACATCGAAAAAACACAGCTTAGTGAGCATAGGGCACGTCCACTCATGGGCGTATAAATTGGGAAAACTAAAAATGAGCAAGACACAGGCACCCCAAAGTTTGGGGCTGCTCTGTTGACAAGAACCTCCACTTCATGACACCTTAAATATCCCAGGAAAGAGAAAAATGGATAAAAAAGTTGTGGTCCTTATGTACAATGGAATATCACTCAGACATGAAATCAATGTCATAAGGCTAGTAGAAGCAAGATGAGTGGACTTAGGTACGACGATTCTAAGTGAAATAAGTCACACAGAAAAAGACACTTATCATAAGCTATCACTTATAGAGGGAATGTAAAAACCGCTACACTTGAACTGAATTACAAAACAGAACAGAGTCACACGTTTAGAAAAAACACTATGGCTGCTTAACGGGAAAGGTGAGGTGGGGTGATGCATAAAACAAGGGGTTCAAATTCGCTCAGATACCGTTCCATACACCCAATATGTAATAGACAAGACCTACTCCTTGCTAAGTGAACTGAACTCAACACCCCCTATTCACCGCACAAGAATATATATGACTAGTAACAATCTTAAAACCTATGTATTGATATCTGTCTGGAAGTGAGTCAAGTGGGTGTAAAGCCGCATAAACACAGCCGTGAAAAGCAGCTAACCCCATTATAAAAATAAATTACTTTTAAAAACCCGTAAAACAAAGACAGTGAAAGAGAGAGAAATTCTTACAAAATTCGTTCAGGGGCTGAGATGCAACCTGGATTGACCATATCTAGACCCACAGCTGGATGAGACATAAGGGTGGACACTCTTGGGGCTGAGAGGTTGGGTGAGCAAACGCAGACCCTTTAAAGTAATACTGCGTGGTACCCATCCCATGGGTCCCAAATCTCCAGGTTCAAGGGCATCTTCCTACATCGAAAACATGCATGAGAAACTCAGAAGATGGTACACCGTGTGATTTTGAAAGGTTTCTAAAACACACCCCATTTCTCATCTCCTTGTGCTCGGGTTCGCCTTTCCAGCTACTTTACTAGCAATCTCCCTACTTGGAGAATCAGCACCTTTAACCTCCTGTTCCCTACAGGTTACAATTTGTCCTGAGGATGAACGGGAAGAGGGGGAACCAATGAGAGACTAGATCTAGCTGTTGGGACAGGCACAGGTCACTCTATTTTCCCATCAGGAAGGAGAATTAACCACAGGCTCAGCCTGCTGCCGGGAACCAGAATAGGGCCTGAGGCAATCACATGCTTTTGCGGCCAGCTCTCAAAAAAGACAGTTGAAAAATGGAGCTCAGGGACACTGCAATTCACAAACCCGCAGAGTTATAAGTTATAACTCTCATCCACAGATATATTGAGGGAAGGCAACGAAGAGGATTTGAAAGCAAGGCAGAATTGCAGGAAACAGATTTCAGGAGGTAGATTCGAATCGCCTTTAAGGCACATGAAAAGCGGCAAAACGTCGACAATGATGCCCTTGGCCAAAAAGGGCGTATGCGTTTTTTCCTGAATATATTCAGGAAAAAACGCATACGCCCTTTTTGGCCAACCAAGCAACCTGGAAAGGCAAATCAGCGCTACAAAGAAGTCTCGCTTCCCATCGGCCAAAAGGGACATGCTGCAAAAAGTGTCAAAACCAGAAATGCAGGACAGGCCATGGAGAAATGGCAGCCTTGCTACGCTGATGGGCGGGATGTAAATTGCCAACAGCCACTCTGGAGAAGTGTACGGTGTGTCCTGAAACATCGAAAAAACACAGCATAGGGAGCATAGGGCACGTCCACTCATGGGCGTATAAATTGGGAAAACTAAAAATGAGCAAGACACAGGCACCCCAAAGTTTAGGGCTGCTCTGTTGACAAGAACCTCCACTTCATGACACCTTAAATATCCCAGGAAAGAGAAAAATGGATAAAAATTTGTGGTCCTTATGTACAATGGAATATCACTCAGACATGAAATCAATGTCATAAGGCTAGTAGAAGCAAGATGAGTGGACTTAGGTACGACGATTCTAAGTGAAATAAGTCCCACAGAAAAAGACACTTATCATAAGCTATCACTTATAGAGGGAATGTAAAAACCGCTACACTTGAACTGAATTACAAAACAGAACAGAGTCACACGTTTAGAAAAAACACTATGGCTGCTTAACGGGAAAGGTGAGGTGGGGTGATGCATAAAACAAGGGGTTCAAATTCGCTCAGATACCGTTCCATACACCCAATATGTAATAGACAAGACCTACTCCTTGCTCAGTGAACTGGACTGAACACCCCCTATTCACCGCACAAGAATATATATGACTAGTAACAATCTTAAAACCTATGTATTGATATCTGTCTGGAAGTGAGTCAAGTGGGTGTAAAGCCGCATAAACACAGCCGTGAAAAGCAGCTAACCCCATTATAAAAATAAATTACTTTTAAAAACCCGTAAAACAAAGACAGTGAAAGAGAGAGAAATTCTTACAAAATTCGTTCAGGGGCTGAGATGCAACCTGGATTGACCATATCTAGACCGACAGCTGGATGAGACATAAGGGTGGACACTCTTGGGGCTGAGAGGTTGGGTGAGCAAACGCAGACCCTTTAAAGTAATACTGCGTGGTACCCATCCCATGGGTCCCAAATCTCCAGGTTCAAGGGCATCTTCCTACATCGAAAACATGCATGAGAAACTCAGAAGATGGTACACCGTGTGATTTTGAAAGGTTTCTAAAACACACCCCATTTCTCATCTCCTTGTGCTCGGGTTCGCCTTTCCAGCTACTTTACTAGCAATCAACTTACTTGGAGAATCAGCACCTTTAACCTCCTGTTCCCTACAGGTTGCAATTTTTCCTGAGGATGAACGGGAAGAGGGGCAACCAATGAGAGACTAGATCTAGGTGTTGGGACAGGCACAGGTCACTCTATTTTCCCATCAGGAAGAAGAATTAACCACAGGCTCAGCCTGCCGCCGGGAACCAGAATAGGGCCTGAGGAAATCCCGTGCTTTTGCGGCCAGCTCCCAAACAAGACAGTTGAAAAATGGAGCTCAGGGGCACTGCCATTCACAAACCTGCTGAGTTATAAATGATAACTCTCGTCCACAAATATATTGAGGGAAGGCAACGAAGAGGATTTGAAAGCAAGGCAGAATTGCAGGAAACAGGTTTCAGGAGGTAGATTGGAATCGCCTTTAAAGCACATGAAAAGCGGCAAAACGTCGACAATGATGCCCTTGGCCAAAAAGGGCGTATGCGTTTTTTCCTGAATATATTCAGGAAAAAACGCATACGCCCTTTTTGGCCAACCAAGCAACCTGGAAAGGCAAATCAGTGCTACAAAGAAGTCTCGCCACCCATCGGTCAAAAGGGTCATGCTGCAAAAAGTGTCAAAACCAGAAATGCAGGACAGGCCATGGAGAAATGGCAGCCTTGCTACGCTGATGGGCGGGATGTTAATTGCCAACAGCCACTCTGGAGAAGTGTACGGTGTGTCCTGAAACATCGAAAAAACACAGCTTAGGGAGCATAGGGCACGTCCACTCATGGGCGTATAAATTGGGAAAACTAAAAATCAGCAAGACACAGGCACCCCAAAGTTTAGGGCTGCTCTGTTGACAAGAACCTCCACTTCATGACACCTTAAATATCCCAGGAAAGAGAAAAATGGATAAAGAAGTTGTGGTCCTTATGTACAATGGAATATCACTCAGACATGAAATCAATGTCATAAGGCTAGTAGAAGCAAGATGAGTGGACTTAGGTACGACGATTCTAAGTGAAATAAGTCACACAGAAAAAGACACTTATCATAAGCTACCACTTATAGAGGGAATGTAAAAACCGCTACACTTGAACTGAATTACAAAACAGAACAGAGTCACACGTTTAGAAAACACACTATGGCTGCTTAACGGGAAAGGTGAGGTGGGGTGATGCATAAAACAAGGGTTTCAAATTCGCTCAGATACCGTTCCATACACCCAATATGTAATAGACAAGACCTACTCCTTGCTCCGTGAACTGGACTCAACACCCCCTATTCACCGCACAAAAATATATGTGACTAGTAAGAATCTTAAAACCTATGTATTGATATCTGTCGGGAAGTGATTGAAGTGGGTATAAAGCCGCATAAACACAGCCGTGAAAAGCAGCTAAACCCCATTATAAAAATAAATTACTTTTAAAAACCCGTAAAACAAAGACAGTGAAAGAGAGAGAAATTCTTACAAAATTCGTTCAGAGGCTGTGATGCAACCTGGATTGACCATATGTACACGCACAGCTGGATGAGACATAAGGGTGGACACTCTTGGGGCTGAAAGGTTGGGTTAGGTTGGGTGAGCAAACGCAGACCCTTCAAAGTAATACTGCGTGGTACCCATCCCATGGGTCCCAAGTCTCCAGGTTCAAGGGCATCTTCCTACATCGAAAACATGCATGAGAAACTCAGAAGATGGTACACCGTGTGATTTTGAAAGGTTTCTAAAACGCACCTCATTTCTCATCTCCTTGTGCTCGGGTTCGCCATTCCAGCTACTTTACTAGCAATCTCCCTACTTGGAGAATCAGCACCTTTAACCTCCTGTTCCCTACAGGTTGCAATTTGTCCTGAGGATGAACGGGAAGAGCGGGAACCAATGAGAGACTAGATCTAGCTGTTGGGACAGGCACAGGTCACTCTATTTTCCCATCAGGAAGAAGAATTAACCACAGGCTCAGCCTGCTGCCAGGAACCAGAATAGGGCCTGAGGCAATCCCGTGCTTTTGTGGCCAGCTCTCAAAAAAGACAGTTAAAAAATGGAGCTCAGGGACACTGCAATTCACAAACCCGCAGAGTTATAAGTGATAACTCTCATCCACAGATATATTGAGGGAAGGCAACGAAGAGGATTTGAAAGCAAGGCAGAATTGCAGGAAACAGATTTCAGGAGGTAGATTCGAATCGCCTTTAAGGCACATGAAAAGCGGCAAAACGTCGACAATGATGCCCTTGGCCAAAAAGGGCGTATGCGTTTTTTCCTGAATATATTCAGGAAAAAACGCATACGCCCTTTTTGGCCAACCAAGCAACCTGGAAAGGCAAATCAGCGCTAAAAAGAAGTCTCGCTTCCCATCGGCCAAAAGGGACATGCTGCAAAAAGTGTCAAAACCAGAAATGCAGGACAGGCCATGGAGAAATGGCAGCCTTGCTACGCTGATGGGCGGGATGTTAATTGCCAACAGCCACTCTGGAGAAGTGTACGGTGTGTCCTGAAACATCGAAAAAACACAGCTTAGTGAGCATAGGGCACGTCCACTCATGGGCGTATAAATTGGGAAAACTAAAAATGAGCAAGACACAGGCACCCCAAAGTTTGGGGCTGCTCTGTTGACAAGAACCTCCACTTCATGACACCTTAAATATCCCAGGAAAGAGAAAAATGGATAAAAAAGTTGTGGTCCTTATGTACAATGGAATATCACTCAGACATGAAATCAATGTCATAAGGCTAGTAGAAGCAAGATGAGTGGACTTAGGTACGACGATTCTAAGTGAAATAAGTCACACAGAAAAAGACACTTATCATAAGCTATCACTTATAGAGGGAATGTAAAAACCGCTACACTTGAACTGAATTACAAAACAGAACAGAGTCACACGTTTAGAAAAAACACTATGGCTGCTTAACGGGAAAGGTGAGGTGGGGTGATGCATAAAACAAGGGGTTCAAATTCGCTCAGATACCGTTCCATACACCCAATATGTAATAGACAAGACCTACTCCTTGCTAAGTGAACTGAACTCAACACCCCCTATTCACCGCACAAGAATATATATGACTAGTAACAATCTTAAAACCTATGTATTGATATCTGTCTGGAAGTGAGTCAAGTGGGTGTAAAGCCGCATAAACACAGCCGTGAAAAGCAGCTAACCCCATTATAAAAATAAATTACTTTTAAAAACCCGTAAAACAAAGACAGTGAAAGAGAGAGAAATTCTTACAAAATTCGTTCAGGGGCTGAGATGCAACCTGGATTGACCATATCTAGACCCACAGCTGGATGAGACATAAGGGTGGACACTCTTGGGGCTGAGAGGTTGGGTGAGCAAACGCAGACCCTTTAAAGTAATACTGCGTGGTACCCATCCCATGGGTCCCAAATCTCCAGGTTCAAGGGCATCTTCCTACATCGAAAACATGCATGAGAAACTCAGAAGATGGTACACCGTGTGATTTTGAAAGGTTTCTAAAACACACCCCATTTCTCATCTCCTTGTGCTCGGGTTCGCCTTTCCAGCTACTTTACTAGCAATCTCCCTACTTGGAGAATCAGCACCTTTAACCTCCTGTTCCCTACAGGTTACAATTTGTCCTGAGGATGAACGGGAAGAGGGGGAACCAATGAGAGACTAGATCTAGCTGTTGGGACAGGCACAGGTCACTCTATTTTCCCATCAGGAAGGAGAATTAACCACAGGCTCAGCCTGCTGCCGGGAACCAGAATAGGGCCTGAGGCAATCACATGCTTTTGCGGCCAGCTCTCAAAAAAGACAGTTGAAAAATGGAGCTCAGGGACACTGCAATTCACAAACCCGCAGAGTTATAAGTGATAACTCTCATCCACAGATATATTGAGGGAAGGCAACGAAGAGGATTTGAAAGCAAGGCAGAATTGCAGGAAACAGATTTCAGGAGGTAGATTCGAATCGCCTTTAAGGCACATGAAAAGCGGCAAAACGTCGACAATGATGCCCTTGGCCAAAAAGGGCGTATGCGTTTTTTCCTGAATATATTCAGGAAAAAACGCATACGCCCTTTTTGGCCAACCAAGCAACCTGGAAAGGCAAATCAGCGCTACAAAGAAGTCTCGCTTCCCATCGGCCAAAAGGGACATGCTGCAAAAAGTGTCAAAACCAGAAATGCAGGACAGGCCATGGAGAAATGGCAGCCTTGCTACGCTGATGGGCGGGATGTAAATTGCCAACAGCCACTCTGGAGAAGTGTACGGTGTGTCCTGAAACATCGAAAAAACACAGCATAGGGAGCATAGGGCACGTCCACTCATGGGCGTATAAATTGGGAAAACTAAAAATGAGCAAGACACAGGCACCCCAAAGTTTGGGGCTGCTCTGTTGACAAGAACCTCCACTTCATGACACCTTAAATATCCCAGGAAAGAGAAAAATGGATAAAAATTTGTGGTCCTTATGTACAATGGAATATCACTCAGACATGAAATCAATGTCATAAGGCTAGTAGAAGCAAGATGAGTGGACTTAGGTACGACGATTCTAAGTGAAATAAGTCCCACAGAAAAAGACACTTATCATAAGCTATCACTTATAGAGGGAATGTAAAAACCGCTACACTTGAACTGAATTACAAAACAGAACAGAGTCACACGTTTAGAAAAAACACTATGGCTGCTTAACGGGAAAGGTGAGGTGGGGTGATGCATAAAACAAGGGGTTCAAATTCGCTCAGATACCGTTCCATACACCAAATATGTAATAGACAAGACCTACTCCTTGCTCAGTGAACTGGACTGAACACCCCCTATTCACCGCACAAGAATATATATGACTAGTAACAATCTTAAAACCTATGTATTGATATCTGTCTGGAAGTGAGTCAAGTGGGTGTAAAGCCGCATAAACACAGCCGTGAAAAGCAGCTAACCCCATTATAAAAATAAATTACTTTTAAAAACCCGTAAAACAAAGACAGTGAAAGAGAGAGAAATTCTTACAAAATTCGTTCAGGGGCTGAGATGCAACCTGGATTGACCATATCTAGACCGACAGCTGGATGAGACATAAGGGTGGACACTCTTGGGGCTGAGAGGTTGGGTGAGCAAACGCAGACCCTTTAAAGTAATACTGCGTGGTACCCATCCCATGGGTCCCAAATCTCCAGGTTCAAGGGCATCTTCCTACATCGAAAACATGCATGAGAAACTCAGAAGATGGTACACCGTGTGATTTTGAAAGGTTTCTAAAACACACCCCATTTCTCATCTCCTTGTGCTCGGGTTCGCCTTTCCAGCTACTTTACTAGCAATCAACTTACTTGGAGAATCAGCACCTTTAACCTCCTGTTCCCTACAGGTTGCAATTTTTCCTGAGGATGAACGGGAAGAGGGGCAACCAATGAGAGACTAGATCTAGGTGTTGGGACAGGCACAGGTCACTCTATTTTCCCATCAGGAAGAAGAATTAACCACAGGCTCAGCCTGCCGCCGGGAACCAGAATAGGGCCTGAGGAAATCCCGTGCTTTTGCGGCCAGCTCCCAAACAAGACAGTTGAAAAATGGAGCTCAGGGGCACTGCCATTCACAAACCTGCTGAGTTATAAATGATAACTCTCGTCCACAAATATATTGAGGGAAGGCAACGAAGAGGATTTGAAAGCAAGGCAGAATTGCAGGAAACAGGTTTCAGGAGGTAGATTGGAATCGCCTTTAAAGCACATGAAAAGCGGCAAAACGTCGACAATGATGCCCTTGGCCAAAAAGGGCGTATGCGTTTTTTCCTGAATATATTCAGGAAAAAACGCATACGCCCTTTTTGGCCAACCAAGCAACTTGGAAAGGCAAATCAGTGCTACAAAGAAGTGTCGCCTCCCATCGGTCAAAAGGGTCATGCTGCAAAAAGTGTCAAAACCAGAAATGCAGGACAGGCCATGGAGAAATGGCAGCCTTGCTACGCTGATGGGCGGGATGTTAATTGCCAACAGCCACTCTGGAGAAGTGTACGGTGTGTCCTGAAACATCGAAAAAACACAGCTTAGGGAGCATAGGGCACGTCCACTCATGGGCGTATAAATTGGGAAAACTAAAAATCAGCAAGACACAGGCACCCCAAAGTTTAGGGCTGCTCTGTTGACAAGAACCTCCACTTCATGACAACTTAAATATCCCAGGAAAGAGAAAAATGTATAAAGAAGTTGTGGTCCTTATGTACAATGGAATATCACTCAGACATGAAATCAATGTCATAAGGCTAGTAGAAGCAAGATGAGTGGACTTAGGTACGACGATTCTAAGTGAAATAAGTCACACAGAAAAAGACACTTATCATAAGCTATCACTTATAGAGGGAATGTAAAAACCGCTACACTTGAACTGAATTACAAAACAGAACAGAGTCACACGTTTAGAAAACACACTATGGCTGCTTAACGGGAAAGGTGAGGTGGGGTGATGCATAAAACAAGGGTTTCAAATTCGCTCAGACACCGTTCCATACACCCAATATGTAATAGACAAGACCTACTCCTTGCTCCGTGAACTGGACTCAACACCCCCTATTCACCGCACAAAAATATATGTGACTAGTAAGAATCTTAAAACCTATGTATTGATATCTGTCTGGAAGTGAGTCAAGAGGGTGTAAAGCCGCATAAACACAGCCGTGAAAAGCAGCTAAACCCCATTATAAAAATAAATTACTTTTAAAAACCCGTAAAACAAAGACAGTGAAAGAGAGAGAAATTCTTACAAAATTCGTTCAGAGGCTGTGATGCAACCTGGATTGACCATATGTACACGCACAGCTGGATGAGACATAAGGGTGGACACTCTTGGGGCTGAAAGGTTGGGTTAGGTTGGGTGAGCAAACGCAGACCCTTCAAAGTAATACTGCGTGGTACCCATCCCATGGGTCCCAAGTCTCCAGGTTCAAGGGCATCTTCCTACATCGAAAACATGCATGAGAAACTCAGAAGATGGTACACCGTGTGATTTTGAAAGGTTTCTAAAACGCACCTCATTTCTCATCTCCTTGTGCTCGGGTTCGCCATTCCAGCTACTTTACTAGCAATCTCCCTACTTGGAGAATCAGCACCTTTAACCTCCTGTTCCCTACAGGTTGCAATTTGTCCTGAGGATGAACGGGAAGAGCGGGAACCAATGAGAGACTAGATCTAGCTGTTGGGACAGGCACAGGTCACTCTATTTTCCCATCAGGAAGAAGAATTAACCACAGGCTCAGCCTGCTGCCAGGAACCAGAATAGGGCCTGAGGCAATCCCGTGCTTTTGTGGCCAGCTCTCAAAAAAGACAGTTAAAAAATGGAGCTCAGGGACACTGCAATTCACAAACCCGCAGAGTTATAAGTGATAACTCTCATCCACAGATATATTGAGGGAAGTCAACGAAGAGGATTTGAAAGCAAGGCAGAATTGCAGGAAACAGATTTCAGGAGGTAGATTCGAATCGCCTTTAAGGCACATGAAAAGCGGCAAAACGTCGACAATGATGCCCTTGGCCAAAAAGGGCGTATGCGTTTTTTCCTGAATATATTCAGGAAAAAACGCATACGCCCTTTTTGGCCAACCAAGCAACCTGGAAAGGCAAATCAGCGCTAAAAAGAAGTCTCGCTTCCCATCGGTCAAAAGGGTCATGCTGCAAAAAGTGTCAAAACCAGAAATGCAGGACAGGCCATGGAGAAATGGCAGCCTTGCTACGCTGATGGGCGGGATGTTAATTGCCAACAGCCACTCTGGAGAAGTGTACGGTGTGTCCTGAAACATCGAAAAAACACAGCTTAGGGAGCATAGGGCACGTCCACTCATGGGCGTATAAATTGGGAAAACTAAAAATCAGCAAGACACAGGCACCCCAAAGTTTAGGGCTGCTCTGTTGACAAGAACCTCCACTTCATGACACCTTAAATATCCCAGGAAAGAGAAAAATGGATAAAGAAGTTGTGGTCCTTATGTACAATGGAATATCACTCAGACATGAAATCAATGTCATAAGGCTAGTAGAAGCAAGATGAGTGGACTTAGGTACGACGATTCTAAGTGAAATAAGTCACACAGAAAAAGACACTTATCATAAGCTATCACTTATAGAGGGAATGTAAAAACCGCTACACTTGAACTGAATTACAAAACAGAACAGAGTCACACGTTTAGAAAAAACACTATGGCTGCTTAACGGGAAAGGTGAGGTGGGGTGATGCATAAAACAAGGGGTTCAAATTCGCTCAGATACCGTTCCATACACCCAATATGTAATAGACAAGACCTACTCATTGCTAAGTGAACTGGGCTCAACACCCCCTATTCACCGCACAAGAATATATATGACTAGTAACAATCTTAAAACCTATGTATTGATATCTGTCTGGAAGTGAGTCAAGTGGGTGTAAAGCCGCATAAACACAGCCGTGAAAATCAGCTAACCCCATTATAAAAATAAATTACTTTTAAAAACCCGTAAAACAAAGACAGTGAAAGAGAGAGAAATTCTTACAAAATTCGTTCAGGGGCTGAGATGCAACCTGGATTGACCGTATCTAGACCCACAGCTGGATGAGACATAAGGGTGGACACTCTTGGGGCTGAGAGGTTGGGTGAGCAAATGCAGACCCTTTAAAGTAATACTGCGTGGTACCCATCCCATGGGTCCCAAGTCTCCAGGTTCAAGGGCATCTTCCTACATCGAAAACATGCATGAGAAACTCAGAAGATGGTACGCCGTGTGATTTTGAAAGGTTTCTAAAACACACCCCATTTCTCATCTCCTTGTGCTCGGGTTCGCCTTTCCAGCTACTTTACTAGCAATCAACTTACTTGGAGAATCAGCACCTTTAACCTCCTGTTCCCTACAGGTTGCAATTTGTCCTGAGGATGAACGGGAAGAGGGGCAACCAATGAGAGACTAGATCTAGCTGTTGGGACAGGCACAGGTCACTCTATTTTCCCATCAGGAAGAAGAATTAACCACAGGCTCAGCCTGCCGCCGGGAACCAGAATAGGGCCTGAGGAAATCCCGTGCTTTTGCGGCGAGCTCCCAAACAAGACAGTTGAAAAATGGAGCTCAGGGGCACTGCCATTCACAAACCTGCTGAGTTATAAATGATAACTCTCGTCCACAAATATATTGAGGGAAGGCAACGAAGAGGATTTGAAAGCAAGGCAGAATTGCAGGAAACAGGTTTCAGGAGGTAGATTCGAATCGCCTTTAAAGCACATGAAAAGCGGCAAAACGTCGACAATGATGCCCTTGGCCAAAAAGGGCGTATGCGTTTTTTCCTGAATATATTCAGGAAAAAACGCATACGCCCTTTTTGGCCAACCAAGCAACCTGGAAAGGCAAATCAGTGCTACAAAGAAGTCTCGCCTCCCATCGGTCAAAAGGGTCATGCTGCAAAAAGTGTCAAAACCAGAAATGCAGGACAGGCCATGGAGAAATGGCAGCCTTGCTACGCTGATGGGCGGGATGTTAATTGCCAACAGCCACTCTGGAGAAGTGTACGGTGTGTCCTGAAACATCGAAAAAACACAGCTTAGGGAGCATAGGGCACGTCCACTCATGGGC
This sequence comes from Eschrichtius robustus, assembly GCF_028021215.1. NCBI lineage: Eukaryota > Metazoa > Chordata > Mammalia > Artiodactyla > Eschrichtiidae > Eschrichtius > Eschrichtius robustus. Next base: position 1,239,939 of record NW_027175495.1, on the reverse strand, counting down.
GTATAAATTGGGAAAACTAAAAATCAGCAAGACACAGGCACCCCAAAGTTTAGGGCTGCTCTGTTGACAAGAACCTCCACTTCATGACACCTTAAATATCCCAGGAAAGAGAAAAATGGATAAAGAAGTTGTGGTCCTTATGTACAATGGAATATCACTCAGACATGAAATCAATGTCATAAGGCTAGTAGAAGCAAGATGAGTGGACTTAGGTACGACGATTCTAAGTGAAATAAGTCACACAGAAAAAGACACTTATCATAAGCTATCACTTATAGAGGGAATGTAAAAACCGCTACACTTGAACTGAATTACAAAACAGAACAGAGTCACACGTTTAGAAAACACACTATGGCTGCTTAACGGGAAAGGTGAGGTGGGGTGATGCATAAAACAAGGGTTTCAAATTCGCTCAGATACCGTTCCATACACCCAATATGTAATAGACAAGACCTACTCCTTGCTCCGTGAACTGGACTCAACACCCCCTATTCACCGCACAAAAATATATGTGACTAGTAAGAATCTTAAAACCTATGTATTGATATCTGTCTGGAAGTGAGTCAAGTGGGTGTAAAGCCGCATAAACACAGCCGTGAAAAGCAGCTAAACCCCATTATAAAAATAAATTACTTTTAAAAACCCGTAAAACAAAGACAGTGAAAGAGAGAGAAATTCTTACAAAATTCGTTCAGAGGCTGTGATGCAACCTGGATTGACCATATGTACACGCACAGCTGGATGAGACATAAGGGTGGACACTCTTGGGGCTGAAAGGTTGGGTTAGGTTGGGTGAGCAAACGCAGACCCTTCAAAGTAATACTGCGTGGTACCCATCCCATGGGTCCCAAGTCTCCAGGTTCAAGGGCATCTTCCTACATCGAAAACATGCATGAGAAACTCAGAAGATGGTACACCGTGTGATTTTGAAAGGTTTCTAAAACGCACCTCATTTCTCATCTCCTTGTGCTCGGGTTCGCCATTCCAGCTACTTTACTAGCAATCTCCCTACTTGGAGAATCAGCACCTTTAACCTCCTGTTCCCTACAGGTTGCAATTTGTCCTGAGGATGAACGGGAAGAGCGGGAACCAATGAGAGACTAGATCTAGCTGTTGGGACAGGCACAGGTCACTCTATTTTCCCATCAGGAAGAAGAATTAACCACAGGCTCAGCCTGCTGCCAGGAACCAGAATAGGGCCTGAGGCAATCCCGTGCTTTTGTGGCCAGCTCTCAAAAAAGACAGTTAAAAAATGGAGCTCAGGGACACTGCAATTCACAAACCCGCAGAGTTATAAGTGATAACTCTCATCCACAGATATATTGAGGGAAGGCAACGAAGAGGATTTGAAAGCAAGGCAGAATTGCAGGAAACAGATTTCAGGAGGTAGATTCGAATCGCCTTTAAGGCACATGAAAAGCGGCAAAACGTCGACAATGATGCCCTTGGCCAAAAAGGGCGTATGCGTTGTTTCCTGAATATATTCAGGAAAAAACGCATACGCCCTTTTTGGCCAACCAAGCAACCTGGAAAGGCAAATCAGCGCTAAAATGAAGTCTCGCTTCCCATCGGCCAAAAGGGACATGCTGCAAAAAGTGTCAAAACCAGAAATGCAGGACAGGCCATGGAGAAATGGCAGCCTTGCTACGCTGATGGGCGGGATGTTAATTGCCAACAGCCACTCTGGAGAAGTGTACGGTGTGTCCTGAAACATCGAAAAAACACAGCTTAGTGAGCATAGGGCACGTCCACTCATGGGCGTATAAATTGTGAAAACTAAAAATGAGCAAGACACAGGCACCCCAAAGTTTGGGGCTGCTCTGTTGACAAGAACCTCCACTTCATGACACCTTAAATATCCGAGGAAAGAGAAAAATGGATAAAAAAGTTGTGGTCCTTATGTACAATGGAATATCACTCAGACATGAAATCAATGTCATAAGGCTAGTAGAAGCAAGATGAGTGGACTTAGGTACAACGATTCTAAGTGAAATAAGTCACACAGAAAAAGACACTTATCATAAGCTATCACTTATAGAGGGAATGTAAAAACCGCTACACTTGAACTGAATTACAAAACAGAACAGAGTCACACGTTTAGAAAACACACTATGGCTGCTTAACGGGAAAGGTGAGGTGGGGTGATGCATAAAACAAGGGGTTCAAATTCGCTCAGATACCGTTCCATACACCCAATATGTAATAGACAAGACCTACTCCTTGCTCAGTGAACTGGACTCAACACCCCCTATTCACCGCACAAGAATATATATGACTAGTAACAATCTTAAAACCTATGTATTGATATCTGTCTGGAAGTGAGTCAAGTGGGTGTAAAGCCGCATAAACACAGCCGTGAAAAGCAGCTAACCCCATTATAAAAATAAATTACTTTTAAAAACCCGTAAAACAAAGACAGTGAAAGAGAGAGAAATTCTTACAAAATTCGTTCAGGGGCTGAGATGCAACCTGGATTGCCCATATCTAGACCCACAGCTGGATGAGACATAAGGGTGGACACTCTTGGGGCTGAGAGGTTGGGTGAGCAAACGCAGACCCTTTAAAGTAATACTGCGTGGTACCCATCCCATGGGTCCCAAATCTCCAGGTTCAAGGGCATCTTCCTACATCGATAACATGCATGAGAAACTCGGAAGATGGTACACCGTGTGATTTTGAAAGGTTTCTAAAACACACCCCATTTCTCATCTCCTTGTGCTCGGGTTCGCCTTTCCAGCTACTTTACTAGCAATCAACTTACTTGGAGAATCAGCACCTTTAACCTCCTGTTCCCTACAGGTTGCAATTTGTCCTGAGGATGAACGGGAAGAGGGGCAACCAATGAGACACTAGATCTAGGTGTTGGGACAGGCACAGGTCACTCTATTTTCCCATCAGGAAGAAGAATTAACCACAGGCTCAGCCTGCCGCCGGGAACCAGAATAGGGCCTGAGGAAATCCCGTGCTTTTGCGGCCAGCTCCCAAACAAGACAGTTGAAAAATGGAGCTCAGGGGCACTGCCATTCACAAACCTGCTGAGTTATAAATGATAACTCTCGTCCACAAATATATTGAGGGAAGGCAACGAAGAGGATTTGAAAGCAAGGCAGAATTGCAGGAAACAGGTTTCAGGAGGTAGATTCGAATCGCCTTTAAAGCACATGAAAAGCGGCAAAACGTCGACAATGATGCCCTTGGCCAAAAAGGGCGTATGCGTTTTTTCCTGAATATATTCAGGAAAAAACGCATACGCCCTTTTTGGCCAACCAAGCAACCTGGAAAGGCAAATCAGTGCTACAAAGAAGTCTCGCCTCCCATCGGTCAAAAGGGTCATGCTGCAAAAAGTGTCAAAACCAGAAATGCAGGACAGGCCATGGAGAAATGGCAGCCTTGCTACGCTGATGGGCGGGATGTTAATTGCCAACAGCCACTCTGGAGAAGTGTACGGTGTGTCCTGAAACATCGAAAAAACACAGCTTAGGGAGCATAGGGCACGTCCACTCATGGGCGTATAAATTGGGAAAACTAAAAATCAGCAAGACACAGGCACCCCAAAGTTTAGGGCTGCTCTGTTGACAAGAACCTCCACTTCATGACACCTTAAATATCCCAGGAAAGAGAAAAATGGATAAAGAAGTTGTGGTCCTTATGTACAATGGAATATCACTCAGACATGAAATCAATGTCATAAGGCTAGTAGAAGCAAGATGAGTGGACTTAGGTACGACGATTCTAAGTGAAATAAGTCACACAGAAAAAGACACTTATCATAAGCTATCACTTATAGAGGGAATGTAAAAACCGCTACACTTGAACTGAATTACAAAACAGAACAGAGTCACACGTTTAGAAAACACACTATGGCTGCTTAACGGGAAAGGTGAGGTGGGGTGATGCATAAAACAAGGGTTTCAAATTCGCTCAGACACCGTTCCATACACCCAATATGTAATAGACAAGACCTACTCCTTGCTCCGTGAACTGGACTCAACACCCCCTATTCACCGCACAAAAATATATGTGACTAGTAAGAATCTTAAAACCTATGTATTGATATCTGTCTGGAAGTGAGTCAAGTGGGTGTAAAGCCGCATAAACACAGCCGTGAAAAGCAGCTAAACCCCATTATAAAAATAAATTACTTTTAAAAACCCGTAAAACAAAGACAGTGAAAGAGAGAGAAATTCTTACAAAATTCGTTCAGAGGCTGTGATGCAACCTGGATTGACCATATGTACACGCACAGCTGGATGAGACATAAGGGTGGACACTCTTGGGGCTGAAAGGTTGGGTTAGGTTGGGTGAGCAAACGCAGACCCTTCAAAGTAATACTGCGTGGTACCCATCCCATGGGTCCCAAGTCTCCAGGTTCAAGGGCATCTTCCTACATCGAAAACATGCATGAGAAACTCAGAAGATGGTACACCGTGTGATTTTGAAAGGTTTCTAAAACGCACCTCATTTCTCATCTCCTTGTGCTCGGGTTCGCCATTCCAGCTACTTTACTAGCAATCTCCCTACTTGGAGAATCAGCACCTTTAACCTCCTGTTCCCTACAGGTTGCAATTTGTCCTGAGGATGAACGGGAAGAGCGGGAACCAATGAGAGACTAGATCTAGGTGTTGGGACAGGCACAGGTCACTCTATTTTCCCATCAGGAAGAAGAATTAACCACAGGCTCAGCCTGCTGCCAGGAACCAGAATAGGGCCTGAGGCAATCCCGTGCTTTTGTGGCCAGCTCTCAAAAAAGACAGTTAAAAAATGGAGCTCAGGGACACTGCAATTCACAAACCCGCAGAGTTATAAGTGATAACTCTCATCCACAGATATATTGAGGGAAGGCAACGAAGAGGATTTGAAAGCAAGGCAGAATTGCAGGAAACAGATTTCAGGAGGTAGATTCGAATCGCCTTTAAGGCACATGAAAAGCGGCAAAACGTCGACAATGATGCCCTTGACCAAAAAGGGCGTATGCGTTTTTTCCTGAATATATTCAGGAAAAAACGCATACGCCCTTTTTGGCCAACCAAGCAACCTGGAAAGGCAAATCAGCGCTAAAAAGAAGTCTCGCTTCCCATCGGTCAAAAGGGTCATGCTGCAAAAAGTGTCAAAACCAGAAATGCAGGACAGGCCATGGAGAAATGGCAGCCTTGCTACGCTGATGGGCGGGATGTTAATTGCCAACAGCCACTCTGGAGAAGTGTACGGTGTGTCCTGAAACATCGAAAAAACACAGCTTAGGGAGCATAGGGCACGTCCACTCATGGGCGTATAAATTGGGAAAACTAAAAATCAGCAAGACACAGGCACCCCAAAGTTTAGGGCTGCTCTGTTGACAAGAACCTCCACTTCATGACACCTTAAATATCCCAGGAAAGAGAAAAATGGATAAAGAAGTTGTGGTCCTTATGTACAATGGAATATCACTCAGACATGAAATCAATGTCATAAGGCTAGTAGAAGCAAGATGAGTGGACTTAGGTACGACGATTCTAAGTGAAATAAGTCACACAGAAAAAGACACTTATCATAAGCTATCACTTATAGAGGGAATGTAAAAACCGCTACACTTGAACTGAATTACAAAACAGAACAGAGTCACACGTTTAGAAAAAACACTATGGCTGCTTAACGGGAAAGGTGAGGTGGGGTGATGCATAAAACAAGGGGTTCAAATTCGCTCAGATACCGTTCCATACACCCAATATGTAATAGACAAGACCTACTCCTTGCTAAGTGAACTGGACTCAACACCCCCTATTCACCGCACAAGAATATATATGACTAGTAACAATCTTAAAACCTATGTATTGATATCTGTCTGGAAGTGAGTCAAGTGGGTGTAAAGCCGCATAAACACAGCCGTGAAAATCAGCTAACCCCATTATAAAAATAAATTACTTTTAAAAACCCGTAAAACAAAGACAGTGAAAGAGAGAGAAATTCTTACAAAATTCGTTCAGGGGCTGAGATGCAACCTGGATTGACCGTATCTAGACCCACAGCTGGATGAGACATAAGGGTGGACACTCTTGGGGCTGAGAGGTTGGGTGAGCAAATGCAGACCCTTTAAAGTAATACTGCGTGGTACCCATCCCATGGGTCCCAAATCTCCAGGTTCAAGGGCATCTTCCTACATCGAAAACATGCATGAGAAACTCAGAAGATGGTACGCCGTGTGATTTTGAAAGGTTTCTAAAACACACCCCATTTCTCATCTCCTTGTGCTCGGGTTCGCCTTTCCAGCTACTTTACTAGCAATCAACTTACTTGGAGAATCAGCACCTTTAACCTCCTGTTCCCTACAGGTTGCAATTTGTCCTGAGGATGAACGGGAAGAGGGGCAACCAATGAGAGACTAGATCTAGGTGTTGGGACAGGCACAGGTCACTCTATTTTCCCATCAGGAAGAAGAATTAACCACAGGCTCAGCCTGCCGCCGGGAACCAGAATAGGGCCTGAGGAAATCCCGTGCTTTTGCGGCCAGCTCCCAAACAAGACAGTTGAAAAATGGAGCTCAGGGGCACTGCCATTCACAAACCTGCTGAGTTATAAATGATAACTCTCGTCCACAAATATATTGAGGGAAGGCAACGAAGAGGATTTGAAAGCAAGGCAGAATTGCAGGAAACAGGTTTCAGGAGGTAGATTCGAATCGCCTTTAAAGCACATGAAAAGCGGCAAAATGTCGACAATGATGCCCTTGGCCAAAAAGGGCGTATGCGTTTTTTCCTGAATATATTTAGGAAAAAACGCATACGCCCTTTTTGGCCAACCAAGCAACCTGGAAAGGCAAATCAGTGCTACAAAGAAGTCTCGCCTCCCATCGGTCAAAAGGGTCATGCTGCAAAAAGTGTCAAAACCAGAAATGCAGGACAGGCCATGGAGAAATGGCAGCCTTGCTACGCTGATGGGCGGGATGTTAATTGCCAACAGCCACTCTGGAGAAGTGTACGGTGTGTCCTGAAACATCGAAAAAACACAGCTTAGGGAGCATAGGGCACGTCCACTCATGGGCGTATAAATTGGGAAAACTAAAAATCAGCAAGACACAGGCACCCCAAAGTTTAGGGCTGCTCTGTTGACAAGAACCTCCACTTCATGACACCTTAAATATCCCAGGAAAGAGAAAAATGGATAAAGAAGTTGTGGTCCTTATGTACAATGGAATATCACTCAGACATGAAATCAATGTCATAAGGCTAGTAGAAGCAAGATGAGTGGACTTAGGTACGACGATTCTAAGTGAAATAAGTCACACAGAAAAAGACACTTATCATAAGCTACCACTTATAGAGGGAATGTAAAAACCGCTACACTTGAACTGAATTACAAAACAGAACAGAGTCACACGTTTAGAAAACACACTATGGCTGCTTAACGGGAAAGGTGAGGTGGGGTGATGCATAAAACAAGGGTTTCAAATTCGCTCAGACACCGTTCCATACACCCAATATGTAATAGACAAGACCTACTCCTTGCTCCGTGAACTGGACTCAACACCCCCTATTCACCGCACAAAAATATATGTGACTAGTAAGAATCTTAAAACCTATGTATTGATATCTGTCTGGAAGTGAGTCAAGTGGGTGTAAAGCCGCATAAACACAGCCGTGAAAAGCAGCTAAACCCCATTATAAAAATAAATTACTTTTAAAAACCCGTAAAACAAAGACAGTGAAAGAGAGAGAAATTCTTACAAAATTCGTTCAGAGGCTGTGATGCAACCTGGATTGACCATATGTACACGCACAGCTGGATGAGACATAAGGGTGGACACTCTTGGGGCTGAAAGGTTGGGTTAGGTTGGGTGAGCAAACGCAGACCCTTCAAAGTAATACTGCGTGGTACCCATCCCATGGGTCCCAAGTCTCCAGGTTCAAGGGCATCTTCCTACATCGAAAACATGCATGAGAAACTCAGAAGATGGTACACCGTGTGATTTTGAAAGGTTTCTAAAACGCACCTCATTTCTCATCTCCTTGTGCTCGGGTTCGCCATTCCAGCTACTTTACTAGCAATCTCCCTACTTGGAGAATCAGCACCTTTAACCTCCTGTTCCCTACAGGTTGCAATTTGTCCTGAGGATGAACGGGAAGAGCGGGAACCAATGAGAGACTAGATCTAGGTGTTGGGACAGGCACAGGTCACTCTATTTTCCCATCAGGAAGAAGAATTAACCACAGGCTCAGCCTGCTGCCAGGAACCAGAATAGGGCCTGAGGCAATCCCGTGCTTTTGTGGCCAGCTCTCAAAAAAGACAGTTAAAAAATGGAGCTCAGGGACACTGCAATTCACAAACCCGCAGAGTTATAAGTGATAACTCTCATCCACAGATATATTGAGGGAAGGCAACGAAGAGGATTTGAAAGCAAGGCAGAATTGCAGGAAACAGATTTCAGGAGGTAGATTCGAATCGCCTTTAAGGCACATGAAAAGCGGCAAAACGTCGACAATGATGCCCTTGGCCAAAAAGGGCGTATGCGTTGTTTCCTGAATATATTCAGGAAAAAACGCATACGCCCTTTTTGGCCAACCAAGCAACCTGGAAAGGCAAATCAGCGCTAAAAAGAAGTCTCGCTTCCCATCGGCCAAAAGGGACATGCTGCAAAAAGTGTCAAAACCAGAAATGCAGGACAGGCCATGGAGAAATGGCAGCCTTGCTACGCTGATGGGCGGGATGTTAATTGCCAACAGCCACTCTGGAGAAGTGTACGGTGTGTCCTGAAACATCGAAAAAACACAGCTTAGTGAGCATAGGGCACGTCCACTCATGGGCGTATAAATTGTGAAAACTAAAAATGAGCAAGACACAGGCACCCCAAAGTTTGGGGCTGCTCTGTTGACAAGAACCTCCACTTCATGACACCTTAAATATCCGAGGAAAGAGAAAAATGGATAAAAAAGTTGTGGTCCTTATGTACAATGGAATATCACTCAGACATGAAATCAATGTCATAAGGCTAGTAGAAGCAAGATGAGTGGACTTAGGTACGACGATTCTAAGTGAAATAAGTCACACAGAAAAAGACACTTATCATAAGCTACCACTTATAGAGGGAATGTAAAAACCGCTACACTTGAACTGAATTACAAAACAGAACAGAGTCACACGTTTAGAAAACACACTATGGCTGCTTAACGGGAAAGGTGAGGTGGGGTGATGCATAAAACAAGGGGTTCAAATTCGCTCAGATACCGTTCCATACACCCAATATGTAATAGACAAGACCTACTCCTTGCTCAGTGAACTGGACTCAACACTCCCTATTCACCGCACAAAAATATATGTGACTAGTAAGAATCTTAAAACCTATGTATTGATATCTGTCTGGAAGTGAGTCAAGTGGGTGTAAAGCCGCATAAACACAGCCGTGAAAAGCAGCTAAACCCCATTATAAAAATAAATTACTTTTAAAAACCCGTAAAACAAAGACAGTGAAAGAGAGAGAAATTCTTACAAAATTCGTTCAGAGGCTGTGATGCAACCTGGATTGACCATATGTACACGCACAGCTGGATGAGACATAAGGGTGGACACTCTTGGGGCTGAAAGGTTGGGTTAGGTTGGGTGAGCAAACGCAGACCCTTCAAAGTAATACTGCGTGGTACCCATCCCATGGGTCCCAAGTCTCCAGGTTCAAGGGCATCTTCCTACATCGAAAACATGCATGAGAAACTCAGAAGATGGTACACCGTGTGATTTTGAAAGGTTTCTAAAACGCACCTCATTTCTCATCTCCTTGTGCTCGGGTTCGCCATTCCAGCTACTTTACTAGCAATCTCCCTACTTGGAGAATCAGCACCTTTAACCTCCTGTTCCCTACAGGTTGCAATTTGTCCTGAGGATGAACGGGAAGAGCGGGAACCAATGAGAGACTAGATCTAGCTGTTGGGACAGGCACAGGTCACTCTATTTTCCCATCAGGAAGAAGAATTAACCACAGGCTCAGCCTGCTGCCAGGAACCAGAATAGGGCCTGAGGCAATCCCGTGCTTTTGTGGCCAGCTCTCAAAAAAGACAGTTAAAAAATGGAGCTCAGGGACACTGCAATTCACAAACCCGCAGAGTTATAAGTGATAACTCTCATCCACAGATATATTGAGGGAAGGCAACGAAGAGGATTTGAAAGCAAGGCAGAATTGCAGGAAACAGATTTCAGGAGGTAGATTCGAATCGCCTTTAAGGCACATGAAAAGCGGCAAAACGTCGACAATGATGCCCTTGGCCAAAAAGGGCGTATGCGTTGTTTCCTGAATATATTCAGGAAACAACGCATACGCCCTTTTTGGCCAACCAAGCAACCTGGAAAGGCAAATCAGCGCTAAAAAGAAGTCTCGCTTCCCATCGGCCAAAAGGGACATGCTGCAAAAAGTGTCAAAACCAGAAATGCAGGACAGGCCATGGAGAAATGGCAGCCTTGCTACGCTGATGGGCGGGATGTTAATTGCCAACAGCCACTCTGGAGAAGTGTACGGTGTGTCCTGAAACATCGAAAAAACACAGCTTAGTGAGCATAGGGCACGTCCACTCATGGGCGTATAAATTGGGAAAACTAAAAATGAGCAAGACACAGGCACCCCAAAGTTTGGGGCTGCTCTGTTGACAAGAACCTCCACTTCATGACACCTTAAATATCCGAGGAAAGAGAAAAATGGATAAAAAAGTTGTGGTCCTTATGTACAATGGAATATCACTCAGACATGAAATCAATGTCATAAGGCTAGTAGAAGCAAGATGAGTGGACTTAGGTACGACGATTCTAAGTGAAATAAGTCACACAGAAAAAGACACTTATCATAAGCTATCACTTATAGAGGGAATGTAAAAACCGCTACACTTGAACTGAATTACAAAACAGAACAGAGTCACACGTTTAGAAAAAACACTATGGCTGCTTAACGGGAAAGGTGAGGTGGGGTGATGCATAAAAAAAGGGGTTCAAATTCGCTCAGATACCGTTCCATACACCCAATATGTAATAGACAAGACCTACTCCTTGCTAAGTGAACTGGACTCAACACCCCCTATTCACCGCACAAGAATATATATGACTAGTAACAATCTTAAAACCTATGTATTGATATCTGTCTGGAAGTGAGTCAAGTGGGTGTAAAGCCGCATAAACACAGCCGTGAAAAGCAGCTAACCCCATTATAAAAATAAATTACTTTTAAAAACCCGTAAAACAAAGACAGTGAAAGAGAGAGAAATTCTTACAAAATTCGTTCAGGGGCTGAGATGCAACCTGGATTGACCATATCTAGACCCACAGCTGGATGAGACATAAGGGTGGACACTCTTGGGGCTGAGAGGTTGGGTGAGCAAATGCAGACCCTTTAAAGTAATACTGCGTGGTACCCATCCCATGGGTCCCAAATCTCCAGGTTCAAGGGCATCTTCCTACATCGAAAACATGCATGAGAAACTCAGAAGATGGTACACCGTGTGATTTTGAAAGGTTTCTAAAACACACCCCATTTCTCATCTCCTTGTGCTCGGGTTCGCCTTTCCAGCTACTTTACTAGCAATCAACTTACTTGGAGAATCAGCACCTTTAACCTCCTGTTCCCTACAGGTTGCAATTTGTCCTGAGGATGAACGGGAAGAGGGGCAACCAATGAGAGACTAGATCTAGGTGTTGGGACAGGCACAGGTCACTCTATTTTCCCATCAGGAAGAAGAATTAACCACAGGCTCAGCCTGCCGCCGGGAACCAGAATAGGGCCTGAGGAAATCCCGTGCTTTTGCGGCCAGCTCCCAAACAAGACAGTTGAAAAATGGAGCTCAGGGGCACTGCCATTCACAAACCTGCTGAGTTATAAATGATAACTCTCGTCCACAAATATATTGAGGGAAGGCAACGAAGAGGATTTGAAAGCAAGGCAGAATTGCAGGAAACAGGTTTCAGGAGGTAGATTCGAATCGCCTTTAAAGCACATGAAAAGCGGCAAAATGTCGACAATGATGCCCTTGGCCAAAAAGGGCGTATGCGTTTTTTCCTGAATATATTCAGGAAAAAACGCATACGCCCTTTTTGGCCAACCAAGCAACCTGGAAAGGCAAATCAGTGCTACAAAGAAGTCTCGCCTCCCATCGGTCAAAAGGGTCATGCTGCAAAAAGTGTCAAAACCAGAAATGCAGGACAGGCCATGGAGAAATGGCAGCCTTGCTACGCTGATGGGCGGGATGTTAATTGCCAACAGCCACTCTGGAGAAGTGTACGGTGTGTCCTGAAACATCGAAAAAACACAGCTTAGGGAGCATAGGGCACGTCCACTCATGGGCGTATAAATTGGGAAAACTAAAAATCAGCAAGACACAGGCACCCCAAAGTTTAGGGCTGCTCTGTTGACAAGAACCTCCACTTCATGACACCTTAAATATCCCAGGAAAGAGAAAAATGGATAAAAAAGTTGTGGTCCTTATGTACAATGGAATATCACTCAGACATGAAATCAATGTCATAAGGCTAGTAGAAGCAAGATGAGTGGACTTAGGTACGACGATTCTAAGTGAAATAAGTCACACAGAAAAAGACACTTATCATAAGCTATCACTTATAGAGGGAATGTAAAAACCGCTACACTTGAACTGAATTACAAAACAGAACAGAGTCACACGTTTAGAAAAAACACTATGGCTGCTTAACGGGAAAGGTGAGGTGGGGTGATGCATAAAACAAGGGTTTCAAATTCGCTCAGACACCGTTCCATACACCCAATATGTAATAGACAAGACCTACTCCTTGCTCCGTGAACTGGACTCAACACCCCCTATTCACCGCACAAAAATATATGTGACTAGTAAGAATCTTAAAACCTATGTATTGATATCTGTCTGGAAGTGAGTCAAGTGGGTGTAAAGCCGCATAAACACAGCCGTGAAAAGCAGCTAAACCCCATTATAAAAATAAATTACTTTTAAAAACCCGTAAAACAAAGACAGTGAAAGAGAGAGAAATTCTTACAAAATTCGTTCAGAGGCTGTGATGCAACCTGGATTGACCATATGTACACGCACAGCTGGATGAGACATAAGGGTGGACACTCTTGGGGCTGAAAGGTTGGGTTAGGTTGGGTGAGCAAACGCAGACCCTTCAAAGTAATACTGCGTGGTACCCATCCCATGGGTCCCAAGTCTCCAGGTTCAAGGGCATCTTCCTACATCGAAAACATGCATGAGAAACTCAGAAGATGGTACACCGTGTGATTTTGAAAGGTTTCTAAAACGCACCTCATTTCTCATCTCCTTGTGCTCGGGTTCGCCATTCCAGCTACTTTACTAGCAATCTCCCTACTTGGAGAATCAGCACCTTTAACCTCCTGTTCCCTACAGGTTGCAATTTGTCCTGAGGATGAACGGGAAGAGCGGGAACCAATGAGAGACTAGATCTAGGTGTTGGGACAGGCACAGGTCACTCTATTTTCCCATCAGGAAGAAGAATTAACCACAGGCTCAGCCTGCTGCCAGGAACCAGAATAGGGCCTGAGGCAATCCCGTGCTTTTGTGGCCAGCTCTCAAAAAAGACAGTTAAAAAATGGAGCTCAGGGACACTGCAATTCACAAACCCGCAGAGTTATAAGTGATAACTCTCATCCACAGATATATTGAGGGAAGGCAACGAAGAGGATTTGAAAGCAAGGCAGAATTGCAGGAAACAGATTTCAGGAGGTAGATTCGAATCGCCTTTAAGGCACATGAAAAGCGGCAAAACGTCGACAATGATGCCCTTGGCCAAAAAGGGCGTATGCGTTGTTTCCTGAATATATTCAGGAAAAAACGCATACGCCCTTTTTGGCCAACCAAGCAACCTGGAAAGGCAAATCAGCGCTAAAAAGAAGTCTCGCTTCCCATCGGCCAAAAGGGACATGCTGCAAAAAGTGTCAAAACCAGAAATGCAGGACAGGCCATGGAGAAATGGCAGCCTTGCTACGCTGATGGGCGGGATGTTAATTGCCAACAGCCACTCTGGAGAAGTGTACGGTGTGTCCTGAAACATCGAAAAAACACAGCTTAGTGAGCATAGGGCACGTCCACTCATGGGCGTATAAATTGTGAAAACTAAAAATGAGCAAGACACAGGCACCCCAAAGTTTGGGGCTGCTCTGTTGACAAGAACCTCCACTTCATGACACCTTAAATATCCGAGGAAAGAGAAAAATGGATAAAAAAGTTGTGGTCCTTATGTACAATGGAATATCACTCAGACATGAAATCAATGTCATAAGGCTAGTAGAAGCAAGATGAGTGGACTTAGGTACGACGATTCTAAGTGAAATAAGTCACACAGAAAAAGACACTTATCATAAGCTACCACTTATAGAGGGAATGTAAAAACCGCTACACTTGAACTGAATTACAAAACAGAACAGAGTCACACGTTTAGAAAACACACTATGGCTGCTTAACGGGAAAGGTGAGGTGGGGTGATGCATAAAACAAGGGGTTCAAATTCGCTCAGATACCGTTCCATACACCCAATATGTAATAGACAAGACCTACTCCTTGCTCAGTGAACTGGACTCAACACTCCCTATTCACCGCACAAAAATATATGTGACTAGTAAGAATCTTAAAACCTATGTATTGATATCTGTCTGGAAGTGAGTCAAGTGGGTGTAAAGCCGCATAAACACAGCCGTGAAAAGCAGCTAAACCCCATTATAAAAATAAATTACTTTTAAAAACCCGTAAAACAAAGACAGTGAAAGAGAGAGAAATTCTTACAAAATTCGTTCAGAGGCTGTGATGCAACCTGGATTGACCATATGTACACGCACAGCTGGATGAGACATAAGGGTGGACACTCTTGGGGCTGAAAGGTTGGGTTAGGTTGGGTGAGCAAACGCAGACCCTTCAAAGTAATACTGCGTGGTACCCATCCCATGGGTCCCAAGTCTCCAGGTTCAAGGGCATCTTCCTACATCGAAAACATGCATGAGAAACTCAGAAGATGGTACACCGTGTGATTTTGAAAGGTTTCTAAAACGCACCTCATTTCTCATCTCCTTGTGCTCGGGTTCGCCATTCCAGCTACTTTACTAGCAATCTCCCTACTTGGAGAATCAGCACCTTTAACCTCCTGTTCCCTACAGGTTGCAATTTGTCCTGAGGATGAACGGGAAGAGCGGGAACCAATGAGAGACTAGATCTAGCTGTTGGGACAGGCACAGGTCACTCTATTTTCCCATCAGGAAGAAGAATTAACCACAGGCTCAGCCTGCTGCCAGGAACCAGAATAGGGCCTGAGGCAATCCCGTGCTTTTGTGGCCAGCTCTCAAAAAAGACAGTTAAAAAATGGAGCTCAGGGACACTGCAATTCACAAACCCGCAGAGTTATAAGTGATAACTCTCATCCACAGATATATTGAGGGAAGGCAACGAAGAGGATTTGAAAGCAAGGCAGAATTGCAGGAAACAGATTTCAGGAGGTAGATTCGAATCGCCTTTAAGGCACATGAAAAGCGGCAAAACGTCGACAATGATGCCCTTGGCCAAAAAGGGCGTATGCGTTGTTTCCTGAATATATTCAGGAAAAAACGCATACGCCCTTTTTGGCCAACCAAGCAACCTGGAAAGGCAAATCAGCGCTAAAAAGAAGTCTCGCTTCCCATCGGCCAAAAGGGACATGCTGCAAAAAGTGTCAAAACCAGAAATGCAGGACAGGCCATGGAGAAATGGCAGCCTTGCTACGCTGATGGGCGGGATGTTAATTGCCAACAGCCACTCTGGAGAAGTGTACGGTGTGTCCTGAAACATCGAAAAAACACAGCTTAGTGAGCATAGGGCACGTCCACTCATGGGCGTATAAATTGGGAAAACTAAAAATGAGCAAGACACAGGCACCCCAAAGTTTGGGGCTGCTCTGTTGACAAGAACCTCCACTTCATGACACCTTAAATATCCGAGGAAAGAGAAAAATGGATAAAAAAGTTGTGGTCCTTATGTACAATGGAATATCACTCAGACATGAAATCAATGTCATAAGGCTAGTAGAAGCAAGATGAGTGGACTTAGGTACGACGATTCTAAGTGAAATAAGTCACACAGAAAAAGACACTTATCATAAGCTATCACTTATAGAGGGAATGTAAAAACCGCTACACTTGAACTGAATTACAAAACAGAACAGAGTCACACGTTTAGAAAAAACACTATGGCTGCTTAACGGGAAAGGTGAGGTGGGGTGATGCATAAAACAAGGGGTTCAAATTCGCTCAGATACCGTTCCATACACCCAATATGTAATAGACAAGACCTACTCCTTGCTAAGTGAACTGGACTCAACACCCCCTATTCACCGCACAAGAATATATATGACTAGTAACAATCTTAAAACCTATGTATTGATATCTGTCTGGAAGTGAGTCAAGTGGGTGTAAAGCCGCATAAACACAGCCGTGAAAATCAGCTAACCCCATTATAAAAATAAATTACTTTTAAAAACCCGTAAAACAAAGACAGTGAAAGAGAGAGAAATTCTTACAAAATTCGTTCAGGGGCTGAGATGCAACCTGGATTGACCATATCTAGACCCACAGCTGGATGAGACATAAGGGTGGACACTCTTGGGGCTGAGAGGTTGGGTGAGCAAATGCAGACCCTTTAAAGTAATACTGCGTGGTACCCATCCCATGGGTCCCAAATCTCCAGGTTCAAGGGCATCTTCCTACATCGAAAACATGCATGAGAAACTCAGAAGATGGTACACCGTGTGATTTTGAAAGGTTTCTAAAACACACCCCATTTCTCATCTCCTTGTGCTCGGGTTCGCCTTTCCAGCTACTTTACTAGCAATCAACTTACTTGGAGAATCAGCACCTTTAACCTCCTGTTCCCTACAGGTTGCAATTTGTCCTGAGGATGAACGGGAAGAGGGGCAACCAATGAGAGACTAGATCTAGGTGTTGGGACAGGCACAGGTCACTCTATTTTCCCATCAGGAAGAAGAATTAACCACAGGCTCAGCCTGCCGCCGGGAACCAGAATAGGGCCTGAGGAAATCCCGTGCTTTTGCGGCCAGCTCCCAAACAAGACAGTTGAAAAATGGAGCTCAGGGGCACTGCCATTCACAAACCTGCTGAGTTATAAATGATAACTCTCGTCCACAAATATATTGAGGGAAGGCAACGAAGAGGATTTGAAAGCAAGGCAGAATTGCAGGAAACAGGTTTCAGGAGGTAGATTCGAATCGCCTTTAAAGCACATGAAAAGCGGCAAAATGTCGACAATGATGCCCTTGGCCAAAAAGGGCGTATGCGTTTTTTCCTGAATATATTCAGGAAAAAACGCATACGCCCTTTTTGGCCAACCAAGCAACCTGGAAAGGCAAATCAGTGCTACAAAGAAGTCTCGCCTCCCATCGGTCAAAAGGGTCATGCTGCAAAAAGTGTCAAAACCAGAAATGCAGGACAGGCCATGGAGAAATGGCAGCCTTGCTACGCTGATGGGCGGGATGTTAATTGCCAACAGCCACTCTGGAGAAGTGTACGGTGTGTCCTGAAACATCGAAAAAACACAGCTTAGGGAGCATAGGGCACGTCCACTCATGGGCGTATAAATTGGGAAAACTAAAAATCAGCAAGACACAGGCACCCCAAAGTTTAGGGCTGCTCTGTTGACAAGAACCTCCACTTCATGACACCTTAAATATCCCAGGAAAGAGAAAAATGGATAAAAAAGTTGTGGTCCTTATGTACAATGGAATATCACTCAGACATGAAATCAATGTCATAAGGCTAGTAGAAGCAAGATGAGTGGACTTAGGTACGACGATTCTAAGTGAAATAAGTCACACAGAAAAAGACACTTATCATAAGCTATCACTTATAGAGGGAATGTAAAAACCGCTACACTTGAACTGAATTACAAAACAGAACAGAGTCACACGTTTAGAAAAAACACTATGGCTGCTTAACGGGAAAGGTGAGGTGGGGTGATGCATAAAAAAAGGGGTTCAAATTCGCTCAAATACCGTTCCATACACCCAATATGTAATAGACAAGACCTACTCCTTGCTAAGTGAACTGGACTCAACACCCCCTATTCACCGCACAAGAATATATATGACTAGTAACAATCTTAAAACCTATGTATTGATATCTGTCTGGAAGTGAGTCAAGTGGGTGTAAAGCCGCATAAACACAGCCGTGAAAAGCAGCTAACCCCATTATAAAAATAAATTACTTTTAAAAACCCGTAAAACAAAGACAGTGAAAGAGAGAGAAATTCTTACAAAATTCGTTCAGGGGCTGAGATGCAACCTGGATTGACCATATCTAGACCCACAGCTGGATGAGACATAAGGGTGGACACTCTTGGGGCTGAGAGGTTGGGTGAGCAAATGCAGACCCTTTAAAGTAATACTGCGTGGTACCCATCCCATGGGTCCCAAATCTCCAGGTTCAAGGGCATCTTCCTACATCGAAAACATGCATGAGAAACTCAGAAGATGGTACACCGTGTGATTTTGAAAGGTTTCTAAAACACACCCCATTTCTCATCTCCTTGTGCTCGGGTTCGCCTTTCCAGCTACTTTACTAGCAATCAACTTACTTGGAGAATCAGCACCTTTAACCTCCTGTTCCCTACAGGTTGCAATTTGTCCTGAGGATGAACGGGAAGAGGGGCAACCAATGAGAGACTAGATCTAGGTGTTGGGACAGGCACAGGTCACTCTATTTTCCCATCAGGAAGAAGAATTAACCACAGGCTCAGCCTGCCGCCGGGAACCAGAATAGGGCCTGAGGAAATCCCGTGCTTTTGCGGCCAGCTCCCAAACAAGACAGTTGAAAAATGGAGCTCAGGGGCACTGCCATTCACAAACCTGCTGAGTTATAAATGATAACTCTCGTCCACAAATATATTGAGGGAAGGCAACGAAGAGGATTTGAAAGCAAGGCAGAATTGCAGGAAACAGGTTTCAGGAGGTAGATTCGAATCGCCTTTAAAGCACATGAAAAGCGGCAAAATGTCGACAATGATGCCCTTGGCCAAAAAGGGCGTATGCGTTTTTTCCTGAATATATTCAGGAAAAAACGCATACGCCCTTTTTGGCCAACCAAGCAACCTGGAAAGGCAAATCAGTGCTACAAAGAAGTCTCGCCTCCCATCGGTCAAAAGGGTCATGCTGCAAAAAGTGTCAAAACCAGAAATGCAGGACAGGCCATGGAGAAATGGCAGCCTTGCTACGCTGATGGGCGGGATGTTAATTGCCAACAGCCACTCTGGAGAAGTGTACGGTGTGTCCTGAAACATCGAAAAAACACAGCTTAGGGAGCATAGGGCACGTCCACTCATGGGCGTATAAATTGGGAAAACTAAAAATCAGCAAGACACAGGCACCCCAAAGTTTAGGGCTGCTCTGTTGACAAGAACCTCCACTTCATGACACCTTAAATATCCCAGGAAAGAGAAAAATGGATAAAGAAGTTGTGGTCCTTATGTACAATGGAATATCACTCAGACATGAAATCAATGTCATAAGGCTAGTAGAAGCAAGATGAGTGGACTTAGGTACGACGATTCTAAGTGAAATAAGTCACACAGAAAAAGACACTTATCATAAGCTACCACTTATAGAGGGAATGTAAAAACCGCTACACTTGAACTGAATTACAAAACAGAACAGAGTCACACGTTTAGAAAACACACTATGGCTGCTTAACGGGAAAGGTGAGGTGGGGTGATGCATAAAACAAGGGTTTCAAATTCGCTCAGACACCGTTCCATACACCCAATATGTAATAGACAAGACCTACTCCTTGCTCCGTGAACTGGACTCAACACCCCCTATTCACCGCACAAAAATATATGTGACTAGTAAGAATCTTAAAACCTATGTATTGATATCTGTCTGGAAGTGAGTCAAGTGGGTGTAAAGCCGCATAAACACAGCCGTGAAAAGCAGCTAAACCCCATTATAAAAATAAATTACTTTTAAAAACCCGTAAAACAAAGACAGTGAAAGAGAGAGAAATTCTTACAAAATTCGTTCAGAGGCTGTGATGCAACCTGGATTGACCATATGTACACGCACAGCTGGATGAGACATAAGGGTGGACACTCTTGGGGCTGAAAGTTTGGGTTAGGTTGGGTGAGCAAACGCAGACCCTTCAAAGTAATACTGCGTGGTACCCATCCCATGGGTCCCAAGTCTCCAGGTTCAAGGGCATCTTCCTACATCGAAAACATGCATGAGAAACTCAGAAGATGGTACACCGTGTGATTTTGAAAGGTTTCTAAAACGCACCTCATTTCTCATCTCCTTGTGCTCGGGTTCGCCATTCCAGCTACTTTACTAGCAATCTCCCTACTTGGAGAATCAGCACCTTTAACCTCCTGTTCCCTACAGGTTGCAATTTGTCCTGAGGATGAACGGGAAGAGCGGGAACCAATGAGAGACTAGATCTAGCTGTTGGGACAGGCACAGGTCACTCTATTTTCCCATCAGGAAGAAGAATTAACCACAGGCTCAGCCTGCTGCCAGGAACCAGAATAGGGCCTGAGGCAATCCCGTGCTTTTGTGGCCAGCTCTCAAAAAAGACAGTTAAAAAATGGAGCTCAGGGACACTGCAATTCACAAACCCGCAGAGTTATAAGTGATAACTCTCATCCACAGATATATTGAGGGAAGGCAACGAAGAGGATTTGAAAGCAAGGCAGAATTGCAGGAAACAGATTTCAGGAGGTAGATTCGAATCGCCTTTAAGGCACATGAAAAGCGGCAAAACGTCGACAATGATGCCCTTGGCCAAAAAGGGCGTATGCGTTGTTTCCTGAATATATTCAGGAAAAAACGCATACGCCCTTTTTGGCCAACCAAGCAACCTGGAAAGGCAAATCAGCGCTAAAAAGAAGTCTCGCTTCCCATCGGCCGAAAGGGACATGCTGCAAAAAGTGTCAAAACCAGAAATGCAGGACAGGCCATGGAGAAATGGCAGCCTTGCTACGCTGATGGGCGGGATGTTAATTGCCAACAGCCACTCTGGAGAAGTGTACGGTGTGTCCTGAAACATCGAAAAAACACAGCTTAGTGAGCATAGGGCACGTCCACTCATGGGCGTATAAATTGTGAAAACTAAAAATGAGCAAGACACAGGCACCCCAAAGTTTGGGGCTGCTCTGTTGACAAGAACCTCCACTTCATGACACCTTAAATATCCGAGGAAAGAGAAAAATGGATAAAAAAGTTGTGGTCCTTATGTACAATGGAATATCACTCAGACATGAAATCAATGTCATAAGGCTAGTAGAAGCAAGATGAGTGGACTTAGGTACGACGATTCTAAGTGAAATAAGTCACACAGAAAAAGACACTTATCATAAGCTATCACTTATAGAGGGAATGTAAAAACCGCTACACTTGAACTGAATTACAAAACAGAACAGAGTCACACGTTTAGAAAACACACTATGGCTGCTTAACGGGAAAGGTGAGGTGGGGTGATGCATAAAACAAGGGGTACAAATTCGCTCAGATACCGTTCCATACACCCAATATGTAATAGACAAGACCTACTCCTTGCTCAGTGAACTGGACTCAACACCCCCTATTCACCGCACAAGAATATATATGACTAGTAACAATCTTAAAACCTATGTATTGATATCTGTCTGGAAGTGAGTCAAGTGGGTGTAAAGCCGCATAAACACAGCCGTGAAAAGCAGCTAACCCCATTATAAAAATAAATTACTTTTAAAAACCCGTAAAACAAAGACAGTGAAAGAGAGAGAAATTCTTACAAAATTCGTTCAGGGGCTGAGATGCAACCTGGATTGACCATATCTAGACCCACAGCTGGATGAGACATAAGGGTGGACACTCTTGGGGCTGAGAGGTTGGGTGAGCAAACGCAGACCCTTTAAAGTAATACTGCGTGGTACCCATCCCATGGGTCCCAAATCTCCAGGTTCAAGGGCATCTTCCTACATCGATAACATGCATGAGAAACTCGGAAGATGGTACACCGTGTGATTTTGAAAGGTTTCTAAAACACACCCCATTTCTCATCTCCTTGTGCTCGGGTTCGCCTTTCCAGCTACTTTACTAGCAATCAACTTACTTGGAGAATCAGCACCTTTAACCTCCTGTTCCCTACAGGTTGCAATTTGTCCTAAGGATGAACGGGAAGAGGGGCAACCAATGAGACACTAGATCTAGGTGTTGGGACAGGCACAGGTCACTCTATTTTCCCATCAGGAAGAAGAATTAACCACAGGCTCAGCCTGCCGCCGGGAACCAGAATAGGGCCTGAGGAAATCCCGTGCTTTTGCGGCCAGCTCCCAAACAAGACAGTTGAAAAATGGAGCTCAGGGGCACTGCCATTCACAAACCTGCTGAGTTATAAATGATAACTCTCGTCCACAAATATATTGAGGGAAGGCAACGAAGAGGATTTGAAAGCAAGGCAGAATTGCAGGAAACAGGTTTCAGGAGGTAGATTCGAATCGCCTTTAAAGCACATGAAAAGCGGCAAAACGTCGACAATGATGCCCTTGGCCAAAAAGGGCGTATGCGTTTTTTCCTGAATATATTCAGGAAAAAACGCATACGCCCTTTTTGGCCAACCAAGCAACCTGGAAAGGCAAATCAGCGCTACAAAGAAGTCTCGCCTCCCATCGGTCAAAAGGGTCATGCTGCAAAAAGTGTCAAAACCAGAAATGCAGGACAGGCCATGGAGAAATGGCAGCCTTGCTACGCTGATGGGCGGGATGTTAATTGCCAACAGCCACTCTGGAGAAGTGTACGGTGTGTCCTGAAACATCGAAAAAACACAGCTTAGGGAGCATAGGGCACGTCCACTCATGGGCGTATAAATTGGGAAAACTAAAAATCAGCAAGACACAGGCACCCCAAAGTTTAGGGCTGCTCTGTTGACAAGAACCTCCACTTCATGACACCTTAAATATCCCAGGAAAGAGAAAAATGGATAAAGAAGTTGTGGTCCTTATGTACAATGGAATATCACTCAGACATGAAATCAATGTCATAAGGCTAGTAGAAGCAAGATGAGTGGACTTAGGTACGACGATTCTAAGTGAAATAAGTCACACAGAAAAAGACACTTATCATAAGCTACCACTTATAGAGGGAATGTAAAAACCGCTACACTTGAACTGAATTACAAAACAGAACAGAGTCACACGTTTAGAAAACACACTATGGCTGCTTAACGGGAAAGGTGAGGTGGGGTGATGCATAAAACAAGGGTTTCAAATTCGCTCAGATACCGTTCCATACACCAAATATGTAATAGACAAGACCTACTCCTTGCTCAGTGAACTGGACTCAACACCCCCTCTTCACCGCACAAGAATATATGTGACTAGTAAGAATCTTAAAACCTATGTATTGATATCTGTCGGGAAGAGATTGAAGTGGGTGTAAAGCCGCATAAACACAGCTGTGAAAAGCAGCTAAACCCCATTATAAAACTAAATTACTTTTAAAAACCCGTAAAACAAAGACAGTGAAAGAGAGAGAAATTCTTACAAAATTCGTTCAGAGGCTGTGATGCAACCTGGATTGACCATATCTACACGCACAGCTGGATGAGACATAAGGGTGGACACTCTTGGGGCTGAAAGGTTGGGTTAGGTTGGGTGAGCAAACGCAGACCCTTTAAAGTAATACTGCGTGGTACCCATCCCATGGGTCCCAAGTCTCCAGGTTCAAGGGCATCTTCCTACATCGAAAACATGCATGAGAAACTCAGAAGATGGTACACCGTGTGATTTTGAAAGGTTCCTAAAACGCACCTCATTTCTCATCTCCTTGTGCTCGGGTTCGCCATTCCAGCTACTTTACTAGCAATCTCCCTACTTAGAGAATCAGCACCTTTAACCTCCTGTTCCCTACAGGTTACAATTTGTCCTGAGGATGAACGGGAAGAGGGGGAACCAATGAGAGACTAGATCTAGCTGTTGGGACAGGCACAGGTCACTCTATTTTCCCATCAGGAAGGAGAATTAACCACAGGCTCAGCCTGCTGCCAGGAACCAGAATAGGGCCTGAGGCAATCCCGTGCTTTTGCGGCCAGCTCTCAAAAAAGACAGTTGAAAAATGGAGCTCAGGGACACTGCAATTCACAAACCCGCAGAGTTATAAGTGATAACTCTCATCCACAGATATATTGAGGGAAGGCAACGAAGAGGATTTGAAAGCAAGGCAGAATTGCAGGAAACAGATTTCAGGAGGTAGATTCGAATCGCCTTTAAGGCACATGAAAAGCGGCAAAACGTCGACAATGATGCCCTTGGCCAAAAAGGGCGTATGCGTTTTTTCCTGAATATATTCAGGAAAAAACGCATACGCCCTTTTTGGCCAACCAAGCAACCTGGAAAGGCAAATCAGCGCTACAAAGAAGTCTCGCTTCCCATCGGCCAAAAGGGACATGCTGCAAAAAGTGTCAAAACCAGAAATGCAGGACAGGCCATGGAGAAATGGCAGCCTTGCTACGCTGATGGGCGGGATGTTAATTGCCAACAGCCACTCTGGAGAAGTGTACGGTGTGTCCTGAAACATCGAAAAAACACAGCTTAGTGAGCATAGGGCACGTCCACTCATGGGGGTATAAATTGGGAAAACTAAAAATGAGCAAGACACAGGCACCCCAAAGTTTGGGGCTGCTCTGTTGACAAGAACCTCCACTTCATGACACCTTAAATATCCCAGGAAAGAGAAAAATGGATAAAAAAGTTGTGGTCCTTATGTACAATGGAATATCACTCAGACATGAAATCAATGTCATAAGGCTAGTAGAAGCAAGATGAGTGGACTTAGGTACGACGATTCTAAGTGAAATAAGTCACACAGAAAAAGACACTTATCATAAGCTATCACTTATAGAGGGAATGTAAAAACCGCTACACTTGAACTGAATTACAAAACAGAACAGAGTCACACGTTTAGAAAAAACACTATGGCTGCTTAACGGGAAAGGTGAGGTGGGGTGATGCATAAAACAAGGGGTTCAAATTCGCTCAGATACCGTTCCATACACCCAATATGTAATAGACAAGACCTACTCCTTGCTCAGTGAACTGGACTCAACACCCCCTATTCACCGCACAAGAATATATATGACTAGTAACAATCTTAAAACCTTTGTATTGATATCTGTCTGGAAGTGAGTCAAGTGGGTGTAAAGCCGCATAAACACAGCCGTGAAAAGCAGCTAACCCCATTATAAAAATAAATTACTTTTAAAAACCCGTAAAACAAAGACAGTGAAAGAGAGAGAAATTCTTACAAAATTCGTTCAGGGGCTGAGATGCAACCTGGATTGACCATATCTAGACCCACAGCTGGATGAGACATAAGGGTGGACACACTTGGGGCTGAGAGGTTGGGTGAGCAAACGCAGACCCTTTAAAGTACTAATGCGTGGTACCCATCCCATGGGTCCCAAATCTCCAGGTTCAAGGGCATCTTCCTACATCGAAAACATGCATGAGAAACTCAGAAGATGGTACACCGTGTGATTTTGAAAGGTTTCTAAAACACACCCCATTTCTCATCTCCTTGTGCTCGGGTTCGCCTTTCCAGCTACTTTACTAGCAATCAACTTACTTGGAGAATCAGCACCTTTAACCTCCTGTTCCCTACAGGTTGCAATTTGTCCTGAGGATGAACGGGAAGAGGGGCAACCAATGAGAGACTAGATCTAGGTGTTGGGACAGGCACAGGTCACTCTATTTTCCCATCAGGAAGAAGAATTAACCACAGGCTCAGCCTGCCGCCGGGAACCAGAATAGGGCCTGAGGAAATCCCGTGCTTTTGCGGCCAGCTCCCAAACAAGACAGTTGAAAAATGGAGCTCAGGGGCACTGCCATTCACAAACCTGCTGAGTTATAAATGATAAATCTCGTCCACAAATATATTGAGGGAAGGCAACGAAGAGGATTTGAAAGCAAGGCAGAATTGCAGGAAACAGGTTTCAGGAGGTAGATTCGAATCGGCTTTAAAGCACATGAAAAGCGGCAAAACGTCGACAATGATGCCCTTGGCCAAAAAGGGCGTATGCGTTTTTTCCTGAATATATTCAGGAAAAAACGCATACGCCCTTTTTGGCCAACCAAGCAACCTGGAAAGGCAAATCAGCGCTACAAAGAAGTCTCGCCTCCCATCGGTCAAAAGGGTCATGCTGCAAAAAGTGTCAAAACCAGAAATGCAGGACAGGCCATGGAGAAATGGCAGCCTTGCTACGCTGATGGGCGGGATGTTAATTGCCAACAGCCACTCTGGAGAAGTGTACGGTGTGTCCTGAAACATCGAAAAAACACAGCTTAGGGAGCATAGGGCACGTCCACTCATGGGCGTATAAATTGGGAAAACTAAAAATCAGCAAGACACATGCACCCCAAAGTTTAGGGCTGCTCTGTTGACAAGAACCTCCACTTCATGACACCTTAAATATCCCAGGAAAGAGAAAAATGGATAAAGAAGTTGTGGTCCTTATGTACAATGGAATATCACTCAGACATGAAATCAATGTCATAAGGCTAGTAGAAGCAAGATGAGTGGACTTAGGTACGACGATTCTAAGTGAAATAAGTCACACAGAAAAAGACACTTATCATAAGCTACCACTTATAGAGGGAATGTAAAAACCGCTACACTTGAAGTGAATTACAAAACAGAACAGAGTCACACGTTTAGAAAACACACTATGGCTGCTTAACGGGAAAGGTGAGGTGGGGTGATGCATAAAACAAGGGTTTCAAATTCGCTCAGATACCGTTCCATACACCAAATATGTAATAGACAAGACCTACTCCTTGCTCAGTGAACTGGACTCAACACCCCCTCTTCACCGCACAAGAATATATGTGACTAGTAATAATCTTAAAACCTATGTATTGATATCTGTCGGGAAGAGATTGAAGTGGGTGTAAAGCCGCATAAACACAGCTGTGAAAAGCAGCTAAACCCCATTATAAAACTAAATTACTTTTAAAAACCCGTAAAACAAAGACAGTGAAAGAGAGAGAAATTCTTACAAAATTCGTTCAGAGGCTGTGATGCAACCTGGATTGACCATATCTACACGCACAGCTGGATGAGACATAAGGGTGGACACTCTTGGGGCTGAAAGGTTGGGTTAGGTTGGGTGAGCAAATGCAGACCCTTTAAAGTAATACTGCGTGGTACCCATCCCATGGGTCCCAAGTCTCCAGGTTCAAGGGCATCTTCCTACATCGAAAACATGCATGAGAAACTCAGAAGATGGTACACCGTGTGATTTTGAAAGGTTCCTAAAACACACCTCATTTCTCATCTCCTTGTGCTCGGGTTCGCCATTCCAGCTACTTTACTAGCAATCTCCCTACTTAGAGAATCAGCACCTTTAACCTCCTGTTCCCTACAGGTTACAATTTGTCCTGAGGATGAACGGGAAGAGGGGGAACCAATGAGAGACTAGATCTAGCTGTTGGGACAGGCACAGGTCACTCTATTTTCCCATCAGGAAGGAGAATTAACCACAGGCTCAGCCTGCTGCCGCGAACCAGAATAGGGCCTGAGGCAATCCCGTGCTTTTGCGGCCAGCTCTCAAAAAAGACAGTTGAAAAATGGAGCTCAGGGACACTGCAATTCACAAACCCGCAGAGTTATAAGTGATAACTCTCATCCACAGATATATTGAGGGAAGGCAACGAAGAGGATTTGAAAGCAAGGCAGAATTGCAGGAAACAGATTTCAGGAGGTAGATTCGAATCGCCTTTAAGGCACATGAAAAGCGGCAAAACGTCGACAATGATGCCCTTGGCCAAAAAGGGCGTATGCGTTTTTTCCTGAATATATTCAGGAAAAAACGCATACGCCCTTTTTGGCCAACCAAGCAACCTGGAAAGGCAAATCAGCGCTACAAAGAAGTCTCGCTTCCCATCGGCCAAAAGGGACATGCTGCAAAAAGTGTCAAAACCAGAAATGCAGGACAGGCCATGGAGAAATGGCAGCCTTGCTACGCTGATGGGCGGGATGTTAATTGCCAACAGCCACTCTGGAGAAGTGTACGGTGTGTCCTGAAACATCGAAAAAACACAGCTTAGTGAGCATAGGGCACGTCCACTCATGGGGGTATAAATTGGGAAAACTAAAAATGAGCAAGACACAGGCACCCCAAAGTTTGGGGCTGCTCTGTTGACAAGAACCTCCACTTCATGACACCTTAAATATCCCAGGAAAGAGAAAAATGGATAAAAAAGTTGTGGTCCTTATGTACAATGGAATATCACTCAGACATGAAATCAATGTCATAAGGCTAGTAGAAGCAAGATGAGTGGACTTAGGTACGACGATTCTAAGTGAAATAAGTCACACAGAAAAAGACACTTATCATAAGCTATCACTTATAGAGGGAATGTAAAAACCGCTACACTTGAACTGAATTACAAAACAGAACAGAGTCACACGTTTAGAAAAAACACTATGGCTGCTTAACGGGAAAGGTGAGGTGGGGTGATGCATAAAACAAGGGGTTCAAATTCGCTCAGATACCGTTCCATACACCCAATATGTAATAGACAAGACCTACTCCTTGCTCAGTGAACTGGACTCAACACCCCCTATTCACCGCACAAGAATATATATGACTAGTAACAATCTTAAAACCTATGTATTGATATCTGTCTGGAAGTGAGTCAAGTGGGTGTAAAGCCGCATAAACACAGCCGTGAAAAGCAGCTAACCCCATTATAAAAATAAATTACTTTTAAAAACCCGTAAAACAAAGACAGTGAAAGAGAGAGAAATTCTTACAAAATTCGTTCAGGGGCTGAGATGCAACCTGGATTGACCATATCTAGACCCACAGCTGGATGAGACATAAGGGTGGACACACTTGGGGCTGAGAGGTTGGGTGAGCAAATGCAGACCCTTTAAAGTAATAATGCGTGGTACCCATCCCATGGGTCCCAAATCTCCAGGTTCAAGGGCATCTTCCTACATCGAAAACATGCATGAGAAACTCAGAAGATGGTACACCGTGTGATTTTGAAAGGTTTCTAAAACACACCCCATTTCTCATCTCCTTGTGCTCGGGTTCGCCTTTCCAGCTACTTTACTAGCAATCAACTTACTTGGAGAATCAGCACCTTTAACCTCCTGTTCCCTACAGGTTGCAATTTGTCCTGAGGATGAACGGGAAGAGGGGCAACCAATGAGAGACTAGATCTAGGTGTTGGGACAGGCACAGGTCACTCTATTTTCCCATCAGGAAGAAGAATTAACCACAGGCTCAGCCTGCCGCCGGGAACCAGAATAGGGCCTGAGGAAATCCCGTGCTTTTGCGGCCAGCTCCCAAACAAGACAGTTGAAAAATGGAGCTCAGGGGCACTGCCATTCACAAACCTGCTGAGTTATAAATGATAACTCTCGTCCACAAATATATTGAGGGAAGGCAACGAAGAGGATTTGAAAGCAAGGCAGAATTGCAGGAAACAGGTTTCAGGAGGTAGATTCGAATCGCCTTTAAAGCACATGAAAAGCGGCAAAACGTCGACAATGATGCCCTTGGCTAAAAAGGGCGTATGCGTTTTTTCCTGAATATATTCAGGAAAAAACGCATACGCCCTTTTTGGCCAACCAAGCAACCTGGAAAGGCAAATCAGCGCTACAAAGAAGTCTCGCTTCCCATCGGTCAAAAGGGCCATGCTGCAAAAAGTGTCAAAACCAGAAATGCAGGACAGGCCATGGAGAAATGGCAGCCTTGCTACGCTGATGGGCGGGATGTTAATTGCCAACAGCCACTCTGGAGAAGTGTACGGTGTGTCCTGAAACATCGAAAAAACACAGCTTAGGGAGCATAGGGCACGTCCACTCATGGGCGTATAAATTGGGAAAACTAAAAATCAGCAAGACACAGGCACCCCAAAGTTTACGGTTGCTCTGTTGACAAGAACCTCCACTTCATGACACCTTAAATATCCCAGGAAAGAGAAAAATGGATAAAGAAGTTGTGGTCCTTATGTACAATGGAATATCACTCAGACATGAAATCAATGTCATAAGGCTAGTAGAAGCAAGATGAGTGGACTTAGGTACGACGATTCTAAGTGAAATAAGTCACACAGAAAAAGACACTTATCATAAGCTACCACTTATAGAGGGAATGTAAAAACCGCTACACTTGAACTGAATTACAAAACAGAACAGAGTCACACGTTTAGAGAACACACTATGGCTGCTTAACAGGAAAGGTGAGGTGGGGTGATGCATAAAACAAGGGTTTCAAATTCGCTCAGATACCGTTCCATACACCCAATATGTAATAGACAAGACCTACTCCTTGCTCCGTGAACTGGACTCAACACCCCCTATTCACCGCACAAAAATATATGTGACTAGTAAGAATCTTAAAACCTATGTATTGATATCTGTCTGGAAGTGAGTCAAGTGGGTGTAAAGCCGCATAAACACAGCCGTGAAAAGCAGCTAAACCCCATTATAAAAATAAATTACTTTTAAAAACCCGTAAAACAAAGACAGTGAAAGAGAGAGAAATTCTTACAAAATTCGTTCAGAGGCTGTGATGCAACCTGGATTGACCATATGTACACGCACAGCTGGATGAGACATAAGGGTGGACACTCTTGGGGCTGAAAGGTTGGGTTAGGTTGGGTGAGCAAACGCAGACCCTTCAAAGTAATACTGCGTGGTACCCATCCCATGGGTCCCAAGTCTCCAGGTTCAAGGGCATCTTCCTACATCGAAAACATGCATGAGAAACTCAGAAGATGGTACACCGTGTGATTTTGAAAGGTTTCTAAAACGCACCACATTTCTCATCTCCTTGTGCTCGGGTTCGCCATTCCAGCTACTTTACTAGCAATCTCCCTACTTGGAGAATCAGCACCTTTAACCTCCTGTTCCCTACAGGTTGCAATTTGTCCTGAGGATGAACGGGAAGAGCGGGAACCAATGAGAGACTAGATCTAGCTGTTGGGACAGGCACAGGTCACTCTATTTTCCCATCAGGAAGAAGAATTAACCACAGGCTCAGCCTGCTGCCAGGAACCAGAATAGGGCCTGAGGCAATCCCGTGCTTTTGCGGCCAGCTCTCAAAAAAGACAGGTAAAAAATGGAGCTCAGGGTCACTGCAATTCACAAACCCGCAGAGTTATAAGTGATAACTCTCATCCACATATATATTGAGGGAAGGCAACGAAGAGGATTTGAAAGCAAGGCAGAATTGCAGGAAACAGATTTCAGGAGGTAGATTCGAATCGCCTTTAAGGCACATGAAAAGCGGCAAAACGTCGACAATGATGCCCTTGGCCAAAAAGGGCGTATGCGTTTTTTCCTGAATATATTCAGGAAAAAACGCATACGCCCTTTTTGGCCAACCAAGCAACCTGGAAAGGCAAATCAGCGCTAAAAAGAAGTCTCGCTTCCCATCGGTCAAAAGGGTCATGCTGCAAAAAGTGTCAAAACCAGAAATGCAGGACAGGCCATGGAGAAATGGCAGCCTTGCTACGCTGATGGGCGGGATGTTAATTGCCAACAGCCACTCTGGAGAAGTGTACGGTGTGTCCTGAAACATCGAAAAAACACAGCTTAGGGAGCATAGGGCACGTCCACTCATGGGCGTATAAATTGGGAAAACTAAAAATCAGCAAGACACAGGCACCCCAAAGTTTAGGGCTGCTCTGTTGACAAGAACCTCCACTTCATGACACCTTAAATATCCCAGGAAAGAGAAAAATGGATAAAGAAGTTGTGGTCCTTATGTACAATGGAATATCACTCAGACATGAAATCAATGTCATAAGGCTAGTAGAAGCAAGATGAGTGGACTTAGGTACGACGATTCTAAGTGAAATAAGTCACACA
This sequence comes from Eschrichtius robustus, assembly GCF_028021215.1. Lineage (NCBI taxonomy): Eukaryota > Metazoa > Chordata > Mammalia > Artiodactyla > Eschrichtiidae > Eschrichtius > Eschrichtius robustus. The sequence continues at coordinate 1,208,103 of NW_027175495.1, read as the reverse complement.
GAAAAAGACACTTATCATAAGCTATCACTTATAGAGGGAATGTAAAAACCGCTACACTTGAACTGAATTACAAAACAGAACACAGTCACACGTTTAGAAAAAACACTATGGCTGCTTAACGGGAAAGGTGAGGTGGGGTGATGCATAAAACAAGGGGTTCAAATTCGCTCAGATACCGTTCCATACACCCAATATGTAATAGACAAGACCTACTCCTTGCTAAGTGAACTGGACTCAACACCCCCTATTCACCGCACAAGAATATATATGACTAGTAACAATCTTAAAACCTATGTATTGATATCTGTCTGGAAGTGAGTCAAGTGGGTGTAAAGCCGCATAAACACAGCCGTGAAAATCAGCTAACCCCATTATAAAAATAAATTACTTTTAAAAACCCGTAAAACAAAGACAGTGAAAGAGAGAGAAATTCTTACAAAATTCGTTCAGGGGCTGAGATGCAACCTGGATTGACCGTATCTAGACCCACAGCTGGATGAGACATAAGGGTGGACACTCTTGGGGCTGAGAGGTTGGGTGAGCAAATGCAGACCCTTTAAAGTAATACTGCGTGGTACCCATCCCATGGGTCCCAAATCTCCAGGTTCAAGGGCATCTTCCTACATCGAAAACATGCATGAGAAACTCAGAAGATGGTACGCCGTGTGATTTTGAAAGGTTTCTAAAACACACCCCATTTCTCATCTCCTTGTGCTCGGGTTCGCCTTTCCAGCTACTTTACTAGCAATCAACTTACTTGGAGAATCAGCACCTTTAACCTCCTGTTCCCTACAGGTTGCAATTTGTCCTGAGGATGAACGGGAAGAGGGGCAACCAATGAGAGACTAGATCTAGGTGTTGGGACAGGCACAGGTCACTCTATTTTCCCATCAGGAAGAAGAATTAACCACAGGCTCAGCCTGCCGCCGGGAACCAGAATAGGGCCTGAGGAAATCCCGTGCTTTTGCGGCCAGCTCCCAAACAAGACAGTTGAAAAATGGAGCTCAGGGGCACTGCCATTCACAAACCTGCTGAGTTATAAATGATAACTCTCGTCCACAAATATATTGAGGGAAGGCAACGTAGAGGATTTGAAAGCAAGGCAGAATTGCAGGAAACAGGTTTCAGGAGGTAGATTCGAATCGCCTTTAAAGCACATGAAAAGCGGCAAAACTTCGACAATGATGCCCTTGGCCAAAAAGGGCGTATGCGTTTTTTCCTGAATATATTCAGGAAAAAACGCATACGCCCTTTTTGGCCAACCAAGCAACCTGGAAAGGCAAATCAGTGCTACAAAGAAGTCTCGCGTCCCATCGGTCAAAAGGGTCATGCTGCAAAAAGTGTCAAAACCAGAAATGCAGGACAGGCCATGGAGAAATGGCAGCCTTGCTACGCTGATGGGCGGGATGTTAATTGCCAACAGCCACTCTGGAGAAGTGTACGGTGTGTCCTGAAACATCGAAAAAACACAGCTTAGGGAGCATAGGGCACGTCCACTCATGGGCGTATAAATTGGGAAAACTAAAAATCAGCAAGACACAGGCACCCCAAAGTTTAGGGCTGCTCTGTTGACAAGAACCTCCACTTCATGACAACTTAAATATCCCAGGAAAGAGAAAAATGGATAAAGAAGTTGTGGTCCTTATGTACAATGGAATATCACTCAGACATGAAATCAATGTCATAAGGCTAGTAGAAGCAAGATGAGTGGACTTAGGTACGACGATTCTAAGTGAAATAAGTCACACAGAAAAAGACACTTATCATAAGCTATCACTTATAGAGGGAATGTAAAAACCGCTACACTTGAACTGAATTACAAAACAGAACAGAGTCACACGTTTAGAAAAAACACTATGGCTGCTTAACGGGAAAGGTGAGGTGGGGTGATGCATAAAACAAGGGTTTCAAATTCGCTCAGACACCGTTCCATACACCCAATATGTAATAGACAAGACCTACTCCTTGCTCCGTGAACTGGACTCAACACCCCCTATTCACCGCACAAAAATATATGTGACTAGTAAGAATCTTAAAACCTATGTATTGATATCTGTCTGGAAGTGAGTCAAGTGGGTGTAAAGCCGCATAAACACAGCCGTGAAAAGCAGCTAAACCCCATTATAAAAATAAATTACTTTTAAAAACCCGTAAAACAAAGACAGTGAAAGAGAGAGAAATTCTTACAAAATTCGTTCAGAGGCTGTGATGCAACCTGGATTGACCATATGTACACGCACAGCTGGATGAGACATAAGGGTGGACACTCTTGGGGCTGAAAGGTTGGGTTAGGTTGGGTGAGCAAACGCAGACCCTTCAAAGTAATACTGCGTGGTACCCATCCCATGGGTCCCAAGTCTCCAGGTTCAAGGGCATCTTCCTACATCGAAAACATGCATGAGAAACTCAGAAGATGGTACACCGTGTGATTTTGAAAGGTTTCTAAAACGCACCTCATTTCTCAACTCCTTGTGCTCGGGTTCGCCATTCCAGCTACTTTACTAGCAATCTCCCTACTTGGAGAATCAGCACCTTTAACCTCCTGTTCCCTACAGGTTGCAATTTGTCCTGAGGATGAACGGGAAGAGCGGGAACCAATGAGAGACTAGATCTAGCTGTTGGGACAGGCACAGGTCACTCTATTTTCCCATCAGGAAGAAGAATTAACCACAGGCTCAGCCTGCTGCCAGGAACCAGAATAGGGCCTGAGGCAATCCCGTGCTTTTGTGGCCAGCTCTCAAAAAAGACAGTTAAAAAATGGAGCTCAGGGACACTGCAATTCACAAACCCGCAGAGTTATAAGTGATAACTCTCATCCACAGATATACTGAGGGAAGGCAACGAAGAGGATTTGAAAGCAAGGCAGAATTGCAGGAAACAGATTTCAGGAGGTAGATTCGAATCGCCTTTAAGGCACTTGAAAAGCGGCAAAACGTCGACAATGATGCCCTTGGCCAAAAAGGGCGTATGCGTTTTTTCCTGCATATATTCAGGAAAAAACGCATACACCCTTTTTGGCCAACCAAGCAACCTGGAAAGGCAAATCAGCGCTAAAAAGAAGTCTCGCTTCCCATCGGCCAAAAGGGACATGCTGCAAAAAGTGTCAAAACCAGAAATGCAGGACAGGCCATGGAGAAATGGCAGCCTTGCTACGCTGATGGGCGGGATGTTAATTGCCAACAGCCACTCTGGAGAAGTGTACGGTGTGTCCTGAAACATCGAAAAAACACAGCTTAGTGAGCATAGGGCACGTCCACTCATGGGCGTATAAATTGGGAAAACTAAAAATCAGCAAGACACAGGCACCCCAAAGTTTAGGGCTGCTCTGTTGACAAGAACCTCCACTTCATGACACCTTAAATATCCCAGGAAAGAGAAAAATGGATAAAGAAGTTGTGGTCCTTATGTACAATGCAATATCACTCAGACATGAAATCAATGTCATAAGGCTAGTAGAAGCAAGATGAGTGGACTTAGGTACGACGATTCTAAGTGAAATAAGTCACACAGAAAAAGACACTTATCATAAGCTATCACTTATAGAGGGAATGTAAAAACCGCTACACTTGAACTGAATTACAGAACAGAACAGAATCACACGTTTAGAAAACACACTATGGCTGCTTAACGGGAAAGGTGAGGTGGGGTGATGCATAAAACAAGGGTTTCAAATTCGCTCAGATACCGTTCCATACACCCAATATGTAATAGACAAGACCTACTCCTTGCTCAGTGAACTGGACTCAACACACCCTATTCACCGCACAAGAATATATGTGACTAGTAACAATCTTAAAACCTATGTATTGATATCTGTCTGGAAGTGAGTCAAGTGGGTGTAAATCCGCATAAACACAGCCGTGAAAAGCAGCTAACCCCATTATAAAAATAAATTACTTTTAAAAACCCGTAAAACAAAGACAGAGAAAGAGAGAGAAATTCTTACAAAATTCGTTCAGAGGCTGTGATGCAACCTGGATTGACCATATCTACACGCACAGCTGGATGAGACATAAGGGTGGACAGTCTTGGGGCTGAAAGGTTGGGTTAGGTTGGGTGAGCAAACGCAGACCCTTTAAAGTAATACTGCGTGGTACCCATCCCATGTGTCCCAAGTCTCCAGGTTCAAGGGCATCTTCCTACATCGAAAACATGCATGAGAAACTCAGACGATGGTACACCGTGTGATTTTGAAAGGTTTCTAAAACGCACCTCATTTCTCATCTCCTTGTGCTCGGGTTCGCCATTCCAGCTACTTTACTAGCAATCTCCCTACTTGGAGAACCAGCACCTTTAACCTCCTGTTCCCTACAGGTTGCAATTTGTCCTGAGGATGAACGGGAAGAGGGGCAACCAATGAGAGACTAGATCTAGCTGTTGGGACAGGCACAGGTCACTCTATTTTCCCATCAGGAAGAAGAATTAACCACAGGCTCAGCCTGCTGCCAGGAACCAGAATAGGGCCTGAGGCAATCCCGTGCTTTTGCAGCCAGCTGTCAAAAAAGACAGTTGAAAAATGGAGCTCAGGGACACTGCAATTCACAAACCCGCAGAGTTATAAGTGATAACTCTCATCCACAGATATATTGAGGGAAGTCAACGAAGAGGATTTGAAAGCAAGGCAGAATTGCAGGAAACAGATTTCAGGAGGTAGATTCGAATCGCCTTTAAGGCAAATGAAAAGCGGCAAAACGTCAACAATGATGCCCTTGGCCAAAAAGGGCGTATGCGTTTTTTCCTGAATATATTCAGGAAAAAACGCATACGCCCTTTTTGGCCAACCAAGCAACCTGGAAAGGCAAATCAGCGCTACAAAGAAGTCTCGCTTCCCATGGGTCAAAAGGGCCATGCTGCAAAAAGTGTCAAAACCAGAAATGCAGGACAGGCCATGGAGAAATGGCAGCCTTGCTACGCTGATGGGCGGGATGTAAATTGCCAACAGCCACTCTGGAGAAGTGTACGGTGTGTCCTGAAACATCGAAAAAACAAAGCTTAGTGAGCATAGGTCACGTCCACTCATGGGCGTATAAATTGGGAAAACTAAAAATCAGCAAGACACAGGCACCCCAAAGTTTGGGGCTGCTCTGTTGACAAGAACCTCCACTTCATGACACCTTAAATATCCCAGGAAAGAGAAAAATGGATAAAAAAGTTGTGGTCCTTATGTACAATGGAATATCACTCAGACATGAAATCAATGTCATAAGGCTAGTATAAGCAAGATGAGTGGACTTAGGTACGACGATTCTAAGTGAAATAAGTCACACAGAAAAAGACACTTATCATAAGCTATCACTTATAGAGGGAATGTAAAAACCGCTACACTTGAACTGAATTACAGAACAGAACAGAATCACACGTTTAGAAAGCACACTATGGCTGCTTAACGGGAAAGGTGAGGTGGGGTGATGCATAAAACAAGGGGTTCAAATTCGCTCAGTTACCGTTCCATACACCCAATATGTAATAGACAAGACCTACTCCTTGCTCAGTGAACTGGACTCAACACGCCCTATTCACCGCACAAGAATATATGTGACTAGTAACAATCTTAAAACCTATGTATTGATATCTGTCTGGAAGTGAGTCAAGTGGGTGTAAATCCGCATAAACACAGCCGTGAAAAGCAGCTAAACCCCATTATAAAAATAAATTACTTTTAAAAACCCGTAAAACAAAGACAGTGAAAGAGAGAGAAATTCTTACAAAATTCGTTCAGAGGCTGTGATGCAACCTGGATTGACCATATCTACACGCACAGCTGGATGAGACATAAGGGTGGACAGTCTTGGGGCTGAAAGGTTGGGTTAGGTTGGGTGAGCAAACACAGACCCTTTAACGTAATACTGCGTGGTACCCATCCCATGGGTCCCAAGTCTCCAGGTTCAAGGGCATCTTCCTACATCGAAAACATGCATGAGAAACTCAGAAGATGGTACACCGTGTGATTTTGAAAGGTTTCTAAAACGCACCTCATTTCTCATCTCCTTGTGCTCGGGTTCGCCATTTAAGCTACTTTACTAGCAATCTCCCTACTTGGAGAATCAACACCTTTAACCTCCTGTTCCCTACAGGTTGCAACTTGTCCTGAGGATAAACGGGAAGAGGGGCAACCAATGAGACACCAGTTCTAGCTGTTGGGACAGGCACAGGTCACTCTATTTTCCCATCAGGAAGAAGAATTAACCACAGGCTCAGCCTGCTGCCAGGAACCAGAATAGGGCCTGAGGCAATCCCGTGCTTTTGCGGCCAGCTCTCAAAAAAGACAGTTGAAAAATGGAGCTCAGGGACACTGCAATTCACAAACCCGCAGAGTTATAAGTGATAACTCTCATCCACAGATATATTGAGGGAAGTCAACGAAGAGGATTTGAAAGCAAGGTAGAATTGCAGGAAACAGATTTCAGGAGGTAGATTCGAATCGCCTTTAAGGCACATGAAAAGCGGCAAAACGTCGACAATGATGCCCTTGGCCAAAAAGGGCGTATGCGTTTTTTCCTGAATATATTCAGGAAAAAACGCATACGCCCTTTTTGGCCAACCAAGCAACCTGGAAAGGCAAATCAGCGCTACAAAGAAGTCTCGCTTCCCATGGGTCAAAAGGGCCATGCTGCAAAAAGTGTCAAAACCAGAAATGTAGGACAGGCCATGGAGAAATGGCAGCCTTGCTACGCTGATGGGCGGGATGTAAATTGCCAACAGCCACTGTGGATAAGTGTACGGTGTGTCCTGAAACATCGAAAAAACACAGCTTAGTGAGCATAGGGCACGTCCACTCATGGACGTATAATTTGGGAAAACTAAAAATCAGCAAGACAAAGGCACCCCAAAGTTTGGGGCTGCTCTGTTGACAAGAACCTCCACTTCATGACACCTTAAATATCCCAGGAAAGAGAAAAATGGATAAAAAAGTTGTGGTCCTTATGTACAATGGAATATCACTCAGACATGAAATCAATGTCATAAGGCTAGTAGAAGCAAGATGAGTGGACTTAGCTACGACGATTCTAAGTGAAATAAGTCACACAGAAAAAGACACTTATCATAAGCTATCACTTATAGAGGGAATGTAAAAACCGCTACACTTGAAATGAATTACAAAACAGAACAGAGTCACACGTTTAGAAAACACACTATGGCTGCTTAACGGGAAAGGTGAGGTGGGGTGATGTATAAAACAAGGGTTTCAAATTCGCTCAGATACCGTTCCATACACCCAATATGTAATAGACAAGACCTACTCCTTGCTCCGTGAACTGGACTCAACACCCCCTATTCACCGCACAAGAATATATGTGACTAGTAACAATCTTAAAACCTATGTATTGATATCTCTCTGGAAGTGAGTCAAGTGGGTGTAAAGCCACATAAACACAGCCGTGAAAAGCAGCTAAACCCCATTATAAAAATAAATTACTTTTAAAAACCCGTAAAACAAAGACAGTGAAAGAGAGAGAAATTCTTACAAAATTCGTTCAGGGGCTGTGATGCCACCTGGATTGACCATATCTAGACCCACAGCTGGATGAGACATAAGGGTGGACACTCTTGGGGCTGAGAGGTTGGGTGAGCAAACGCAGACCCTTTAAAGAAATACTGCGTGATACCCATCCCATGGGTCCCAAATCTCCAGGTTCAAGGGCATCTTCCTACATCGAAAACTTGCATGAGGAACCCAGAAGAAGGTACACCGTGTGATTTTGAAAGGTTTCTAAAACGCACCTCATTTCTCATCTCCTTGTGCTCGGGTTCGCCATTCCAGCTACTTCACTAGCAATCTCCCTACTTGGAGAATCAGCACCTTTAACCTCCAGTTCTGTACAGGTTGCAATTTGTCCTGAGGATGAACGGGAAGAGGGGCAACCAATGAGAGACTAGATCTAGGTGTTGGGACAGGCACAGGTCACTCTATTTTCCCATCAGGAAGAAGAATTAACCACAGGCTCAGCCTGCCGCCGGGAACCAGAATAGGGCCTGAGGAAATCCCGTGCTTTTGCGGCCAGCTCCCAAAGAAGACAGTTGCAAAATGGAGCTCAGGGGCACTGCCATTCACAAACCTGCTGAGTTATAAGTGATAACTCTCGTCCACAAATATATTGAGGGAAGGCAACGAAGAGGATTTGAAAGCAAGGCAGAATTGCAGGAAACAGATTTCAGGAGGTAGATTCGAATCGCCTTTAAGGCACATGAAAAGCGGCAAAACGTCGACAATGATGCCCTTGGCCAAAAAGGGCGTATGCGTTTTTTCCTGAATATATTCAGGAAAAAACGCATACGCCCTTTTTGGCCAACCAAGCAACCTGGAAAGGCAAATCAGCGCTAAAAAGAAGTCCCGCTTCCCATCGGCCAAAAGGGACATGCTGCAAAAAGTGTCAAAACCAGAAATGCAGGACAGGCCATGGAGAAATGGCAGCCTTGCTACGCTGATGGGCGGGATGTTAATTGCCAACAGCCACTCTGGAGAAGTGTACGGTGTGTCCTGAAACATCGAAAAAACACAGCTTAGTGAGCATAGGGCACGTCCACTCATGGGCGTATAAATTGGGAAAACTAAAAATGAGCAAGACACAGGCACCCCAAAGTTTGGGGCTGTTCTGTTGACAAGAACCTCCACTTCATGACACCTTAAATATCCCAGGAAAGAGAAAAATGGATAAAAAAGTTGTGGTCCTTATGTACAATGGAATATCACTCAGACATGAAATCAATGTCATAATGCTAGTAGAAGCAAGATGAGTGGACTTAGGTACGAAGATTCTAAGTGAAATAAGTCACACAGAAAAAGACACTTATCATAAGCTATCACTTATAGAGGGAATGTAAAAACCGCTACACTTGAACTGAATTACAAAACAGAACAGAGTCACACGTTTAGAAAACACACTATGGCTGCTTAACGGGAAAGGTGAGGTGGGGTGATGCATAAAACAAGGGGTTCAAATTCGCTCAGATACCGTTCCATACACCCAATATGTAATAGACAAGACCTACTCCTTGCTAAGTGAACTGGACTCAACACCCCCTATTCACCGCACAAGAATATATATGACTAGTAACAATCTTAAAACCTATGTATTGATATCTGTCTGGAAGTGAGTCAAGTGGGTGCAAATCCGCATAAACACAGCCGTGAAAAGCAGCTAAACCCCATTATAAAAATAAATTACTTTTAAAAACCCGTAAAACAAAGACAGTGAAAGAGAGAGAAATTCTTACAAAATTCGTTCAGGGGCTGAGATGCAACCTGGATTGACCATATCTAGACCCACAGCTGGATGAGACATAAGGGTGGACACTCTTGGGGCTGAGAGGTTGGGTGAGCAAACGCAGACCCTTTAAAGTAATACTGCGTGATACCCATCCCATGGGTCCCAAATCTCCAGGTTCAAGGGCATCTTCCTACATCGAAAACATGCATGAGAAACTCAGAAGATGGTACACCGTGTGATTTTGAAAGGTTTCTAAAACACACCCCATTTCTCATCTCCTTGTGCTCGGGTTCGCCTTTCCAGCTACTTTACTAGCAATCAACTTACTTGGAGAATCAGCACCTTTAACCTCCTGTTCCCTACAGGTTGCAATTTGTCCTGAGGATGAACGGGAAGAGGAGCAACCAATGAGAGACTAGATCTAGGTGTTGGGACAGGCACAGGTCACTCTATTTTCCCATCAGGAAGAAGAATTAACCACAGGCTCAGCCTGCCGCCCAGAAGCAGAATAGGGCCTGAGGCAATCCCGCGCTTTTGCGGCCAGCTCCCAAAAAATCGAGTTGAAAAATGGAGCTCAGGGACACTGCAATTCACAAACCCGCAGAGTTATAAATGATAATTCTCATCCACAGATATATTGAGGGAAGGCAACGAAGAGGATTTGAAAGAAAGGCAGAATTACGGGAAACAGATTTCAGGAGGTAGATTCGAATCGCCTTTAAAGCACATGAAAAGCGGCAAAACGTCGACAATGATGCCCTTGGCCAAAAAGGGCGTATGCGTTTTTTCCTGAATATATTCAGGAAAAAACGCATCCGCCCTTTTTGGCCAACCAAGCAACCTGGAAAGGCAAATCAGCGCTACAAAGAAGTCTCGCTTCCCATCGGTCAAAAGGGCCATGCTGCAAAAAGTGTCAAAACCAGAAATGCAGGACAGGCCATGGAGAAATGGCAGCCTTGCTACGCTGATGAGCGGGATGTAAGTTGCCAACAGCCACTCTGGAGAAGTGTACGGTGTGTCCTGAAACATCGAAAAAACACAGCTTAGGGAGCATAGGGCACGTCCACTCATGGGCGTATAAATTGGGAAAACTAAAAATCAGCAAGACACAGGCACCCCAAAGTTTAGGGCTACTCTGTTGACAAGAACCTCCACTTCATGACACCTTAAATATCCCAGGAAAGAGAAAAATGTATAAAGAAGTTGTGGTCCTTATGTACAATGCAATATCACTCAAACATGAAATCAATGTCATAAGGCTAGTAGAAGCAAGATGAGTGGACTTAGGTACGACGATTCTAAGTGAAATAAGTCACACAGAAAAAGACACTTATCATAAGCTATCACTTATAGAGGGAATGTAAAAACCGATACACTTGAACTGAATTACAGAACAGAACAGAGTCACACGTTTAGAAAACACACTATGGCTGCTTAACGGGAAAGGTGAGGTGGGGTGATGCATAAAACAAGGGTTTCAAATTCGCTCAGATACCGTTCCATACACCCAATATGTAATAGACAAGACCTACTCCTTGCTCAGTGAACTGGACTCAACACGCCCTATTCACCGCACAAGAATATATGTGACTAGTAACAATCTTAAAACCTATGTATTGATATCTGTCTGGAAGTGAGTCAAGTGGGTGTAAATCCGCATAAACACAGCCGTGAAAAGCAGCTAAACCCCATTATAAAAATAAATTACTTTAAAAAACCCGTAAAACAAAGACAGTGAAAGAGAGAGAAATTATTACAAAATTCGTTCAGGGGCTGTGATGCAACCTGGATTGACCATATCTAGACCCACAGCTGGATGAGACATAAGGGTGGACACTCTTGGGGCTGAGAGGTTGGGTGAGGTTGGGTGAGCAAACGCAGACCCTTTAAAGTAATACTGCATTGTACCCATCCCATGGGTCCCAAATCTCCAGGTTCTAGGGCATCTTCCTACATCGAAAACTTGCATGAGGTACCCAGAAGAAGGTACACCGTGTGATTTTGAAAGGTTTCTAAAACGCACCTCATTTCTCATCTCCTTGTGCTCCGGTTCTCCATTCCAGCTACTTCACTAGCAATCTCCCTACTTGGAGAATCAGCACCTTTAACCTCCTGTTCCCTACAGGTTGCAATTTGTCCTGAGGATGAACGGGAAGAGGGGCAACGAATGAGAGACTAGATCTAGGTGTTGGGAAAGGCACAGGTCACTCTATTTTCCCATCAGGAAGAAGAATTAACCACAGGCTCAGCCTGCCGCCGGGAACCAGAATAGGGCCTGAGGAAATCCCGTGCTTTTGCGGCCAGCTCCCAAACAAGACAGTTGAAAAATGGAGCTCAGGGGCACTGCCATTCACAAACCTGCTGAGTTATAAATGATAACTCTCGTCCACAAATATATTGAGGGAAGGCAACGAAGAGGATTTGAAAGCAAGGCAGAATTGCAGGAAACAGGTTTCAGGAAGTAGATTCGAATCGCCTTTAAAGCACATGAAAAGCGGCAAAACGTCGACAATGATGCCCTTGGCCAAAAAGGGCGTATGTGTTTTTTCCTGAATATATTCAGGAAAAAACGCATACGCCCTTTTTGGCCAACCAAGCAACCTGGAAAGGCAAATCAGCGCTACAAAGAAGTCTCGCTTCCCATCGGTCAAAAGGGCCATGCTGCAAAAAGTGTCAAAACCAGAAATGCAGGACAGGCCATGGAGAAATGGCAGCCTTGCTACGCTGATGAGCGGGATGCAAGTTGCCAACAGCCACTCTGGAGAAGTGTACGGTGTGTCCTGAAACATCGAAAAAACACAGCTTAGGGAGCATAGGGCACGTCCACTCATGGGCGTATAAATTGGGAAAACTAAAAATCAGCAAGACACAGGCACCCCAAAGTTTAGGGCTACTCTGTTGACAAGAACCTCCACTTCATGACACCTTAAATATCCCAGGAAAGAGAAAAATGGATAAAGAAGTTGTGGTCCTTATGTACAATGCAATATCACTCAGACATGAAATCAATGTCATAAGGCTAGTAGAAGCACGATGAGTGGACTTAGGTACGACGATTCTAAGTGAAATAAGTCACACAGAAAAAGACACTTATCATAAGCTATCACTTATAGAGGGAATGTAAAAACCGTTACACTTGAACTGAATTACAGAACAGAACAGAATCACACGTTTAGAAAACACACTATGGCTGCTTAACGGGAAAGGTGAGGTGGGGTGATGCATAAAACAAGGGGTTCAAATTCGCTCAGATACCGTTCCATACACCCAATATGTAATAGACAAGACCTACTCCTTGCTCAGTGAACTGGACTCAACACGCCCTATTCACCGCACAAGAATATATGTGACTAGTAACAATCTTAAAACCTATGTATTGATATCTGTCTGGAAGTGAGTCAAGTGGGTGTAAATCCGCATAAACACAGCCGTGAAAAGCAGCTAAACCCCATTATAAAAATAAATTACTTTTAAAAACCCGTAAAACAAAGACAGTGAAAGAGAGAGAAATTCTTACAAAATTCGTTCAGAGGCTGTGATGCAACCTGGATTGACCATATCTACACGCACAGCTGGATGAGACATAAGGGTGGACAGTCTTGGGGCTGAAAGGTTGGGTTAGGTTGGGTGAGCAAACACAGACCCTTTAAAGTAATACTGCGTGGTACCCATCCCATGGGTCCCAAGTCTCCAGGTTCAAGGGCATCTTCCTACATCGAAAACATGCATGAGAAACTCAGAGGATGGTAAACCGTGTGATTTTGAAAGGTTTCTAAAACGCACCTCATTTCTCATCTCCTTGTGCTCGGGTTCGCCATTTCAGCTACTTTACTAGCAATCTCCCTACTTGGAGAATCAACACCTTTAACCTCCTGTTCCCTACAGGTTGCAATTTGTCCTGAGGATGAACGGGAAGAGGGGCAACCAATGAGACACTAATTCCAGCTGTTGGGACAGGCACAGGTCACTCTATTTTCCCATCAGGTAGAAGAATTAACCACAGGCTCAGCCTGCTGCCAGGAACCAGAATAGGGCCTGAGGCAATCCCGTGCTTTTGCGGCCAGCTCTCAAAAAAGACAGTTGAAAAATGGAGCTCAGGGACACTGCAATTCACAAACCCGCAGAGTTATAAGTGATAACTCTCATCCACAGATATATTGAGGGAAGTCAACGAAGAGGATTTGAAAGCAAGGCAGAATTGCAGGAAACAGATTTCAGGAGGTAGATTCGAAACGCCTTTAAGGCACATGAAAAGCGGCAAAACGTCGACAATGATGCCCTTGGCCAAAAAGGGCGTATGCGTTTTTTCCTGAATATATTCAGGAAAAAACGCATACGCCCTTTTTGGCCAACCAAGCAACCTGGAAAGGCAAATCAGCGCTACAAAGAAGTCTCGCTTCCCATCGGTCAAAAGGGCCATGCTGAAAAAAGTGTCAAAACCACAAATGCAGGACAGGCCATGGAGAAATAGGAGCCTTGCTACGCTGATGGGCGTGATGTAAATTGCCAACAGCCACTCTGGAGAAGTGTACGGTGTGTCCTGAAACATCGAAAAAACACAGCTTAGGGAGCATAGGGCACGTCCACTCATGGGCGTATAAATTGGGAAAACTAAAAATGAGCAAGACACAGGCACCCCAAAGTTTAGGGCTACTCTGTTGACAAGAACCTCCACTTCATGACACCTTAAATATCCCAGGAAAGAGAAAAATGGATAAAGAAGTTGTGGTCCTTATGTACAATGCAATATCACTCAGACATGAAATCAATGTCATAAGGCTAGTAGAAGCAAGATGAGTGGACTTAGGTACGACGATTCTAAGTGAAATAAGTCACACAGAAAAAGACACTTATCATAAGCTATCACTTATAGAGGGAATGTAAAAACCGCTACACTTGAACTGAATTACAAAACAGAACAGAGTCACACGTTTAGAAAACACACTATGGCTGCTTAACGGGAAAGGTGAGGTGGGGTGATGCATAAAACAAGGGTTTCAAATTCGCTCAGATACCGTTCCATACACCCAATATGTAATAGACAAGACCTACTCCTTGCTCCGTGAACTGGACTCAACACCCCCTATTCACCGCACAAGAATATATATGACTAGTAACAATCTTAAAACCTATGTATTGATATCTCTCTGGAAGTGAGTCAAGTGGGTGTAAAGCCGCATAAACACAGCCGTGAAAAGCAGCTACACCCCATTATAAAAATAAATTACTTTTAAAAACCCGTAAAACAAAGACAGTGAAAGAGAGAGAAATTCTTACAAAATTCGTTCAGGGGCTGTGATGCCACCTGGATTGACCATATCTAGACCCACAGCTGGATGAGACATAAGGGTGGACACTCTTGGGGCTGAGAGGTTGGGTGAGCAAACGCAGACCCTTTAAAGAAATACTGCGTGATACCCATCCCATGGGTCCCAAATCTCCAGGTTCAAGGGCATCTTCCTACATCGAAAACTTGCATGAGGTACCCAGAAGAAGGTACACCGTGTGATTTTGAAAGGTTTCTAAAACGCACCTCATTTCTCATCTCCTTGTGCTCGGGTTCGCCATTCCAGCTACTTCACTAGCAATCTCCCTACTTGGAGAATCATCACCTTTAACCTCCTGTTCTGTACAGGTTGCAATTTGTCCTGAGGATGAACGGGAAGAGGGGCAACCAATGAGAGACTAGATCTAGGTGTTGGGACAGGCACAGGTCACTCTATTTTCCCATCAGGAAGAAGAATTAACCACAGGCTCAACCTGCCGCCGGGAACCAGAATAGGGCCTGAGGAAATCCCGTGCTTTTGCGGCCAGCTCCCAAACAAGACAGTTGCAAAATGGAGCTCAGGGGCACTGCCATTCACAAACCTGCTGAGTTATAAATGATAACTCTCGTCCACAAATATATTGAGGGAAGGCAACGAAGAGGATTTGAAAGCAAGGCAGAATTGCAGGAAACAGATTTCAGGAGGTAGATTCGAATCGCCTTTAAGGCACATGAAAAGCGGCAAAACGTCGACAATGATGCCCTTGGCCAAAAAGGGCGTATGCGTTTTTTCCTGAATATATTCAGGAAAAAACGCATACGCCCTTTTTGGCCAACCAAGCAACCTGGAAAGGCAAATCAGCGCTAAAAAGAAGTCCCGCTTCCCATCGGCCAAAAGGGACATGCTGCAAAAAGTGTCAAAACCAGAAATGCAGGACAGGCCATGGAGAAATGGCAGCCTTGCTACGCTGATGGGCGGGATGTTAATTGCCAACAGCCACTCTGGAGAAGTGTACGGTGTGTCCTGAAACATCGAAAAAACACAGCTTAGTGAGCATAGGGCACGTCCACTCATGGGCGTATAAATTGGGAAAACTAAAAATGAGCAAGACACAGGCACCCCAAAGTTTGGGGCTGCTCTGTTGACAAGAACCTCCACTTTATGACACCTTAAATATCCCAGGAAAGAGAAAAATGGATAAAAAAGTTGTGGTCCTTACGTACAATGGAATATCACTCAGACATGAAATCAATGTCATAATGCTATTAGAAGCAAGATGCGTGGATTTAGGTACGAAGATTCTAAGTGAAATAAGTCACACAGAAAAAGACACTTATCATAAGCTATCACTTATAGAGGGAATGTAAAAACCGCTACACTTGAACTGAATTACAAAACAGAACAGAGTCACACGTTTAGAAAACACACTATGGCTGCTTAACGGGAAAGGTGAGGTGGGGTGATGCATAAAACAAGGGGTTCAAATTCGCTCAGATACCGTTCCATACACCCAATATGTAATAGACAAGACCTACTCCTTGCTAAGTGAACTGGACTCAACACCCCCTATTCACCGCACAAGAATATATATGACTAGTAACAATCTTAAAACCTATGTATTGATATCTGTCTGGAAGTGAGTCAAGTGGGTGCAAATCCGCATAAACACAGCCGTGAAAAGCAGCTAAACCCCATTATAAAAATAAATTACTTTTAAAAACCCGTAAAACAAAGACAGTGAAAGAGAGAGAAATTCTTACAAAATTCGTTCAGGGGCTGAGATGCAACCTGGATTGACCATATCTAGACCCACAGCTGGATGAGACATAAGGGTGGACACTCTTGGGGCTGAGAGGTTGGGTGAGCAAACGCAGACCCTTTAAAGTAATACTGCGTGATATCCATCCCATGGGTCCCAAATCTCCAGGTTCAAGGGCATCTTCCTACATCGAAAACATGCATGAGAAACTCAGAAGATGGTACACCGTGTGATTTTGAAAGGTTTCTAAAACACACCCCATTTCTCATCTCCTTGTGCTCGGGTTCGCCTTTCCAGCTACTTTACTAGCAATCAACTTACTTGGAGAATCAGCACCTTTAACCTCCTGTTCCCTACAGGTTGCAATTTGTCCTGAGGATGAACGGGAAGAGGAGCAACCAATGAGAGACTAGATCTAGGTGTTGGGACAGGCACAGGTCACTCTATTTTCCCATCAGGAAGAAGAATTAACCACAGGCTCAGCCTGCCGCCCAGAAGCAGAATAGGGCCTGAGGCAATCCCGCGGTTTTGCGGCCAGCTCCCAAAAAAGCGAGTTGAAAAATGGAGCTCAGGGACACTGCAATTCACAAACCCGCAGAGTTATAAATGATAATTCTCATCCACAGATATATTGAGGGAAGGCAACGAAGAGGATTTGAAAGAAAGGCAGAATTACGGGAAACAGATTTCAGGAGGTAGATTCGAATCGCCTTTAAAGCACATGAAAATCGGCAAAACGTCGACAATGATGCCCTTGGACAAAAAGGGCGTATGCGTTTTTTCCTGAATATATTCAGGAAAAAACGCATACGCCCTTTTTGGCCAACCAAGCAACCTGGAAAGGCAAATCAGCGCTACAAAGAAGTCTCGCTTCCCATCGGTCAAAAGGGCCATGCTGCAAAAAGTGTCAAAACCAGAAATGCAGGACAGGCCATGGAGAAATGGCAGCCTTGCTACGCTGATGAGCGGGATGTAAGTTGCCAACAGCCACTCTGGAGAAGTGTACGGTGTGTCCTGAAACATCGAAAAAACACAGCTTAGGGAGCATAGGGCACGTCCACTCATGGGCGTATAAATTGGGAAAACTAAAAATCAGCAAGACACAGGCACCCCAAAGTTTAGGGCTACTCTGTTGACAAGAACCTCCACTTCATGACACCTTAAATATCCCAGGAAAGAGAAAAATGGATAAAGAAGTTGTGGTCCTTTTGTACAATGCAATATCACTCAGACATGAAATCAATGTCATAAGGCTAGTAGAAGCAAGATGAGTGGACTTAGGTACGACGATTCTAAGTGAAATAAGTCACACAGAAAAAGACACTTATCATAAGCTATCACTTATAGAGGGAATGTAAAAACCACTACACTTGAACTGAATTACAGAACAGAACAGAATCACACGTTTAGAAAACACACTATGGCTGCTTAACGGGAAAGGTGAGGTGGGGTGATGCATAAAACAAGGGGTTCAAATTCGCTCAGATACAGTTCCATACACCCAATATGTAATAGACAAGACCTACTCCTTGCTCAGTGAACTGGACTCAACACGCCCTATTCACCGCACAAGAATATATGTGACTAGTAACAATCTTAAAACCTATGTATTGATATCTGTCTGGAAGTGAGTCAAGAGGGTGTAAATCCGCATAAACACAGCCGTGAAAAGCAGCTAAACCCCATTATAAAAATAAATTACTTTTAAAAACCCGTAAAACAAAGACAGTGAAAGAGAGAGAAATTCTTACAAAATTCGTTCAGAGGCTGTGATGCAACCTGGATTGACCATATCTACACGCACAGCTGGATGAGACATAAGGGTGGACAGTCTTGGGGCTGAAAGGTTGGGTTAGGTTGGGTGAGCAAACACAGACCCTTTAAAGTAATACTGCGTGGTACCCATCCCATGGGTCCCAAGTCTCCAGGTTCAAGGGCATCTTCCTACATCGAAAACATGCATGAGAAACTCAGAAGATGGTAAACCGTGTGATTTTGAAAGGTTTCTAAAACGCACCTCATTTCTCATCTCCTTGTGCTCGGGTTCGCCATTTCAGCTACTTTACTAGCAATCTCCCTACTTGGAGAATCAACACCTTTAACCTCCTGTTCCCTACAGGTTGCAATTTGTCCTGAGGATGAACGGGAAGAGGGGCAACCAATGAGACACTAGTTCTAGCTGTTGGGACAGGCACAGGTCACTTTATTTTCCCATCAGGTAGAAGAATTAACCACAGGCTCAGCCTGCTGCCAGGAACCAGAATAGGGCCTGAGGCAATCCCGTGCTTTTGCGGCCAGCTCTCAAAAAAGACAGTTGAAAAATGGAGCTCAGGGACACTGCAATTCACAAACCCGCAGAGTTATAAGTGATAACTCTCATCCACAGATATATTGAGGGAAGTCAACGAAGAGGATTTGAAAGCAAGGCAGAATTGCAGGAAACAGATTTCAGGAGGTAGATTCGAAACGCCTTTAAGGCACATGAAAAGCGGCAAAACGTCGACAATGATGCCCTTGGCCAAAAAGGGCGTATGCGTTTTTTCCTGAATATATTCAGGAAAAAACGCATACGCCCTTTTTGGCCAACCAAGCAACCTGGAAAGGCAAATCAGCGCTACAAAGAAGTCTCGCTTCCCATGGGTCAAAAGGGCCATGCTGCAAAAAGTGTCAAAACCAGAAATGCAGGACAGGCCATGGAGAAATGGCAGCCTTGCTACGCTGATGGGCGGGATGTAAATTGCCAACAGCCACTGTGGAGAAGTGTCCGGTGTGTCCTGAAACATCGAAAAAACACAGCTTAGTGAGCATAGGGCACGTCCACTCATGGGCGTATAAATTGGGAAAACTAAAAATCAGCAAGACACAGGCACCCCAAAGTTTGGGGCTGCTCTGTTGACAAGAACCTCCACTTCATGACACCTTAAATATCCCAGGAAAGAGAAAAATGGATAAAAAAGTTGTGGTCCTTATGTACAATGGAATATCACTCAGACATGAAATCAATGTCATAAGGCTAGTAGAAGCAAGATGAGTGGACTTAGGTACGACGATTCTAAGTGAAATAAGTCACACAGAAAAAGACACTTATCATAAGCTATCACTTATAGAGGGAATGTAAAAACCGCTACACTTGAACTGAATTACAAAACAGAACAGAGTCACACGTTTAGAAAACACACTATGGCTGCTTAACGGGAAAGGTGAGGTGGGGTGATGCATAAAACAAGGGTTTCAAATTCGCTCAGATACCGTTCCATACACCCAATATGTAATAGACAAGACCTACTCCTTGCTCCGTGAACTGGACTCAACACCCCCTATTCACCGCACAAGAATATATGTGACTAGTAACAATCTTAAAACCTATGTATTGATATCTGTCTGGAAGTGAGTCAAGTGGGTGTAAAGCCGCATAAACACAGCCGTGAAAAGCAGCTAACCCCATTATAAAAATAAATTACTTTTAAAAACCCGTAAAACAAAGACAGTGAAAGAGAGAGAAATTCTTACAAAATTCGTTCAGGGGCTGTGATGCCACCTGGATTGACCATATCTAGACCCACAGCTGGATGAGACATAAGGGTGGACAGTCTTGGGGCTGAAAGGTTGGGTTAGGTTGGGTGAGCAAACACAGACCCTTTAAAGTAATACTGCGTGGTACCCATCCCATGGGTCCCAAGTCTCCAGGTTCAAGGGCATCTTCCTACATCGAAAACATGCATGAGAAACTCAGAAGATGGTAAACCGTGTGATTTTGAAAGGTTTCTAAAACGCACCTCATTTCTCATCTCCTTGTGCTCGGGTTCGCCATTTCAGCTACTTTACTAGCAATCTCCCTACTTGGAGAATCAACACCTTTAACCTCCTGTTCCCTACAGGTTGCAATTTGTCCTGAGGATGAACGGGAAGAGGGGCAACCAATGAGACACTAGTTCTAGCTGTTGGGACAGGCACAGGTCACTTTATTTTCCCATCAGGTAGAAGAATTAACCACAGGCTCAGCCTGCTGCCAGGAACCAGAATAGGGCCTGAGGCAATCCCGTGCTTTTGCGGCCAGCTCTCAAAAAAGACAGTTGAAAAATGGAGCTCAGGGACACTGCAATTCACAAACCCGCAGAGTTATAAGTGATAACTCTCATCCACAGATATATTGAGGGAAGTCAACGAAGAGGATTTGAAAGCAAGGCAGAATTGCAGGAAACAGATTTCAGGAGGTAGATTCGAAACGCCTTTAAGGCACATGAAAAGCGGCAAAACGTGGACAATGATGCCCTTGGCCAAAAAGGGCGTATGCGTTTTTTCCTGAATATATTCAGGAAAAAACGCATACGCCCTTTTTGGCCAACCAAGCAACCTGGAAAGGCAAATCAGCGCTACAAAGAAGTCTCGCTTCCCATGGGTCAAAAGGGCCATGCTGCAAAAAGTGTCAAAACCAGAAATGCAGGACAGGCCATGGAGAAATGGCAGCCTTGCTACGCTGATGGGCGGGATGTAAATTGCCAACAGCCACTGTGGAGAAGTGTACGGTGTGTCCTGAAACATCGAAAAAACACAGCTTAGTGAGCATAGGGCACGTCCACTCATGGGCGTATAAATTGGGAAAACTAAAAATCAGCAAGACACAGGCACCCCAAAGTTTGGGGCTGCTCTGTTGACAAGAACCTCCACTTCATGACACCTTAAATATCCCAGGAAAGAGAAAAATGGATAAAAAAGTTGTGGTCCTTATGTACAATGGAATATCACTCAGACATGAAATCAATGTCATAAGGCTAGTAGAAGCAAGATGAGTGGACTTAGGTACGACGATTCTAAGTGAAATAAGTCACACAGAAAAAGACACTTATCATAAGCTATCACTTATAGAGGGAATGTAAAAACCGCTACACTTGAACTGAATTACAAAACAGAACAGAGTCACACGTTTAGAAAACACACTATGGCTGCTTAACGGGAAAGGTGAGGTGGGGTGATGCATAAAACAAGGGTTTCAAATTCGCTCAGATACCGTTCCATACACCCAATATGTAATAGACAAGACCTACTCCTTGCTCCGTGAACTGGACTCAACACCCCCTATTCACCGCACAAGAATATATGTGACTAGTAACAATCTTAAAACCTATGTATTGATATCTCTCTGGAAGTGAGTCAAGTGGGTGTAAAGCCGCATAAACACAGCCGTGAAAAGCAGCTACACCCCATTATAAAAATAAATTACTTTTAAAAACCCGTAAAACAAAGACAGTGAAAGAGAGAGAAATTCTTACAAAATTCGTTCAGGGGCTGTGATGCCACCTGGATTGACCATATCTAGACCCACAGCTGGATGAGACATAAGGGTGGACACTCTTGGGGCTGAGAGGTTGGGTGAGCAAACGCAGACCCTTTAAAGAAATACTGCGTGATACCCATCCCATGGGTCCCAAATCTCCAGGTTCAAGGGCATCTTCCTACATCGAAAACTTGCATGAGGTACCCAGAAGAAGGTACACCGTGTGATTTTGAAAGGTTTCTAAAACGCACCTCATTTCTCATCTCCTTGTGCTCGGGTTCGCCATTCCAGCTACTTCACTAGCAATCTCCCTACTTGGAGAATCATCACCTTTAACCTCCTGTTCTGTACAGGTTGCAATTTGTCCTGAGGATGAACGGGAAGAGGGGCAACCAATGAGAGACTAGATCTAGGTGTTGGGACAGGCACAGGTCACTCTATTTTCCCATCAGGAAGAAGAATTAACCACAGGCTCAACCTGCCGCCGGGAACCAGAATAGGGCCTGAGGAAATCCCGTGCTTTTGCGGCCAGCTCCCAAACAAGACAGTTGCAAAATGGAGCTCAGGGGCACTGCCATTCACAAACCTGCTGAGTTATAAATGATAACTCTCGTCCACAAATATATTGAGGGAAGGCAACGAAGAGGATTTGAAAGCAAGGCAGAATTGCAGGAAACAGATTTCAGGAGGTAGATTCGAATCGCCTTTAAGGCACATGAAAAGCGGCAAAACGTCGACAATGATGCCCTTGGCCAAAAAGGGCGTATGCGTTTTTTCCTGAATATATTCAGGAAAAAACGCATACGCCCTTTTTGGCCAACCAAGCAACCTGGAAAGGCAAATCAGCGCTAAAAAGAAGTCCCGCTTCCCATCGGCCAAAAGGGACATGCTGCAAAAAGTGTCAAAACCAGAAATGCAGGACAGGCCATGGAGAAATGGCAGCCTTGCTACGCTGATGGGCGGGATGTTAATTGCCAACAGCCACTCTGGAGAAGTGTACGGTGTGTCCTGAAACATCGAAAAAACACAGCTTAGTGAGCATAGGGCACGTCCACTCATGGGCGTATAAATTGGGAAAACTAAAAATGAGCAAGACACAGGCACCCCAAAGTTTGGGGCTGCTCTGTTGACAAGAACCTCCACTTCATGACACCTTAAATATCCCAGGAAAGAGAAAAATGGATAAAAAAGTTGTGGTCCTTACGTACAATGGAATATCACTCAGACATGAAATCAATGTCATAATGCTATTAGAAGCAAGATGCGTGGATTTAGGTACGAAGATTCTAAGTGAAATAAGTCACACAGAAAAAGACACTTATCATAAGCTATCACTTATAGAGGGAATGTAAAAACCGCTACACTTGAACTGAATTACAAAACAGAACAGAGTCACACGTTTAGAAAACACACTATGGCTGCTTAACGGGAAAGGTGAGGTGGGGTGATGCATAAAACAAGGGGTTCAAATTCGCTCAGATACCGTTCCATACACCCAATATGTAATAGACAAGACCTACTCCTTGCTAAGTGAACTGGACTCAACACCCCCTATTCACCGCACAAGAATATATATGACTAGTAACAATCTTAAAACCTATGTATTGATATCTGTCTGGAAGTGAGTCAAGTGGGTGCAAATCCGCATAAACACAGCCGTGAAAAGCAGCTAAACCCCATTATAAAAATAAATTACTTTTAAAAACCCGTAAAACAAAGACAGTGAAAGAGAGAGAAATTCTTACAAAATTCGTTCAGGGGCTGAGATGCAACCTGGATTGACCATATCTAGACCCACAGCTGGATGAGACATAAGGGTGGACACTCTTGGGGCTGAGAGGTTGGGTGAGCAAACGCAGACCCTTTAAAGTAATACTGCGTGATATCCATCCCATGGGTCCCAAATCTCCAGGTTCAAGGGCATCTTCCTACATCGAAAACATGCATGAGAAACTCAGAAGATGGTACACCGTGTGATTTTGAAAGGTTTCTAAAACACACCCCATTTCTCATCTCCTTGTGCTCGGGTTCGCCTTTCCAGCTACTTTACTAGCAATCAACTTACTTGGAGAATCAGCACCTTTAACCTCCTGTTCCCTACAGGTTGCAATTTGTCCTGAGGATGAACGGGAAGAGGAGCAACCAATGAGAGACTAGATCTAGGTGTTGGGACAGGCACAGGTCACTCTATTTTCCCATCAGGAAGAAGAATTAACCACAGGCTCAGCCTGCCGCCCAGAAGCAGAATAGGGCCTGAGGCAATCCCGCGGTTTTGCGGCCAGCTCCCAAAAAAGCGAGTTGAAAAATGGAGCTCAGGGACACTGCAATTCACAAACCCGCAGAGTTATAAATGATAATTCTCATCCACAGATATATTGAGGGAAGGCAACGAAGAGGATTTGAAAGAAAGGCAGAATTACGGGAAACAGATTTCAGGAGGTAGATTCGAATCGCCTTTAAAGCACATGAAAATCGGCAAAACGTCGACAATGATGCCCTTGGACAAAAAGGGCGTATGCGTTTTTTCCTGAATATATTCAGGAAAAAACGCATACGCCCTTTTTGGCCAACCAAGCAACCTGGAAAGGCAAATCAGCGCTACAAAGAAGTCTCGCTTCCCATCGGTCAAAAGGGCCATGCTGCAAAAAGTGTCAAAACCAGAAATGCAGGACAGGCCATGGAGAAATGGCAGCCTTGCTACGCTGATGAGCGGGATGTAAGTTGCCAACAGCCACTCTGGAGAAGTGTACGGTGTGTCCTGAAACATCGAAAAAACACAGCTTAGGGAGCATAGGGCACGTCCACTCATGGGCGTATAAATTGGGAAAACTAAAAATCAGCAAGACACAGGCACCCCAAAGTTTAGGGCTACTCTGTTGACAAGAACCTCCACTTCATGACACCTTAAATATCCCAGGAAAGAGAAAAATGGATAAAGAAGTTGTGGTCCTTTTGTACAATGCAATATCACTCAGACATGAAATCAATGTCATAAGGCTAGTAGAAGCAAGATGAGTGGACTTAGGTACGACGATTCTAAGTGAAATAAGTCACACAGAAAAAGACACTTATCATAAGCTATCACTTATAGAGGGAATGTAAAAACCACTACACTTGAACTGAATTACAGAACAGAACAGAATCACACGTTTAGAAAACACACTATGGCTGCTTAACGGGAAAGGTGAGGTGGGGTGATGCATAAAACAAGGGGTTCAAATTCGCTCAGATACAGTTCCATACACCCAATATGTAATAGACAAGACCTACTCCTTGCTCAGTGAACTGGACTCAACACGCCCTATTCACCGCACAAGAATATATGTGACTAGTAACAATCTTAAAACCTATGTATTGATATCTGTCTGGAAGTGAGTCAAGAGGGTGTAAATCCGCATAAACACAGCCGTGAAAAGCAGCTAAACCCCATTATAAAAATAAATTACTTTTAAAAACCCGTAAAACAAAGACAGTGAAAGAGAGAGAAATTCTTACAAAATTCGTTCAGAGGCTGTGATGCAACCTGGATTGACCATATCTACACGCACAGCTGGATGAGACATAAGGGTGGACAGTCTTGGGGCTGAAAGGTTGGGTTAGGTTGGGTGAGCAAACACAGACCCTTTAAAGTAATACTGCGTGGTACCCATCCCATGGGTCCCAAGTCTCCAGGTTCAAGGGCATCTTCCTACATCGAAAACATGCATGAGAAACTCAGAAGATGGTAAACCGTGTGATTTTGAAAGGTTTCTAAAACGCACCTCATTTCTCATCTCCTTGTGCTCGGGTTCGCCATTTCAGCTACTTTACTAGCAATCTCCCTACTTGGAGAATCAACACCTTTAACCTCCTGTTCCCTACAGGTTGCAATTTGTCCTGAGGATGAACGGGAAGAGGGGCAACCAATGAGACACTAGTTCTAGCTGTTGGGACAGGCACAGGTCACTTTATTTTCCCATCAGGTAGAAGAATTAACCACAGGCTCAGCCTGCTGCCAGGAACCAGAATAGGGCCTGAGGCAATCCCGTGCTTTTGCGGCCAGCTCTCAAAAAAGACAGTTGAAAAATGGAGCTCAGGGACACTGCAATTCACAAACCCGCAGAGTTATAAGTGATAACTCTCATCCACAGATATATTGAGGGAAGTCAACGAAGAGGATTTGAAAGCAAGGCAGAATTGCAGGAAACAGATTTCAGGAGGTAGATTCGAAACGCCTTTAAGGCACATGAAAAGCGGCAAAACGTCGACAATGATGCCCTTGGCCAAAAAGGGCGTATGCGTTTTTTCCTGAATATATTCAGGAAAAAACGCATACGCCCTTTTTGGCCAACCAAGCAACCTGGAAAGGCAAATCAGCGCTACAAAGAAGTCTCGCTTCCCATGGGTCAAAAGGGCCATGCTGCAAAAAGTGTCAAAACCAGAAATGCAGGACAGGCCATGGAGAAATGGCAGCCTTGCTACGCTGATGGGCGGGATGTAAATTGCCAACAGCCACTGTGGAGAAGTGTCCGGTGTGTCCTGAAACATCGAAAAAACACAGCTTAGTGAGCATAGGGCACGTCCACTCATGGGCGTATAAATTGGGAAAACTAAAAATCAGCAAGACACAGGCACCCCAAAGTTTGGGGCTGCTCTGTTGACAAGAACCTCCACTTCATGACACCTTAAATATCCCAGGAAAGAGAAAAATGGATAAAAAAGTTGTGGTCCTTATGTACAATGGAATATCACTCAGACATGAAATCAATGTCATAAGGCTAGTAGAAGCAAGATGAGTGGACTTAGGTACGACGATTCTAAGTGAAATAAGTCACACAGAAAAAGACACTTATCATAAGCTATCACTTATAGAGGGAATGTAAAAACCGCTACACTTGAACTGAATTACAAAACAGAACAGAGTCACACGTTTAGAAAACACACTATGGCTGCTTAACGGGAAAGGTGAGGTGGGGTGATGCATAAAACAAGGGTTTCAAATTCGCTCAGATACCGTTCCATACACCCAATATGTAATAGACAAGACCTACTCCTTGCTCCGTGAACTGGACTCAACACCCCCTATTCACCGCACAAGAATATATGTGACTAGTAACAATCTTAAAACCTATGTATTGATATCTGTCTGGAAGTGAGTCAAGTGGGTGTAAAGCCGCATAAACACAGCCGTGAAAAGCAGCTAACCCCATTATAAAAATAAATTACTTTTAAAAACCCGTAAAACAAAGACAGTGAAAGAGAGAGAAATTCTTACAAAATTCGTTCAGGGGCTGTGATGCCACCTGGATTGACCATATCTAGACCCACAGCTGGATGAGACATAAGGGTGGACAGTCTTGGGGCTGAAAGGTTGGGTTAGGTTGGGTGAGCAAACACAGACCCTTTAAAGTAATACTGCGTGGTACCCATCCCATGGGTCCCAAGTCTCCAGGTTCAAGGGCATCTTCCTACATCGAAAACATGCATGAGAAACTCAGAAGATGGTAAACCGTGTGATTTTGAAAGGTTTCTAAAACGCACCTCATTTCTCATCTCCTTGTGCTCGGGTTCGCCATTTCAGCTACTTTACTAGCAATCTCCCTACTTGGAGAATCAACACCTTTAACCTCCTGTTCCCTACAGGTTGCAATTTGTCCTGAGGATGAACGGGAAGAGGGGCAACCAATGAGACACTAGTTCTAGCTGTTGGGACAGGCACAGGTCACTTTATTTTCCCATCAGGTAGAAGAATTAACCACAGGCTCAGCCTGCTGCCAGGAACCAGAATAGGGCCTGAGGCAATCCCGTGCTTTTGCGGCCAGCTCTCAAAAAAGACAGTTGAAAAATGGAGCTCAGGGACACTGCAATTCACAAACCCGCAGAGTTATAAGTGATAACTCTCATCCACAGATATATTGAGGGAAGTCAACGAAGAGGATTTGAAAGCAAGGCAGAATTGCAGGAAACAGATTTCAGGAGGTAGATTCGAAACGCCTTTAAGGCACATGAAAAGCGGCAAAACGTCGACAATGATGCCCTTGGCCAAAAAGGGCGTATGCGTTTTTTCCTGAATATATTCAGGAAAAAACGCATACGCCCTTTTTGGCCAACCAAGCAACCTGGAAAGGCAAATCAGCGCTACAAAGAAGTCTCGCTTCCCATGGGTCAAAAGGGCCATGCTGCAAAAAGTGTCAAAACCAGAAATGCAGGACAGGCCATGGAGAAATGGCAGCCTTGCTACGCTGATGGGCGGGATGTAAATTGCCAACAGCCACTGTGGAGAAGTGTACGGTGTGTCCTGAAACATCGAAAAAACACAGCTTAGTGAGCATAGGGCACGTCCACTCATGGGCGTATAAATTGGGAAAACTAAAAATCAGCAAGACACAGGCACCCCAAAGTTTGGGGCTGCTCTGTTGACAAGAACCTCCACTTCATGACAACTTAAATATCCCAGGAAAGAGAAAAATGGATAAAAAAGTTGTGGTCCTTATGTACAATGGAATATCACTCAGACATGAAATCAATGTCATAAGGCTAGTAGAAGCAAGATGAGTGGACTTAGGTACGACGATTCTAAGTGAAATAAGTCACACAGAAAAAGACACTTATCATAAGCTATCACTTATAGAGGGAATGTAAAAACCGCTACACTTGAACTGAATTACAAAACAGAACAGAGTCACACGTTTAGAAAACACACTATGGCTGCTTAACGGGAAAGGTGAGGTGGGGTGATGCATAAAACAAGGGTTTCAAATTCGCTCAGATACCGTTCCATACACCCAATATGTAATAGACAAGACCTACTCCTTGCTCCGTGAACTGGACTCAACACCCCCTATTCACCGCACAAGAATATATGTGACTAGTAACAATCTTAAAACCTATGTATTGATATCTCTCTGGAAGTGAGTCAAGTGGGTGTAAAGCCGCATAAACACAGCCGTGAAAAGCAGCTACACCCCATTATAAAAATAAATTACTTTTAAAAACCCGTAAAACAAAGACAGTGAAAGAGAGAGAAATTCTTACAAAATTCGTTCAGGGGCTGTGATGCCACCTGGATTGACCATATCTAGACCCACAGCTGGATGAGACATAAGGGTGGACACTCTTGGGGCTGAGAGGTTGGGTGAGCAAACGCAGACCCTTTAAAGAAATACTGCGTGATACCCATCCCATGGGTCCCAAATCTCCAGGTTCAAGGGCATCTTCCTACATCGAAAACTTGCATGAGGTACCCAGAAAAAGGTACACCGTGTGATTTTGAAAGGTTTCTAAAACGCACCTCATTTCTCATCTCCTTGTGCTCGGGTTCGCCATTCCAGCTACTTCACTAGCAATCTCCCTACTTGGAGAATCAGCACCTTTAACCTCCTGTTCTGTACAGGTTGCAATTTGTCCTGAGGATGAACGGGAAGAGGGGCAACCAATGAGAGACTAGATCTAGGTGTTGGGACAGGCACAGGTCACTCTATTTTCCCATCAGGAAGAAGAATTAACCACAGGCTCAACCTGCCGCCGGGAACCAGAATAGGGCCTGAGGAAATCCCGTGCTTTTGCGGCCAGCTCCCAAACAAGACAGTTGCAAAATGGAGCTCAGGGGCACTGCCATTCACAAACCTGCTGAGTTATAAATGATAAATCTCGTCCACAAATATATTGAGGGAAGGCAACGAAGAGGATTTGAAAGCAAGGCAGAATTGCAGGAAACAGATTTCAGGAGGTAGATTCGAATCGCCTTTAAGGCACATGAAAAGCGGCAAAACGTCGACAATGATGCCCTTGGCCAAAAAGGGCGTATGCGTTTTTTCCTGAATATATTCAGGAAAAAACGCATACGCCCTTTTTGGCCAACCAAGCAACCTGGAAAGGCAAATCAGCGCTAAAAAGAAGTCCCGCTTCCCATCGGCCAAAAGGGACATGCTGCAAAAATTGTCAAAACCAGAAATGCAGGACAGGCCATGGAGAAATGGCAGCCTTGCTACGCTGATGGGCGGGATGTTAATTGCCAAAAGCCACTCTGGAGAAGTGTACGGTGTGTCCTCGAACATCGAAAAAACACAGCTTAGTGAGCATAGGGCACGTCCACTCATGGGCGTATAAATTGGGAAAACTAAAAATGAGCAAGACACAGGCACCCCAAAGTTTGGGGCTGCTCTGTTGACAAGAACCTCCACTTCATGACACCTTAAATATCCCAGGAAAGAGAAAAATGGATAAAAAAGTTGTGGTCCTTATGTACAATGGAATATCACTCAGACATGAAATCAATGTCATAAGGCTAGTAGAAGCAAGATGAGTGGACTTAGGTACGAAGATTCTAAGTGAAATAAGTCACACAGAAAAAGACACTTATCATAAGCTATCACTTATAGAGGGAATGTAAAAACCGCTACACTTGAACTGAATTACAAAACAGAACAGAGTCACACGTTTAGAAAACACACTATGGCTGCTTAACGGGAAAGGTGAGGTGGGGTGATGCATAAAACAAGGGGTTCAAATTCGCTCAGATACCGTTCCATACACCCAATATGTAATAGACAAGACCTACTCCTTGCTAAGTGAACTGGACTCAACACCCCCTATTCACCGCACAAGAATATATATGACTAGTAACAATCTTAAAACCTATGTATTGATATCTGTCTGGAAGTGAGTCAAGTGGGTGTAAATCCGCATAAACACAGCCGTGAAAAGCAGCTAAACCCCATTATAAAAATAAATTACTTTTAAAAACCCGTAAAACAAAGACAGTGAAAGAGAGAGAAATTCTTACAAAATTCGTTCAGGGGCTGAGATGCAACCTGGATTGACCATATCTAGACCCACAGCTGGATGAGACATAAGGGTGGACACTCTTGGGGCTGAGAGGTTGGGTGAGCAAACGCAGACCCTTTAAAGTAATACTGCGTGATACCCATCCCATGGGTCCCAAATCTCCAGGTTCAAGGGCATCTTCCTACATCGAAAACATGCATGAGAAACTCAGAAGATGGTACACCGTGTGATTTTGAAAGGTTTCTAAAACACACCCCATTTCTCATCTCCTTGTGCTCGGGTTCGCCTTTCCAGCTACTTTACTAGCAATCAACTTACTTGGAGAATCAGCACCTTTAACCTCCTGTTCCCTACAGGTTGCAATTTGTCCTGAGGATGAACGGGAAGAGGAGCAACCAATGAGAGACTAGATCTAGGTGTTGGGACAGGCACAGGTCACTTTATTTTCCCATCAGGAAGAAGAATTAACCACAGGCTCCGCCTGCCGCCCAGAAGCAGAATAGGGCCTGAGGCAATCCCGCGCTTTTGCGGCCAGCTCCCAAAAAAGCGAGTTGAAAAATGGAGCTCAGGGACACTGCAATTCACAAACCCGCAGAGTTATAAATGATAATTCTCATCCACAGATATATTGAGGGAAGGCAACGAAGAGGATTTGAAAGAAAGGCAGAATTACGGGAAACAGATTTCAGGAGGTAGATTCGAATCGCCTTTAAAGCACATGAAAATCGGCAAAACGTCGACAATGATGCCCTTGGCCAAAAAGGGCGTATGCGTTTTTTCCTGAATATATTCAGGAAAAAACGCATACGCCCTTTTTGGCCAACCAAGCAACCTGGAAAGGCAAATCAGCGCTACAAAGAAGTCTCGCTTCCCATCGGTCAAAAGGGCCATGCTGCAAAAAGTGTCAAAACCAGAAATGCAGGACAGGCCATGGAGAAATGGCAGCCTTGCTACGCTGATGAGCGGGATGTAAGTTGCCAACAGCCACTCTGGAGAAGTGTACGGTGTGTCCTGAAACATCGAAAAAACACAGCTTAGGGAGCATAGGGCACGTCCACTCATGGGCGTATAAATTGGGAAAACTAAAAATCAGCAAGACACAGGCACCCCAAAGTTTAGGGCTACTCTGTTGACAAGAACCTCCACTTCATGACACCTTAAATATCCCAGGAAAGAGAAAAATGGATAAAGAAGTTGTGGTCCTTATGTACAATGCAATATCACTCAGATATGAAATCAATGTCATAAGGCTAGTAGAAGCAAGATGAGTGGACTTAGGTACGACGATTCTAAGTGAAATAAGTCACACAGAAAAAGACACTTATCATAAGCTATCACTTATAGAGGGAATGTAAAAACCGATACACTTGAACTGAATTACAAAACAGAACAGAGTCACACGTTTAGAAAACACACTATGGCTGCTTAACGGGAAAGGTGAGGTGGGGTGATGCATAAAACAAGGGGTTCAAATTCGCTCAGATACCGTTCCATACACCCAATATGTAATAGACAAGACCTACTCCTTGCTCAGTGAACTGGACTCAACACGCCCTATTCACCGCACAAGAATATATGTGACTAGTAACAATCTTAAAACCTATGTATTGATATCTGTCTGGAAGTGAGTCAAGTGGGTGTAAATCCGCATAAACACAGCCGTGAAAAGCAGCTAAACCCCATTATAAACATAAATTACTTTAAAAAACCCGTAAAACAAAGACAGTGAAAGAGAGAGAAATTCTTACAAAATTCGTTCAGGGGCTGTGATGCAACCTGGATTGACCATATCTAGACCCACAGCTGGATGAGACATAAGGGTGGACACTCTTGGGGCTGAGAGGTTGGGTGAGGTTGGGTGAGCAAACGCAGACCCTTTAAAGTAACACTGCATTGTACCCATCCCATGGGTCCCAAATCTCCAGGTTCTAGGGCATCTTCCTACATCGAAAACTTGCATGAGGTACCCAGAAGAAGGTACACCGTGTGATTTTGAAAGGTTTCTAAAACGCACCTCATTTCTCATCTCCTTGTGCTCCGGTTCGCCATTCCAGCTACTTCACTAGCAATCTCCCTACTTGGAGAATCAGCACCTTTAACCTCCTGTTCTGTACAGGTTGCAATTTGTCCTGAGGATGAACGGGAAGAGGGGCAACCAATGAGAGACTAGATCTAGGTGTTGGGACAGGCACAGGTCACTCTATTTTCCCATCAGGAAGAAGAATTAACCACAGGCTCAGCCTGCCGCCGGGAACCAGAATAGGGCCTGAGGAAATCCCGTGCTTTTGCGGCCAGCTCCCAAACAAGACAGTTGAAAAATGGAGCTCAGGGGCACTGCCATTCACAAACCTGCTGAGTTATAAATGATAACTCTCGTCCACAAATATATTGAGGGAAGGCAACGAAGAGGATTTGAAAGCAAGGCAGAATTGCAGGAAACAGGTTTCAGGAGGTAGATTCGAATCGCCTTTAAAGCACATGAAAAGCGGCAAAACGTCGACAATGATGCCCTTGGCCAAAAAGGGCGTATGCGTTTTTTCCTGAATATATTCAGGAAAAAACGCATACGCCCTTTTTGGCCAACCAAGCAACCTGGAAAGGCAAATCAGCGCTACAAAGAAGTCTCGCTTCCCATCGGTCAAAAGGGCCATGCTGCAAAAAGTGTCAAAACCAGAAATGCAGGACAGGTCATGGAGAAATGGCAGCCTTGCTACGCTGATGAGCGGGATGTAAGTTGCCAACAGCCACTCTGGAGAAGTGTACGGTGTGTCCTGAAACATCGAAAAAACACAGCTTAGGGAGCATAGGTCACGTCCACTCATGGGCGTATAAATTGGGAAAACTAAAAATCAGCAAGACACAGGCACCCCAAAGTTTAGGGCTACTCTGTTGACAAGAACCTCCACTTCATGACACCTTAAATATCCCAGGAAAGAGAAAAATGGATAAAGAAGTTGTGGTCCTTATGTACAATGCAATATCACTCAGACATGAAATCAATGTCATAAGGCTAGTAGAAGCAAGATGAGTGGACTTAGGTACGACGATTCTAAGTGAAATAAGTCACACAGAAAAAGACACTTATCATAAGCTATCACTTATAGAGGGAATGTAAAAACCGTTACACTTGAACTGAATTACAGAACAGAACAGAATCACACGTTTAGAAAACACACTATGGCTGCTTAACGGGAAAGGTGAGGTGGGGTGATGCATAAAACAAGGGGTTCAAATTCGCTCAGATACTGTTCCATACACCCAATATGTAATAGACAAGACCTACTCCTTGCTCAGTGAACTGGACTCAACACGCCCTATTCACCGCACAAGAATATATGTGACTAGTAACAATCTTAAAACCTATGTATTGATATCTGTCTGGAAGTGAGTCAAGTGGGTGTAAATCCGCATAAACACAGCCGTGAAAAGCAGCTAAACCCCATTATAAAAATAAATTACTTTTAAAAACCCGTAAAACAAAGACAGTGAAAGAGAGAGAAATTCTTACAAAATTCGTTCAGGGGCTGTGATGCAACCTGGTTTGACCATATCTAGACCCACAGCTGGATGAGACATAAGGGTGGACACTCTTGGGGCTGAGAGGTTGGGTGAGGTTGGGTGAGCAAACGCAGACCCTTTAAAGTAATACTGCATTGTACCCATCCCATGGGTCCCAAATCTCCAGGTTCTAGGGCATCTTCCTACATCGAAAACTTGCATGAGGAACCCAGAAGAAGGTACACCGTGTGATTTTGAAAGGTTTCTAAAACGCACCTCATTTCTCATCTCCTTGTGCTCGGGTTCGCCATTCCAGCTACTTCACTAGCAATCTCCCTACTTGGAGAATCAGCACCTTTAACCTCCTGTTCTGTACAGGTTGCAATTTGTCCTGAGGATGAACGGGAAGAGGGGCAACCAATGAGAGACTAGATCTAGGTGTTGGGACAGGCACAGGTCACTCTATTTTCCCATCAGGAAGAAGAATTAACCACAGGCTCAACCTGCCGCCGGGAACCAGAATAGGGCCTGAGGAAATCCCGTGCTTTTGCGGCCAGCTCCCAAACAAGACAGTTGCAAAATGGAGCTCAGGGGCACTGCCATTCACAAACCTGCTGAGTTATAAATGATAACTCTCGTCCACAAATATATTGAGGGAAGGCAACGAAGAGGATTTGAAAGCAAGGCAGAATTGCAGGAAACAGATTTCAGGAGGTAGATTCGAATCGCCTTTAAGGCACATGAAAAGCGGCAAAACGTCGACAATGATGCCCTTGGCCAAAAAGGGCGTATGCGTTTTTTCCTGAATATATTCAGGAAAAAACGCATACGCCCTTTTTGGCCAACCAAGCAACCTGGAAAGGCAAATCAGCGCTAAAAAGAAGTCCCGCTTCCCATCGGCCAAAAGGGACATGCTGCAAAAAGTGTCAAAACCAGAAATGCAGGACAGGCCATGGAGAAATGGCAGCCTTGCTACGCTGATGGGCGGGATGTTAATTGCCAACAGCCACTCTGGAGAAGTGTACGGTGTGTCCTGAAACATCGAAAAAACACAGCTTAGTGAGCATAGGGCACGTCCACTCATGGGCGTATAAATTGGGAAAAATAAAAATGAGCAAGACACAGGCACCCCAAAGTTTGGGGCTGCTCTGTTGACAAGAACCTCCACTTCATGACACCTTAAATATCCCAGGAAAGAGAAAAATGGTTAAAAAAGTTGTGGTCCTTATGTACAATGGAATATCACTCAGACATGAAATCAATGTCATAAGGCTAGTAGAAGCAAGATGAGTGGACTTAGGTACGAAGATTCTAAGTGAAATAAGTCACACAGAAAAAGACACTTATCATAAGCTATCACTTATAGAGGGAATGTAAAAACCGCTACACTTGAACTGAATTACAAAACAGAACAGAGTCACACGTTTAGAAAACACACTATGGCTGCTTAACGGGAAAGGTGAGGTGGGGTGATGCATAAAACAAGGGGTTCAAATTCGCTCAGATACCGTTCCATACACCCAATATGTAATAGACAAGACCTACTCCTTGCTAAGTGAACTGGACTCAACACCCCCTATTCACCGCACAAGAATATATATGACTAGTAACAATCTTAAAACCTATGTATTGATATCTGTCTGGAAGTGAGTCAAGTGGGTGCAAATCCGCATAAACACAGCCGTGAAAAGCAGCTAAACCCCATTATAAAAATAAATTACTTTTAAAAACCCGTAAAACAAAGACAGTGAAAGAGAGAGAAATTCTTACAAAATTCGTTCAGGGGCTGAGATGCAACCTGGATTGACCATATCTAGACCCACAGCTGGATGAGACATAAGGGTGGACACTCTTGGGGCTGAGAGGTTGGGTGAGCAAACGCAGACCCTTTAAAGTAATACTGCGTGATACCCATCCCATGGGTCCCAAATCTCCAGGTTCAAGGGCATCTTCCTACATCGAAAACATGCATGAGAAACTCAGAAGATGGTACACCGTGTGATTTTGAAAGGTTTCTAAAACACACCCCATTTCTCATCTCCTTGTGCTCGGGTTCGCCTTTCCAGCTACTTTACTAGCAATCAACTTACTTGGAGAATCAGCACCTTTAACCTCCTGTTCCCTACAGGTTGCAATTTGTCCTGAGGATGAACGGGAAGAGGAGCAACCAATGAGAGACTAGATCTAGGTGTTGGGACAGGAACAGGTCACTCTATTTTCCCATCAGGAAGAAGAATTAACCACAGGCTCAGCCTGCCGCCCAGAAGCAGAATAGGGCCTGAGGCAATCCCGCGCTTTTGCGGCCAGCTCCCAAAAAAGCGAGTTGAAAAATGGAGCTCAGGGACACTGCAATTCACAAACCCGCAGAGTTATAAATGATAATTCTCATCCACAGATATATTGAGGGAAGGCAACAAAGAGGATTTGAAAGAAAGGCAGAATTACGGGAAACAGATTTCAGGAGGTAGATTCGAATCGCCTTTAAAGCACATGAAAAGCGGCAAAACGTCGACAATGATGCCCTTGGCCAAAAAGGGCGTATGCGTTTTTTCCTGAATATATTCAGGAAAAAACGCATACGCACTTTTTGGCCAACCAAGCAACCTGGAAAGGCAAATCAGCGCTACAAAGAAGTCTCGCTTCCCATCGGTCAAAAGGGCCATGCTGCAAAAAGTGTCAAAACCAGAAATGCAGGACAGGTCATGGAGAAATGGCAGCCTTGCTACGCTGATGAGCGGGATGTAAGTTGCCAACAGCCACTCTGGAGAAGTGTACGGTGTGTCCTGAAACATCGAAAAAACACAGCTTAGGGAGCATAGGGCACGTCCACTCATGGGCGTATAAATTGGGAAAACTAAAAATCAGCAAGACACAGGCACCCCAAAGTTTAGGGCTACTCTGTTGACAAGAACCTCCACTTCATGACACCTTAAATATCCCAGGAAAGAGAAAAATGGATAAAGAAGTTGTGGTCCTTATGTACAATGCAATATCACTCAGACATGAAATCAATGTCATAAGGCTAGTAGAAGCAAGATGAGTGGACTTAGGTACGACGATTCTAAGTGAAATAAGTCACACAGAAAAAGACACTTATCATAAGCTATCACTTATAGAGGGAATGTAAAAACCGTTACACTTGAACTGAATTACAGAACAGAACAGAATCACACGTTTAGAAAACACACTATGGCTGCTTAACGGGAAAGGTGAGGTGGGGTGATGCATAAAACAAGGGGTTCAAATTCGCTCAGATACCGTTCCATACACCCAATATGTAATAGAAAAGACCTACTCCTTGCTCAGTGAACTGGACTCAACACGCCCTATTCACCGCACAAGAATATATGTGACTAGTAACAATCTTAAAACCTATGTATTGATATCTGTCTGGAAGTGAGTCAAGTGGGTGTAAATCCGCATAAACACAGCCGTGAAAAGCAGCTAAACCCCATTATAAAAATAAATTACTTTTAAAAACCCGTAAAACAAAGACAGTGAAAGAGAGAGAAATTCTTACAAAATTCGTTCAGGGGCTGTGATGCAACCTGGTT
Organism: Eschrichtius robustus; assembly: GCF_028021215.1. Classification (NCBI taxonomy): domain Eukaryota; kingdom Metazoa; phylum Chordata; class Mammalia; order Artiodactyla; family Eschrichtiidae; genus Eschrichtius; species Eschrichtius robustus. The sequence goes on along the minus strand of NW_027175495.1, from coordinate 1,170,775 downwards.
TGACCATATCTAGACCCACAGCTGGATGAGACATAAGGGTGGACACTCTTGGGGCTGAGAGGTTGGGTGAGGTTGGGTGAGCAAACGCAGACCCTTTAAAGTAATACTGCATTGTACCCATCCCATGGGTCCCAAATCTCCAGGTTCTAGGGCATCTTCCTACATCGAAAACTTGCATGAGGAACCCAGAAGAAGGTACACCGTGTGATTTTGAAAGGTTTCTAAAACGCACCTCATTTCTCATCTCCTTGTGCTCGGGTTCGCCATTCCAGCTACTTCACTAGCAATCTCCCTACTTGGAGAATCAGCACCTTTAACCTCCTGTTCTGTACAGGTTGCAATTTGTCCTGAGGATGAACGGGAAGAGGGGCAACCAATGAGAGACTAGATCTAGGTGTTGGGACAGGCACAGGTCACTCTATTTTCCCATCAGGAAGAAGAATTAACCACAGGCTCAACCTGCCGCCGGGAACCAGAATAGGGCCTGAGGAAATCCCGTGCTTTTGCGGCCAGCTCCCAAACAAGACAGTTGCAAAATGGAGCTCAGGGGCACTGCCATTCACAAACCTGCTGAGTTATAAATGATAACTCTCGTCCACAAATATATTGAGGGAAGGCAACGAAGAGGATTTGAAAGCAAGGCAGAATTGCAGGAAACAGATTTCAGGAGGTAGATTCTAATCGCCTTTAAGGCACATGAAAAGTGGCAAAACGTCGACAGTGATGCCCTTGGCCAAAGAGGGCGTATGCGTTTTTTCCTGAATATATTCAGGAAAAAACGCATACGCCCTTTTTGGCCAACCAAGCAACCTGGAAAGGCAAATCAGCGCTAAAAAGAAGTCCCGCTTCCCATCGGCCAAAAGGGACATGCTGCAAAAAGTGTCAAAACCAGAAATGCAGGACAGGCCATGGAGAAATGGCAGCCTGGCTACGCTGATGGGCGGGATGTTAATTGCCAACAGCCACTCTGGAGAAGTGTACGGTGTGTCCTGAAACATCGAAAAAACACAGCTTAGTGAGCATAGGGCACGTCCACTCATGGGCGTATAAATTGGGAAAAATAAAAATGAGCAAGACACAGGCACCCCAAAGTTTGGGGCTGCTCTGTTGACAAGAACCTCCACTTCATGACACCTTAAATATCCCAGGAAAGAGAAAAATGGTTAAAAAAGTTGTGGTCCTTATGTACAATGGAATATCACTCAGACATGAAATCAATGTCATAAGGCTAGTAGAAGCAAGATGAGTGGACTTAGGTACGACGATACTAAGTGAAATAAGTCACACAGAAAAAGACACTTATCATAAGCTATCACTTATAGAGGGAATGTAAAAACCGCTACACTTGAACTGAATTACAAAACAGAACAGAGTCACACGTTTAGAAAACACACTATGGCTGCTTAACGGGAAAGGTGAGGTGGGGTGATGCATAAAACAAGGGGTTCAAATTCGCTCAGATACCGTTCCATACACCCAATATGTAATAGACAAGACCTACTCCTTGCTAAGTGAACTGGACTCAACACCCTCTATTCACCGCACAAGAATATATATGACTAGTAACAATCTTAAAACCTATGTATTGATATCTGTCTGGAAGTGAGTCAAGTGGGTGCAAATCCGCATAAACACAGCCGTGAAAAGCAGCTAAACCCCATTATAAAAATAAATTACTTTTAAATACCCGTAAAACAAAGACAGTGAAAGAGAGAGAAATTCTTACAAAATTCGTTCAGGGGCTGAGATGCAACCTGGATTGACCATATCTAGACCCACAGCTGGATGAGACATAAGGGTGGACACTCTTGGGGCTGAGAGGTTGGGTGAGCAAACGCAGACCCTTTAAAGTAATACTGCGTGATACCCATCCCATGGGTCCCAAATCTCCAGGTTCAAGGGCATCTTCCTACATCGAAAACATGCATGAGAAACTCAGAAGATGGTACACCGTGTGATTTTGAAAGGTTTCTAAAACACACCCCATTTCTCATCTCCTTGTGCTCGGGTTCGCCTTTCCAGCTACTTTACTAGCAATCAACTTACTTGGAGAATCAGCACCTTTAACCTCCTGTTCCCTACAGGTTGCAATTTGTCCTGAGGATGAACGGGAAGAGGAGCAACCAATGAGAGACTAGATCTAGGTGTTGGGACAGGCACAGGTCACTCTATTTTCCCATCAGGAAGAAGAATTAACCACAGGCTCAGCCTGCCGCCGGGAACCAGAATAGGGCCTGAGGAAATCCCGTGCTTTTGCGGCCAGCTCCCAAACAAGACAGTTGAAAAATGGAGCTCAGGGGCACTGCCATTCACAAACCTGCTGAGTTATAAATGATAACTCTCGTCCACAAATATATTGAGGGAAGGCAACGAAGAGGATTTGAAAGCAAGGCAGAATTGCAGGAAACAGGTTTCAGGAAGTAGATTCGAATCGCCTTTAAAGCACATGAAAAGCGGCAAAACGTCGACAATGATGCCCTTGGCCAAAAAGGGCGTATGCGTTTTTTCCTGAATATATTCAGGAAAAAACGCATACGCCCTTTTTGGCCAACCAAGCAACCTGGAAAGGCAAATCAGCGCTACAAAGAAGTCTCGCTTCCCATCGGTCAAAAGGGCCATGCTGCAAAAAGTGTCAAAACCAGAAATGCAGGACAGGCCATGGAGAAATGGCAGCCTTGCTACGCTGATGGGCGGGATGGAAGTTGCCAACAGCCACTCTGGAGAAGTGTACGGTGTGTCCTGAAACATCGAAAAAACACAGCTTAGGGAGCATAGGGCACGTCCACTCATGGGCGTATAAATTGGGAAAACTAAAAATCAGCAAGACACAGGCACCCCAAAGTTTAGGGCTACTCTGTTGACAAGAACCTCCACTTCATGACACCTTAAATATCCCAGGAAAGAGAAAAATGGATAAAGAAGTTGTGGTCCTTATGTACAATGCAATATCACTCAGACATGAAATCAATGTCATAAGGCTAGTAGAAGCAAGATGAGTGGACTTAGGTACGACGATTCTAAGTGAAATAAGTCACACAGAAAAAGACACTTATCATAAGCTATCACTTATAGAGGGAATGTAAAAACCGTTACACTTGAACTGAATTACAGAACAGAACAGAATCACACGTTTAGAAAACACACTATGGCTGCTTAACGGGAAAGGTGAGGTGGGGTGATGCATAAAACAAGGGGTTCAAATTCGCTCAGATACCGTTCCATACACCCAATATGTAATAGACAAGACCTACTCCTTGCTCAGTGAACTGGACTCAACACGCCCTATTCACCGCACAAGAATATATGTGACTAGTAACAATCTTAAAACCTATGTATTGATATCTGTCTGGAAGTGAGTCAAGTGGGTGTAAATCCGCATAAACACAGCCGTGAAAAGCAGCTAAACCCCATTATAAAAATAAATTACTTTTAAAAACCCGTAAAACAAAGACAGTGAAAGAGAGAGAAATTCTTACAAAATTCGTTCAGGGGCTGTGATGCAACCTGGATTGACCATATCTAGACCCACAGCTGGATGAGACATAAGGGTGGACACTCTTGGGGCTGAGAGGTTGGGTGAGGTTGGGTGAGCAAACTCAGACCCTTTAAAGTAATACTGCGTGATACCCATCCCATGAGTCCCAAATCTCCAGGTTCAAGGGCATCTTCCTACATCGAAAACATGCATGAGAAACTCAGAAGATGGTACACCGTGTGATTTTGAAAGGTTTCTAAAACACACCCCATTTCTCATCTCCTTGTGCTCGGGTTCGCCTTTCCAGCTACTTTACTAGCAATCAACTTACTTGGAGAATCAGCACCTTTAACCTCCTGTTCCCTACAGGTTGCAAATTGTCCTGAGGATGAACGGGAAGAGGAGCAACCAATGAGAGACTAGATCTAGGTGTTGGGACAGGCACAGGTCACTCTATTTTCCAATCAGGAAGAAGAATTAACCACAGGCTCAGCCTGCCGCCCAGAAGCAGAATAGGGCCTGAGGCAATCCCGCGGTTTTGCGGCCAGCTCCCAAAAAAGCGAGTTGAAAAATGGAGCTCAGGGACACTGCAATTCACAAACCCGCAGAGTTATAAATGATAATTCTCATCCACAGATATATTGAGGGAAGGCAACGAAGAGGATTTGAAAGAAAGGCAGAATTACGGGAAACAGATTTCAGGAGGTAGATTCGAATCGCCTTTAAAGCACATGAAAAGCGGCAAAACGTCGACAATGATGCCCTTGGCCAAAAAGGGCGTATGCGTTTTTTCCTGAATATATTCAGGAAAAAACGCATACGCCCTTTTTGGCCAACCAAGCAACCTGGAAAGGCAAATCAGCGCTACAAAGAAGTCTCGCTTCCCATCGGTCAAAAGGGCCATGCTGCAAAAAGTGTCAAAACCAGAAATGCAGGACAGGCCATGGAGAAATGGCAGCCTTGCTACGCTGATGAGCGGGATGTAAGTTGCCAACAGCCACTCTGGAGAAGTGTACGGTGTGTCCTGAAACATCGAAAAAACACAGCTTAGGGAGCATAGGGCACGTCCACTCATGGGCGTATAAATTGGGAAAACTAAAAATCAGCAAGACACAGGCACCCCAAAGTTTAGGGCTACTCTGTTGACAAGAACCTCCACTTCATGACACCTTAAATATCCCAGGAAAGAGAAAAATGGATAAAGAAGTTGTGGTCCTTATGTACAATGCAATATCACTCAGACATGAAATGAATGTCATAAGGCTAGTAGAAGCAAGATGAGTGGACTTAGGTACGACGATTCTAAGTGAAATAAGTCACACAGAAAAAGACACTTATCATAAGCTATCACTTATAGAGGGAATGTAAAAACCGATACACTTGAACTGAATTACAGAACAGAACAGAGTCACACGTTTAGAAAACACACTATGGCTGCTTAACGGGAAAGGTGAGGTGGGGTGATGCATAAAACAAGGGGTTCAAATTCGCTCAGATACCGTTCCATACACCCAATATGTAATAGACAAGACCTACTCCTTGCTCAGTGAACTGGACTCAACACGCCCTATTCACCGCACAAGAATATATGTGACTAGTAACAATCTTAAAACCTATGTATTGATATCTGTCTGGAAGTGAGTCAAGTGGGTGTAAATCCGCATAAACACAGCCGTGAAAAGCAGCTAAACCCCATTATAAAAATAAATTACTTTAAAAAACCCGTAAAACAAAGACAGTGAAAGAGAGAGAAATTCTTACAAAATTCGTTCAGGGGCTGTGATGCAACCTGGATTGACCATATCTAGACCCACAGCTGGATGAGACATAAGGGTGGACACTCTTGGGGCTGAGAGGTTGGGTGAGGTTGGGTGAGCAAACGCAGACCCTTTAAAGTAATACTGCATTGTACCCATCCCATGGGTCCCAAATCTCCAGGTTCTAGGGCATCTTCCTACATCGAAAACTTGCATGAGGTACCCAGAAGAAGGTACACCGTGTGATTTTGAAAGGTTTCTAAAACGCACCTCATTTCTCATCTCCTTGTGCTCCGGTTCGCCATTCCAGCTACTTCACTAGCAATCTCCCTACTTGGAGAATCAGCACCTTTAACCTCCTGTTCCCTACAGGTTGCAATTTGTCCTGAGGATGAACGGGAAGAGGGGCAACCAATGAGAGACTAGATCTAGGTGTTGGGAAAGGCACAGGTCACTCTATTTTCCCATCAGGAAGAAGAATTAACCACAGGCTCAGCCTGCCGCCGGGAACCAGAATAGGGCCTGAGGAAATCCCGTGCTTTTGCGGCCAGCTCCCAAACAAGACAGTTGAAAAATGGAGCTCAGGGGCACTGCCATTCACAAACCTGCTGAGTTATAAATGATAACTCTCGTCCACAAATATATTGAGGGAAGGCAACGAAGAGGATTTGAAAGCAAGGCAGAATTGCAGGAAACAGGTTTCAGGAAGTAGATTCGAATCGCCTTTAAAGCACATGAAAAGCGGCAAAACGTCGACAATGATGCCCTTGGCCAAAAAGGGCGTATGCGTTTTTTCCTGAATATATTCAGGAAAAAACGCATACGCCCTTTTTGGCCAACCAAGCAACCTGGAAAGGCAAATCAGCGCTACAAAGAAGTCTCGCTTCCCATCGGTCAAAAGGGCCATGCTGCAAAAAGTGTCAAAACCAGAAATGCAGGACAGGCCATGGAGAAATGGCAGCCTTGCTACGCTGATGGGCGGGATGTAAGTTGCCAACAGCCACTCTGGAGAAGTGTACGGTGTGTCCTGAAACATCGAAAAAACACAGCTTAGGGAGCATAGGGCACGTCCACTCATGGGCGTATAAATTGGGAAAACTAAAAATCAGCAAGACACAGGCACCCCAAAGTTTAGGGCTACTCTGTTGACAAGAACCTCCACTTCATGACACCTTAAATATCCCAGGAAAGAGAAAAATGGATAAAGAAGTTGTGGTCCTTATGTACAATGCAATATCACTCAGACATGAAATCAATGTCATAAGGCTAGTAGAAGCAAGATGAGTGGACTTAGGTACGACGATTCTAAGTGAAATAAGTCACACAGAAAAAGACACTTATCATAAGCTATCACTTATAGAGGGAATGTAAAAACCGTTACACTTGAACTGAATTACAGAACAGAACAGAATCACACGTTTAGAAAACACACTATGGCTGCTTAACGGGAAAGGTGAGGTGGGGTGATGCATAAAACAAGGGGTTCAAATTCGCTCAGATACCGTTCCATACACCCAATATGTAATAGACAAGACCTACTCCTTGCTCAGTGAACTGGACTCAACACGCCCTATTCACCGCACAAGAATATATGTGACTAGTAACAATCTTAAAACCTATGTATTGATATCTGTCTGGAAGTGAGTCAAGTGGGTGTAAATCCGCATAAACACAGCCGTGAAAAGCAGCTAAACCCCATTATAAAAATAAATTACTTTTAAAAACCCGTAAAACAAAGACAGTGAAAGAGAGAGAAATTCTTACAAAATTCGTTCAGGGGCTGTGATGCAACCTGGATTGACCATATCTAGACCCACAGCTGGATGAGACATAAGGGTGGACACTCTTGGGGCTGAGAGGTTGGGTGAGGTTGGGTGAGCAAACTCAGACCCTTTAAAGTAATACTGCGTGATACCCATCCCATGGGTCCCAAATCTCCAGGTTCAAGGGCATCTTCCTACATCGAAAACATGCATGAGAAACTCAGAAGATGGTACACCGTGTGATTTTGAAAGGTTTCTAAAACACACCCCATTTCTCATCTCCTTGTGCTCGGGTTCGCCTTTCCAGCTACTTTACTAGCAATCAACTTACTTGGAGAATCAGCACCTTTAACCTCCTGTTCCCTACAGGTTGCAATTTGTCCTGAGGATGAACGGGAAGAGGGGGAACCAATGAGAGACTAGATCTAGCTGTTGGGACAGGCACAGGTCACTCTATTTTCCCATCAGGAAGAAGAATTAACCACAGGCTCAGCCTGCTGCCAGGAACCAGAATAGGGCCTGAGGCAATCCCGAGCTTTTGCGGCCAGCTCTCAAAAAAGACAGTTGAAAAATGGAGCTCAGGGACACTGCAATTCACAAACCCGCAGAGTTATAAGTGATAACTCTCATCCACAGATATATTGAGGGAAGGCAACGAAGAGGATTTGAAAGCAAGGCAGAATTGCAGGAAACAGATTTCAGGAGGTAGATTCGAATCGCCTTTAAGGCACATGAAAATCGGCAAAACGTCGACAATGATGCCCTTGGCCAAAAAGGGCGTATGCGTTTTTTCCTGAATATATTCAGGAAAAAACGCATACGCCCTTTTTGGCCAACCAAGCAACCTGGAAAGGCAAATCAGCGCTACAAAGAAGTCTCGCTTCCCATCGGTCAAAAGGGCCATGCTGCAAAAAGTGTCAAAACCAGAAATGCAGGACAGGCCATGGAGAAATGGCAGCCTTGCTACGCTGATGAGCGGGATGTAAGTTGCCAACAGCCACTCTGGAGAAGTGTACGGTGTGTCCTGAAACATCGAAAAAACACAGCTTAGGGAGCATAGGGCACGTCCACTCATGGGCGTATAAATTGGGAAAACTAAAAATCAGCAAGACACAGGCACCCCAAAGTTTAGGGCTACTCTGTTGACAAGAACCTCCACTTCATGACACCTTAAATATCCCAGGAAAGAGAAAAATGGATAAAGAAGTTGTGGTCCTTATGTACAATGCAATATCACTCAGACATGAAATCAATGTCATAAGGCTAGTAGAAGCAAGATGAGTGGAGTTAGGTCCGACGATTCTAAGTGAAATAAGTCACACAGAAAAAGACACTTATCATAAGCTATCACTTAGAGAGGGAATGTAAAAACCGCTACACTTGAACTGAATTACAAAACAGAACAGAGTCACACGTTTAGAAAACACACTATGGCTGCTTAACGGGAAAGGTGAGGTGGGGTGATGCATAAAACAAGGGTTTCAAATTCGCTCAGATACCGTTCCATACACCCAATATGTAATAGACAAGACCTACTCCTTGCTCAGTGAACTGGACTCAACACCCCCTATTCACCGCACAAGAATATATGTGACTAGTAAGAATCTTAAAACCTATGTATTGATATCTGTCTGGAAGTGAGTCAAGTGGGTGTAAAGCCGCATAAACACAGCCGTGAAAAGCAGCTAAACCCCATTATAAAACTAAATTACTTTTAAAAACCCGTAAAACAAAGACAGTGAAAGAGAGAGAAATTCTTACAAAATTCGTTCAGGGGCTGTGATGCAACCTGGATTGACCATATCTAGACCCACAGCTGGATGAGACATAAGGGTGGACACTCTTGGGGCTGAGAGGTTGGGTGAGGTTGGGTGAGCCAACGCAGACCCTTTAAAGTAATACTGCATTGTACCCATCCCATGGGTCCCAAGTCTCCAGGTTCTAGGGCATCTTCCTACATCGAAAACTTGCATGAGGAACCCAGAAGAAGGTACACCGTGTGATTTTGAAAGGTTTCTAAAACGCACCTCATTTCTCATCTCCTTGTGCTCCGGTTCGCCATTCCAGCTACTTCACTAGCAATCTCCCTACTTGGAGAATCAGCACCTTTAACGTCCTGTTCTGTACAGGTTGCAATTTGTCCTGAGGATGAACGGGAAGAGGGGCAACCAATGAGAGACTAGATCTAGGTGTTTGGAAAGGCACAGGTCACTCTATTTTCCCATCAGGAAGAAGAATTAACCACAGGCTCAGCCTGCCGCCGGGAACCAGAATAGGGCCTGAGGAAATCCGGTGCTTTTGCGGCCAGCTCCCAAACAAGACAGTTGAAAAATGGAGCTCAGGGGCACTGCCATTCACAAACCTGCTGAGTTATAAATGATAACTCTCGTCCACAAATATATTGAGGGAAGGCAACGAAGAGGATTTGAAAGCAAGGCAGAATTGCAGGAAACAGGTTTCAGGAGGTAGATTCGAATCGCCTTTAAAGCACATGAAAAGCGGCAAAACGTCGACAATGATGCCCTTGGCCAAAAAGGGCGTATGCGTTTTTTCCTGAATATATTCAGGAAAAAACGCATACGCCCTTTTTGGCCAACCAAGCAACCTGGAAAGGCAAATCAGTGCTACAAAGTAGTCTCGCTTCCCATCGGCCAAAAGGGTCATGCTGCAAAAAGTGTCAAAACCAGAAATGCAGGACAGGCCATGGAGAAATGGCAGCCTTGCTACGCTGATGGGCGGGATGTTAATTGCCAACAGCCACTCTGGAGAAGTGTACGGTGTGTCCTAAAACATCGAAAAAACACAGCTTAGGGAGCATAGGGCACGTCCACTCATGGGCGTATAAATTGGGAAAACTAAAAATCAGCAAGACACATGCACCCCAAAGTTTAGGGCTGCTCTGTTAACAAGAACCTCCACTTCATGACAATTTAAATATCCCAGGAAAGAGAAAAATGGATAAAGAAGTTGTGGTCCTTATGTACAATGGAATATCACTCAGACATGAAATCAATGTCATAAGGCTAGTAGAAGCAAGATGAGTGGACTTAGGTACGACGATTCTAAGTGAAATAAGTCACACAGAAAAAGACACTTATCATAAGCTATCACTTATCGAGGGAATGTAAAAACCGCTACACTCGAACTGAATTACAAAACAGAACAGAGTCACACGTTTAGAAAACACACTATGGCTGCTTAACGGGAAAGGTGAGGTGGGGTGATGCATAAAACAAGGGTTTCAAATTCGCTCAGATACCGTTCCATACACCCAATATGTAATAGACAAGACCTACTCCTTGCTCAGTGAACTGGACTCAACACCCCCTATTCACCACACAAGAATATATGTGACTAGTAAGAATCTTAAAACCTATGTATTGATATCTGTCTGGAAGTGAGTCAAGTGGGTGTAAAGCCGCATAAACACAGCCGTGAAAAGCAGCTAAACCCCATTATAAAACTAAATTACTTTTAAAAACCCGTAAAACAAAGACAGTGAAAGAGAGAGAAATTCTTACAAAATTCGTTCAGATGCTGTGATGCAAACTGGATTGACCATATCTACACGCACAGCTGGATGAGACATAAGGGTGGACACTCTTGGGGCTGAAAGGTTGGGTTAGGTTGGGTGAGCAAACGCAGACCCTTTAAAGTAATACTGCGTGGTACCCATCCCATGGGTCCCAAGTCTCCAGGTTCAAGGGCATCTACCTACATCGAAAACATGCATGAGAAACTCAGAAGATGGTACACCGTGTGATTTTGAAAGGTTTCTAAAACGCACCTCATTTCTCATCTCCTTGTGCTCGGGTTCTCCATTCCAGCTACTTTACTAGCAATCTCCCTACTTGGAGAATCACCACCTTTAACCTCCTGTTCCCTACAGGTTGCAATTTGTCCTGAGGATGAACGGGAAGAGGGGCAACCAATGAGAGACTAGATCTAGGTGTTCGGACAGGCACAGGTCACTCTATTTTCCCATCAGGAAGAAGCATTAACCACAGGCTCAGCCTGCCGCCGGGAACCAGAATAGGGCCTGAGGAAATCCCGGGCTTTTGCGGCCAGCTCCCAAACAAGACAGTTGAAAAATGGAGCTCAGGGGCACTCCCATTCACAAACCTGCTGAGTTATAAATGATAACTCTCGTCCACAAATATATTGAGGGAAGGCAACGAAGAGGATTTGAAAGCAAGGCAGAATTGCAGGAAACAGGTTTCAGGAGGTAGATTCGAATCGCCTTTAAAGCACATGAAAAGCGGCAAAACGTCGACAATGATGCCCTTGGCTAAAAAGGGCGTATGCGTTTTTTCCTGAATATATTCAGGAAAAAACGCATACGCCCTTTTTGGCCAACCAAGCAACCTGGAAAGGCAAATCAGTGCTACAAAGAAGTCTCGCTTCCCATCGGTCAAAAGGGTCATGCTGCAAAAATGTCAAAACCAGAAATGCAGGACAGGCCATGGAGAAATGGCAGCCTTGCTACGCTGATGGGCGGGATGTTAATTGCCAACAGCCACTCTGGAGAAGTGTACGGTGTGTGCTGAAACATCGAAAAAACACAGCTTAGGGAGCATAGGGCACGTCCACTCATGGGCGTATAAATTGGGAAAACTAAAAATCAGCAAGACACAGGCACCCCAAAGTTTAGGGCTGCTCTGTTGACAAGAACCTCCACTTCATGACAATTTAAATATCCCAGGAAAGAGAAAAATGGATAAAGAAGTTGTGGTCCTTATGTACAATGGAATATCACTCAGACATGAAATCAATGTCATAAGGCTAGTAGAAGCAAGATGAGTGGACTTAGGTACGACGATTCTAAGTGAAATAAGTCACACAGAAAAAGACACTTATCATAAGCTATCACTTATAGAGGGAATGTAAAAACCGCTACACTTGAACTGAATTACAAAACAGAACAGAGTCACACGTTTAGAAAACACACTATGGCTGCTTAACGGGAAAGGTGAGGTGGGGTGATGCATAAAACAAGGGTTTCAAATTCGCTCAGATACCGTTCCATACACCCAATATGTAATAGAAAAGACCTACTCCTTGCTCAGTGAACTGGACTCAACACCCCCTATTCACCGCACAATAATATATGTGACTAGTAAGAATCTTAAAACCTATGTATTGATATCTGTCTGGAAGTGAGTCAAGTGGGTGTAAATCCGCATAAACACAGCTGTGAAAAGCAGCTAAACCCCATTATAAAACTAAATTACTTTTAAAAACCCGTAAAACAAAGACAGTGAAAGAGAGAGAAATTCTTACAAAATTCGTTCAGAGGCTGTGATGCAACCTGGATTGACCATATCTACACGCACAGCTGGATGAGACATAAGGGTGGACACTCTTGGGGCTGAAAGGTTGGGTTAGGTTGGGTGAGCAAACGCAGACCCTTTAAAGTAATACTGCGTGGTCCCCATCTCATGGGTGCCAAGTCTCCAGGTTCAAAGGCATCTGCCTACATCGAAAACATGCGTGAGAAACTCAGAAGATGGTACACCGTGTGATTTTGAAAGGTTTCTAAAACGCACCTCATTTCTCATCTCCTTGTGCTCGGGTTCGCCATTCCAGCTACTTTACTAGCAATCTCCCTACTTGGAGAATCAGCACCTTTAACCTCCTGTTCCCTACAGGTTGCAATTTGTCCTGAGGATGAACGGGAAGAGGGGGAACCAATGAGAGACTAGATCTAGCTGTTGGGACAGGCACAGGTCACTCTATTTTCCCATCAGGAAGAAGAATTAACCACAGGCTCAGCCTGCTGCCAGGAACCAGAATAGGGCCTGAGGCAATCCCGTGCTTTTGCGGCCAGCTCTCAAAAAAGACAGTTGAAAAATGGAGCTCAGGGACACTGCAATTCAGAAACCCGCAGAGTTATAAGTGATAACTCTCATCCACAGATATATTGAGGGAAGGCAACGAAGAGGATTTGAAAGCAAGGCAGAATTGCAGGAAACAGATTTCAGGAGGTAGATTCGAATCGCCTTTAAGGCACATGAAAAGCGGCAAAACGTCGACAATGATGCCCTTGGCCAAAAAGGGCGTATGCGTTTTTTCCTGAATATATTCAGGAAAAAACGCATACGCCCTTTTTGGCCAACCAAGCAACCTGGAAAGGCAAATCAGCGCTACAAAGAAGTCTCGCTTCCCATCGGTCAAAAGGGCCATGCTGCAAAAAAGTGTCAAAACCAGAAATGCAGGACAGGCCATGGAGAAATGGCAGCCTTGCTACGCTGATGGGCGGGATGTTAATTGCCAACAGCCACTCTGGAGAAGTGTACGGTGTGTCCTAAAACATCGAAAAAACACAGCTTAGGGAGCATAGGGCACGTCCACTCATGGGCGTATAAATTGGGAAAACTAAAAATCAGCAAGACACATGCACCCCAAAGTTTAGGGCTGCTCTGTTGACAAGAACCTCCACTTCATGACAATTTAAATATCCCAGGAAAGAGAAAAATGGATAAAGAAGTTGTGGTCCTTATGTACAATGGAATATCACTCAGACATGAAATCAATGTCATAAGGCTAGTAGAAGCAAGATGAGTGGACTTAGGTACGACGATTCTAAGTGAAATAAGTCACACAGAAAAAGACACTTATCATAAGCTATCACTTATCGAGGGAATGTAAAAACCGCTACACTTGAACTGAATTACAAAACAGAACAGAGTCACACGTTTAGAAAACACACTATGGCTGCTTAACGGGAAAGGTGAGGTGGGGTGATGCATAAAACAAGGGTTTCAAATTCGCTCAGATACCGTTCCATACACCCAATATGTAATAGACAAGACCTACTCCTTGCTCAGTGAACTGGACTCAACACCCCCTATTCACCGCACAAGAATATATGTGACTAGTAAGAATCTTAAAACCTATGTATTGATATCTTTCTGGAAGTGAGTCAAGTGGGTGTAAAGCCGCATAAACACAGCCGTGAAAAGCAGCTAAACCCCATTATAAAACTAAATTACTTTTAAAAACCCGTCAAACAAAGACAGTGAAAGAGAGAGAAATTCTTACAAAATTCGTTCAGAGGCTGTGATGCAACCTGGATTGACCATATCTACATGCACAGCTGGATGAGACATAAGGGTGGACACTCTTGGGGCTGAAAGGTTGGGTTAGGTTGGGTGAGCAAACGCAGACCCTTTAAAGTAATACTGCGTGGTACCCATCCCATGGGTCCCAAGTCTCCAGGTTCAAGGGCATCTACCTACATCGAAAACATGCATGAGAAACTCAGAAGATGGTACACCGTGTGATTTTGAAAGGTTTCTAAAACGCACCTCATTTCTCATCTCCTTGTGCTCGGGTTCTCCATTCCAGCTACTTTACTAGCAATCTCCCTACTTGGAGAATCAGCACCTTTAACCTCCTGTTCCCTACAGGTTGCAATTTGTCCTGAGGATGAACGGGAAGAGGGGCAACCAATGAGAGACTAGATCTAGGTGTTGGGAAAGGCACAGGTCACTCTATTTTCCCATCAGGAAGAAGAATTAACCACAGGCTCAGCCTGCCGCCGGGAACCAGAATAGGGCCTGAGGAAATCCCGGGCTTTTGCGGCCAGCTCCCAAACAAGAGAGTTGAAAAATGGAGCTCAGGGGCACTCCCATTCACAAACCTGCTGAGTTATAAATGATAACTCTCGTCCACAAATATATTGAGGGAAGGCAACGAAGAGGATTTGAAAGCAAGGCAGAATTGCAGGAAACAGGTTTCAGGAGGTAGATTCGAATCGCCTTTAAAGCACATGAAAAGCGGCAAAACGTCGACAATGATGCCCTTGGCTAAAAAGGGCGTACGCGTTTTTTCCTGAATATATTCAGGAAAAAACGCATACGCCCTTTTTGGCCAACCAAGCAACCTGGAAAGGCAAATCAGCGCTACAAAGAAGTCTCGCTTCCCATCGGTCAAAAGGGTCATGCTGCAAAAAGTGTCAAAACCAGAAATGCAGGACAGGCCATGGAGAAATGGCAGCCTTGCTACGCTGATGGGCGGGATGTTAATTGCCAACAGCCACTCTGGAGAAGTGTACGGTGTGTCCTGAAACATCGAAAAAACACAGCTTAGGGAGCATAGGGCACGTCCACTCATGGGCGTATAAATTGGGAAAACTAAAAATCAGCAAGACACAGGCACCCCAAAGTTTAGGGCTGCTCTGTTGACAAGAACCTCCACTTCATGACACCTTAAATATCCCAGGAAAGAGAAAAATGGATAAAGAAGTTGTGGTCCTTATGTACAATGGAATATCACTCAGACATGAAATCAATGTCATAAGGCTAGTAGAAGCAAGATGAGTGGACTTAGGTACGACGATTCTAAGTGAAATAAGTCACACAGAAAAAGACACTTATCATAAGCTATCACTTATAGAGGGAATGTAAAAACCGCTACACTTGAACTGAATTACAAAACAGAACAGAGTCACACGTTTAGAAAACACACTATGGCTGCTTAACGGGAAAGGTGAGGTGGGGTGATGCATAAAACAAGGGTTTCAAATTCGCTCAGATACCGTTCCATACACCCAATATGTAATAGACAAGACCTACTCCTTGCTCAGTGAACTGGACTCAACACCCCCTATTCACCGCACAATAATATATGTGACTAGTAAGAATCTTAAAACCTATGTATTGATATCTGTCTGGAAGTGAGTCAAGTGGGTGAAAATCCGCATAAACACAGCTGTGAAAAGCAGCTAAACCCCATTATAAAACTAAATTACTTTTAAAAACCCGTAAAACAAAGACAGTGAAAGAGAGAGAAATTCTTACAAAATTCGTTCAGAGGCTGTGATGCAACCTGGATTGACCATATCTACACGCACAGCTGGATGAGACATAAGGGTGGACACTCTTGGGGCTGAGAGGTTGGGTGAGCAAATGCAGACCCTTTAAAGTAATACTGCGTGGTCCCCATCTCATGGGTCCCAAGTCTCCAGGTTCAAAGGCATCTGCCTACATCGAAAACATGCATGAGAAACTCAGAAGATGGTACACCGTGTGATTTTGAAAGGTTTCTAAAACGCACCTCATTTCTCATCTCCTTGTGCTCGGGTTCGCCATTCCAGCTACTTTACTAGCAATCTCCCTACTTGGAGAATCAGCACCTTTAACCTCCTGTTCCCTACAGGTTGCAATTTGTCCTGAGGATGAACAGGAAGAGGGGGAACCAATGAGAGACTAGATCTAGCTGTTGGGACAGGCACAGGTCACTCTATTTTCCCATCAGGAAGAAGAATTAACCACAGGCTCAGCCTGCTGCCAGGAACCAGAATAGGGCCTGAGGCAATCCCGTGCTTTTGCGGCCAGCTCTCAAAAAAGACAGTTGAAAAATGGAGCTCAGGGACACTGCAATTCAGAAACCCGCAGAGTTATAAGTGATAACTCTCATCCACAGATATATTGAGGGAAGGCAACGAAGAGGATTTGAAAGCAAGGCAGAATTGCAGGAAACAGATTTCAGGAGGTAGATTTGAATCGCCTTTAAGGCACATGAAAAGCGGCAAAACGTCGACAATGATGCCCTTGGCCAAAAAGGGCGTATGCGTTTTTTTCCTGAATATATTCAGGAAAAAACGCATACGCCCTTTTTGGCCAACCAAGCAACCTGGAAAGGCAAATCAGCGCTACAAAGAAGTCTCGCTTCCCATCGGTCAAAAGGGCCATGCTGCAAAAAGTGTCAAACCAGAAATGCAGGACAGGCCATGGAGAAATGGCAGCCTTGCTACGCTGATGAGCGGGATGTAAGTTGCCAACAGCCACTCTGGAGAATTGTACGGTGTGTCCTGAAACATCGAAAAAACACAGCTTAGGGAGCATAGGGCACGTCCACTCATGGGCGTATAAATTGGGAAAACTAAAAATCAGCAAGACACAGGCACCGCAAAGTTTAGGGCTACTCTGTTGACAAGAACCTCCACTTCATGACACCTTAAATATCCCAGGAAAGAGAAAAATGGATAAAGAAGTTGTGGTCCTTATGTACAATGCAATATCACTCAGACATGAAATCAATGTCATAAGGCTAGTAGAAGCAAGATGAGTGGACTTAGGTACGACGATTCTAAGTGAAATAAGTCACACAGAAAAAGACACTTATCATAAGCTATCACTTATAGAGGGAATGTAAAAACCGTTACACTTGAACTGAATTACAGAACAGAACAGAATCACACGTTTAGAAAACACACTATGGCTGCTTAACGGGAAAGGTGAGGTGGGGTGATGCATAAAACAAGGGGTTCAAATTCGCTCAGATACCGTTCCATACACCCAATATGTAATAGACAAGACCTACTCCTTGCTCAGTGAACTGGACTCAACACGCCCTATTCACCGCACAAGAATATATGTGACTAGTAACAATCTTAAAACCTATGTATTGATATCTGTCTGGAAGTGAGTCAAGTGGGTGTAAATCCGCATAAACACAGCCGTGAAAAGCAGCTAAACCCCATTATAAAAATAAATTACTTTTAAAAACCCGTAAAACAAAGACAGTGAAAGAGAGAGAAATTCTTACAAAATTCGTTCAGGGGCTGTGATGCAACCTGGATTGACCATATCTAGACCCACAGCTGGATGAGACATAAGGGTGGACACTCTTGGGGCTGAGAGGTTGGGTGAGGTTGGGTGAGCAAACGCAGACCCTTTAAAGTAATACTGCATTGTACCCATCCCATGGGTCCCAAATCTCCAGGTTCTAGGGCATCTTCCTACATCGAAAACTTGCATGAGGAACCCAGAAGAAGGTACACCGTGTGATTTTGAAAGGTTTCTAAAACGCACCTCATTTCTCATCTCCTTGTGCTCCGGTTCGCCATTCCAGCTACTTCACTAGCAATCTCCCTACTTGGAGAATCAGCACCTTTAACCTCCTGTTCTGTACAGGTTGCAATTTGTCCTGAGGATGAACGGGAAGAGGGGCAACCAATGAGAGACTAGATCTAGGTGTTGGGAAAGGCACAGGTCACTCTATTTTCCCATCAGGAAGAAGAATTAACCACAGGCTCAGCCTGCCGCCGGGAACCAGAATAGGGCCTGAGGAAATCCGGTGCTTTTGCGGCCAGCTCCCAAACAAGACAGTTGAAAAATGGAGCTCAGGGGCACTGCCATTCACAAACCTGCTGAGTTATAAATGATAACTCTCGTCCACAAATATATTGAGGGAAGGCAACGAAGAGGATTTGAAAGCAAGGCAGAATTGCAGGAAACAGGTTTCAGGAGGTAGATTCGAATCGCCTTTAAAGCACATGAAAAGCGGCAAAACGTCGACAATGATGCCCTTGGCCAAAAAGGGCGTATGCGTTTTTTCCTGAATATATTCAGGAAAAAACGCATACGCCCTTTTTGGCCAACCAAGCAACCTGGAAAGGCAAATCAGTGCTACAAAGAAGTCTCGCTTCCCATCGGCCAAAAGGGTCATGCTGCAAAAAGTGTCAAAACCAGAAATGCAGGACAGGCCATGGAGAAATGGCAGCCTTGCTACGCTGATGGGCGGGATGTTAATTGCCAACAGCCACTCTGGAGAAGTGTACGGTGTGTCCTAAAACATCGAAAAAACACAGCTTAGGGAGCATAGGGCACGTCCACTCATGGGCGTATAAATTGGGAAAACTAAAAATCAGCAAGACATATGCACCACAAAGTTTAGGGCTGCTCTGTTGACAAGAACCTCCACTTCATGACAATTTAAATATCCCAGGAAAGAGAAAAATGGATAAAGAAGTTGTGGTCCTTATGTACAATGGAATATCACTCAGACATGAAATCAATGTCATAAGGCTAGTAGAAGCAAGATGAGTGGACTTAGGTACGACGATTCTAAGTGAAATAAGTCACACAGAAAAAGACACTTATCATAAGCTATCACTTATCGAGGGAATGTAAAAACCGCTACACTTGAACTGAATTACAAAACAGAACAGAGTCACACGTTTAGAAAACACACTATGGCTGCTTAACGGGAAAGGTGAGGTGGGGTGATGCATAAAACAAGGGTTTCAAATTCGCTCAGATACCGTTCCATACACCCAATATGTAATAGACAAGACCTACTCCTTGCTCAGTGAACTGGACTCAACACCCCCTATTCACCGCACAAGAATATATGTGACTAGTAAGAATCTTAAAACCTATGTATTGATATCTGTCTGGAAGTGAGTCAAGTGGGTGTAAAGCCGCATAAACACAGCCGTGAAAAGCAGCTAAACCCCATTATAAAACTAAATTACTTTTAAAAACCCGTAAAACAAAGACAGTGAAAGAGAGAGAAATTCTTACAAAATTCGTTCAGAGGCTGTGATGCAACCTGGATTGACCATATCTACACGCACAGCTGGATGAGACATAAGGGTGGACACTCTTGGGGCTGAAAGGTTGGGTTAGGTTGGGTGAGCAAACGCAGACCCTTTAAAGTAATACTGCGTGGTACCCATCCCATGGGTCCCAAGTCTCCAGGTTCAAGGGCATCTACCTACATCGAAAACATGCATGAGAAACTCAGAAGATGCTACACCGTGTGATTTTGAAAGGTTTCTAAAACGCACCTCATTTCTCATCTCCTTGTGCTCGGGTTCTCCATTCCAGCTACTTTACTAGCAATCTCCCTACTTGGAGAATCAGCAACTTTAACCTCCTGTTCCCTACAGGTTGCAATTTGTCCTGAGGATGAACGGGAAGAGGGGCAACCAATGAGAGACTAGATCTAGGTGTTGGGACAGGCACAGGTCACTCTATTTTCCCATCAGGAAGAAGAATTAACCACAGGCTCAGCCTGCCGCCGGGAACCAGAATAGGGCCTGAGGCAATCCCGTGCTTTTGCGGCCAGCTCCCAAACAAGACAGTTGAAAAATGGAGCTCAGGGGCACTGCCATTCACAAACCTGCTGACTTATAAATGATAACTCTCGTCCACAAATATATTGAGGGAAGGCAACGAAGAGGATTTGAAAGCAAGGCAGAATTGCAGGAAACAGGTTTCAGGAGGTAGATTCGAATCGCCTTTAAAGCACATGAAAAGCGGCAAAACGTCGACAATGATGCCCTTGGCCAAAAAGGGCGTATGCGTTTTTTCCTGAATATATTCAGGAAAAAACGCATACGCCCTTTTTGGCCAACCAAGCAACCTGGAAAGGCAAATCAGTGCTACAAAGAAGTCTCGCTTCCCATCGGCCAAAAGGGTCATGCTGCAAAAAGTGTCAAAACCAGAAATGCAGGACAGGCCATGGAGAAATGGCAGCCTTGCTACGCTGATGGGCGGGATGTTAATTGCCAACAGCCACTCTGGAGAAGTGTACGGTGTGTCCTAAAACATCGAAAAAACACAGCTTAGGGAGCATAGGGCACGTCCACTCATGGGCGTATAAATTGGGAAAACTAAAAATCAGCAAGACACATGCACCCCAAAGTTTAGGGCTGCTCTGTTGACAAGAACCTCCACTTCATGACAATTTAAATATCCCAGGAAAGAGAAAAATGGATAAAGAAGTTGTGGTCCTTATGTACAATGGAATATCACTCAGACATGAAATCAATGTCATAAGGCTAGTAGAAGCAAGATGAGTGGACTTAGGTACGACGATTCTAAGTGAAATAAGTCACACAGAAAAAGACACTTATCATAAGCTATCACTTATCGAGGGAATGTAAAAACCGCTACACTTGAACTGAATTACAAAACAGAACAGAGTCACACGTTTAGAAAACACACTATGGCTGCTTAACGGGAAAGGTGAGGTGGGGTGATGCATAAAACAAGGGTTTCAAATTCGCTCAGATACCGTTCCATACACCCAATATGTAATAGACAAGACCTACTCCTTGCTCAGTGAACTGGACTCAACACCCCCTATTCACCGCACAAGAATATATGTGACTAGTAAGAATCTTAAAACCTATGTATTGATATCTGTCTGGAAGTGAGTCAAGTGGGTGTAAAGCCGCATAAACACAGCCGTGAAAAGCAGCTAAACCCCATTATAAAACTAAATTACTTTTAAAAACCCGTAAAACAAAGACAGTGAAAGAGAGAGAAATTCTTACAAAATTCGTTCAGATGCTGTGATGCAACCTGGATTGACCATATCTACACGCACAGCTGGATGAGACATAAGGGTGGACACTCTTGGGGCTGAAAGGTTGGGTTAGGTTGGGTGAGCAAACGCAGACCCTTTAAAGTAATACTGCGTGGTACCCATCCCATGGGTCCCAAGTCTCCAGGTTCAAGGGCATCTACCTACATCGAAAACATGCATGAGAAACTCAGAAGATGGTACACCGTGTGATTTTGAAAGGTTTCTAAAACGCACCTCATTTCTCATCTCCTTGTGCTCGGGTTCTCCATTCCAGCTACTTTACTAGCAATCTCCCTACTTGGAGAATCACCACCTTTAACCTCCTGTTCCCTACAGGTTGCAATTTGTCCTGAGGATGAACGGGAAGAGGGGCAACCAATGAGAGACTAGATCTAGGTGTTGGGACAGGCACAGGTCACTCTATTTTCCCATCAGGAAGAAGCATTAACCACAGGCTCAGCCTGCCGCCGGGAACCAGAATAGGGCCTGAGGAAATCCCGGGCTTTTGCGGCCAGCTCCCAAACAAGACAGTTGAAAAATGGAGCTCAGGGGCACTCCCATTCACAAACCTGCTGAGTTATAAATGATAACTCTCGTCCACAAATATATTGAGGGAAGGCAACGAAGAGGATTTGAAAGCAAGGCAGAATTGCAGGAAACAGGTTTCAGGAGGTAGATTCGAATCGCCTTTAAAGCACATGAAAAGCGGCAAAACGTCGACAATGATGCCCTTGGCTAAAAAGGGCGTATGCGTTTTTTCCTGAATATATTCAGGAAAAAACGCATACGCCCTTTTTGGCCAACCAAGCAACCTGGAAAGGCAAATCAGTGCTACAAAGAAGTCTCGCTTCCCATCGGTCAAAAGGGTCATGCTGCAAAAAGTGTCAAAACCAGAAATGCAGGACAGGCCATGGAGAAATGGCAGCCTTGCTACGCTGATGGGCGGGATGTTAATTGCCAACAGCCACTCTGGAGAAGTGTATGGTGTGTCCTGAAACATCGAAAAAACACAGCTTAGGGAGAATAGGGCACGTCCACTCATGGGCGTATAAATTGGGAAAACTAAAAATCAGCAAGACACAGGCACCCCAAAGTTTAGGGCTGCTCTGTTGACAAGAACCTCCACTTCATGACACCTTAAATATCCCAGGAAAGAGAAAAATGGATAAAGAAGTTGTGGTCCTTATGTACAATGGAATATCACTCAGACATGAAATCAATGTCATAAGGCTAGTAGAAGCAAGATGAGTGGACTTAGGTACGACGATTCTAAGTGAAATAAGTCACACAGAAAAAGACACTTATCATAAGCTATCACTTATAGAGGGAATGTAAAAACCGCTACACTTGAACTGAATTACAAAACAGAACAGAGTCACACGTTTAGAAAACACACTATGGCTGCTTAACGGGAAAGGTGAGGTGGGGTGATGCATAAAACAAGGGTTTCAAATTCGCTCAGATACCGTTCCATACACCCAATATGTAATAGACAAGACCTACTCCTTGCTCAGTGAACTGGACTCAACACCCCCTATTCACCGCACAATAATATATGTGACTAGTAGGAATCTTAAAACCTATGTATTGATATCTGTCTGGAAGTGAGTCAAGTGGGTGTAAATCCGCATAAACACAGCTGTGAAAAGCAGCTAAACCCCATTATAAAACTAAATTACTTTTAAAAACCCGTAAAACAAAGACAGTGAAAGAGAGAGAAATTCTTACAAAATTCGTTCAGAGGCTGTGATGCAACCTGGATTGACCATATCTACACGCACAGCTGGATGAGACATAAGGGTGGACACTCTTGGGGCTGAGAGGTTGGGTGAGCAAATGCAGACCCTTTAAAGTAATACTGCGTGGTCCCCATCTCATGGGTCCCAAGTCTCCAGGTTCAAAGGCATCTGCCTACATCGAAAACATGCATGAGAAACTCAGAAGATGGTACACCGTGTGATTTTGAAAGGTTTCTAAAACGCACCTCATTTCTCATCTCCTTGTGCTCGGGTTCGCCATTCCAGCTACTTTACTAGCAATCTCCCTACTTGGAGAATCAGCACCTTTAACCTCCTGTTCCCTACAGGTTGCAATTTGTCCTGAGGATGAACGGGAAGAGGGGGAACCAATGAGAGACTAGATCTAGCTGTTGGGACAGGCACAGGTCACTCTATTTTCCCATCAGGAAGAAGAATTAACCACAGGCTCATCCTGCTGCCAGGAACCAGAATAGGGCCTGAGGCAATCCCGTGCTTTTGCGGCCAGCTCTCAAAAAAGACAGTTGAAAAATGGAGCTCAGGGACACTGCAATTCAGAAACCCGCAGAGTTATAAGTGATAACTCTCATCCACAGATATATTGAGGGAAGGCAACGAAGAGGATTTGAAAGCAAGGCAGAATTGCAGGAAACAGATTTCAGGAGGTAGATTCGAATCGCCTTTAAGGCACATGAAAAGCGGCAAAACGTCGACAATGATGCCCTTGGCCAAAAAGGGCGTATGCGTTTTTTTCCTGAATATATTCAGGAAAAAACGCATACGCCCTTTTTGGCCAACCAAGCAACCTGGAAAGGCAAATCAGCGCTACAAAGAAGTCTCGCTTCCCATCGGTCAAAAGGGCCATGCTGCAAAAAGTGTCAAAACCAGAAATGCAGGACAGGCCATGGAGAAATGGCAGCCTTGCTACTCTGATGAGCGGGATGTAAGTTGCCAACAGCCACTCTGGAGAAGTGTACGGTGTGTCCTGAAACATCGAAAAAACACAGCTTAGGGAGCATAGGGCACGTCCACGCATGGGCGTATAAATTGGGAAAACTAAAAATCAGCAAGACACAGGCACCGCAAAGTTTAGGGCTACTCTGTTGACAAGAACCTCCACTTCATGACACCTTAAATATCCCAGGAAAGAGAAAAATGGATAAAGAAGTTGTGGTCCTTATGTACAATGCAATATCACTCAGACATGAAATCAATGTCATAAGGCTAGTAGAAGCAAGATGAGTGGACTTAGGTACGACGATTCTAAGTGAAATAAGTCACACAGAAAAAGACACTTATCATAAGCTATCACTTATAGAGGGAATGTAAAAACCGTTACACTTGAACTGAATTACAGAACAGAACAGAATCACACGTTTAGAAAACACACTATGGCTGCTTAACGGGAAAGGTGAGGTGGGGTGATGCATAAAACAAGGGGTTCAAATTCGCTCAGATACCGTTCCATACACCCAATATGTAATAGACAAGACCTACTCCTTGCTCAGTGAACTGGACTCAACACGCCCTATTCACCGCACAAGAATATATGTGACTAGTAACAATCTTAAAACCTATGTATTTATATCTGTCTGGAAGTGAGTCAAGTGGGTGTAAATCCGCATAAACACAGCCGTGAAAAGCAGCTAAACCCCATTATAAAAATAAATTACTTTTAAAAACCCGTAAAACAAAGACAGTGAAAGAGAGAGAAATTCTTACAAAATTCGTTCAGGGGCTGTGATGCAACCTGGATTGACCATATCTAGACCCACAGCTGGATGAGACATAAGGGTGGACACTCTTGGGGCTGAGAGGTTGGGTGAGGTTGGGTGAGCAAACGCAGACCCTTTAAAGTAATACTGCATTGTACCCATCCCATGGGTCCCAAATCTCCAGGTTCTAGGGCATCTTCCTACATCGAAAACTTGCATGAGGAACCCAGAAGAAGGTACACCGTGTGATTTTGAAAGGTTTCTAAAACGCACCTCATTTCTCATCTCCTTGTGCTCCGGTTCGCCATTCCAGCTACTTCACTAGCAATCTCCCTACTTGGAGAATCAGCACCTTTAACCTCCTGTTCTGTACAGGTTGCAATTTGTCCTGAGGATGAACGGGAAGAGGGGCAACCAATGAGAGACTAGATCTAGGTGTTGGGAAAGGCACAGGTCACTCTATTTTCCCATCAGGAAGAAGAATTAACCACAGGCTCAGCCTGCCGCCGGGAACCAGAATAGGGCCTGAGGAAATCCGGTGCTTTTGCGGCCAGCTCCCAAACAAGACAGTTGAAAAATGGAGCTCAGGGGCACTGCCATTCACAAACCTGCTGACTTATAAATGATAACTCTCGTCCACAAATATATTGAGGGAAGGCAACGAAGAGGATTTGAAAGCAAGGCAGAATTGCAGGAAACAGGTTTCAGGAGGTAGATTCGAATCGCCTTTAAAGCACATGAAAAGCGGCAAAACGTCGACAATGATGCCCTTGGCCAAAAAGGGCGTATGCGTTTTTTCCTGAATATATTCAGGAAAAAACGCATACGCCCTTTTTGGCCAACCAAGCAACCTGGAAAGGCAAATCAGTGCTACAAAGAAGTCTCGCTTCCCATCGGCCAAAAGGGTCATGCTGCAAAAAGTGTCAAAACCAGAAATGCAGGACAGGCCATGGAGAAATGGCAGCCTTGCTACGCTGATGGGCGGGATGTTAATTGCCAACAGCCACTCTGGAGAAGTGTACGGTGTGTCCTGAAACATCGAAAAAACACAGCTTAGGGAGCATAGGGCACGTCCACTCATGGGCGTATAAATTGGGAAAACTAAAAATCAGCAAGACACAGGCACCGGAAAGTTTAGGGCTGCTCTGTTGACAAGAACCTCCACTTCATGACAATTTAAATATCCCAGGAAAGAGAAAAATGGATAAAGAAGTTGTGGTCCTTATGTACAATGGAATATCACTCAGACATGAAATCAATGTCATAAGGCTAGTAGAAGCAAGATGAGTGGACTTAGGTACGACGATTCTAAGTGAAATAAGTCACACAGAAAAAGACACTTATCATAAGCTATCACTTATCGAGGGAATGTAAAAACCGCTACACTTGAACTGAATTACAAAACAGAACAGAGTCACACGTTTAGAAAACACACTATGGCTGCTTAACGGGAAAGGTGAGGTGGGGTGATGCATAAAACAAGGGTTTCAAATTCGCTCAGATACCGTTCCATACACCCAATATGTAATAGACAAGACCTACTCCTTGCTCAGTGAATTGGACTCAACACCCCCTATTCACCGCACAAGAATATATGTGACTAGTAAGAATCTTAAAACCTATGTATTGATATCTGTCTGGAAGTGAGTCAAGTGGGTGTAAAGCCGCATAAACACAGCCGTGAAAAGCAGCTAAACCTCATTATAAAACTAAATTACTTTTAAAAACCCGTAAAACAAAGACAGTGAAAGAGAGAGAAATTCTTACAAAATTCGTTCAGAGGCTGTGATGCAACCTGGATTGACCATATCTACACGCACAGCTGGATGAGACATAAGGGTGGACACTCTTGGGGCTGAAAGGTTGGGTTAGGTTGGGTGAGCAAACGCAGACCCTTTAAAGTAATACTGCGTGGTACCCATCCCATGGGTCCCAAGTCTCCAGGTTCAAGGGCATCTACCTACATCGAAAACATGCATGAGAAACTCAGAAGATGGTACACCGTGTGATTTTGAAAGGTTTCTAAAACGCACCTCATTTCTCATCTCCTTGTGCTCGGGTTCTCCATTCCAGCTACTTTACTAGCAATCTCCCTACTTGGAGAATCAGCACCTTTAACCTCCTGTTCCCTACAGGTTGCAATTTGTCCTGAGGATGAACGGGAAGAGGGGCAACCAATGAGAGACTAGATCTAGGTGTTGGGACAGGCACAGGTCACTCTATTTTCCCATCAGGAAGAAGAATTAACCACAGGCTCAGCCTGCCGCCGGGAACCAGAATAGGGCCTGAGGAAATCCGGTGCTTTTGCGGCCAGCTCCCAAACAAGACAGTTGAAAAATGGAGCTCAGGGGCACTGCCATTCACAAACCTGCTGAGTTATAAATGATAACTCTCGTCCACAAATATATTGAGGGAAGGCAACGAAGAGGATTTGAAAGCAAGGCAGAATTGCAGGAAACAGGTTTCAGGAGGTAGATTCGAATCGCCTTTAAAGCACATGAAAAGCGGCAAAACGTCGACAATGATGCCCTTGGCCAAAAAGGGCGTATGCGTTTTTTCCTGAATATATTCAGGAAAAAACGCATACGCCCTTTTTGGCCAACCAAGCAACCTGGAAAGGCAAATCAGTGCTACAAAGAAGTCTCGCTTCCCATCGGCCAAAAGGGTCATGCTGCAAAAAGTGTCAAAACCAGAAATGCAGGACAGGCCATGGAGAAATGGCAGCCTTGCTACGCTGATGGGCGGGATGTTAATTGCCAACAGCCACTCTGGAGAAGTGTACGGTGTGTCCTAAAACATCGAAAAAACACAGCTTAGGGAGCATAGGGCACGTCCACTCATGGGCGTATAAATTGGGAAAACTAAAAATCAGCAAGACACATGCACCCCAAAGTTTAGGGCTGCTCTGTTGACAAGAACCTCCACTTCATGACAATTTAAATATCCCAGGAAAGAGAAAAATGGATAAAGAAGTTGTGGTCCTTATGTACAATGGAATATCACTCAGACATGAAATCAATGTCATAAGGCTAGTAGAAGCAAGATGAGTGGACTTAGGTACGACGATTCTAAGTGAAATAAGTCACACAGAAAAAGACACTTATCATAAGCTATCACTTATCGAGGGAATGTAAAAACCGCTACACTTGAACTGAATTACAAAACAGAACAGAGTCACACGTTTAGAAAACACACTATGGCTGCTTAACGGGAAAGGTGAGGTGGGGTGATGCATAAAACAAGGGTTTCAAATTCGCTCAGATACCGTTCCATACACCCAATATGTAATAGACAAGACCTACTCCTTGCTCAGTGAATTGGACTCAACACCCCCTATTCACCGCACAAGAATATATGTGACTAGTAAGAATCTTAAAACCTATGTATTGATATCTGTCTGGAAGTGAGTCAAGTGGGTGTAAAGCCGCATAAACACAGCCGTGAAAAGCAGCTAAACCTCATTATAAAACTAAATTACTTTTAAAAACCCGTAAAACAAAGACAGTGAAAGAGAGAGAAATTCTTACAAAATTCGTTCAGAGGCTGTGATGCAACCTGGATTGACCATATCTACACGCACAGCTGGATGAGACATAAGGGTGGACACTCTTGGGGCTGAAAGGTTGGGTTAGGTTGGGTGAGCAAACGCAGACCCTTTAAAGTAATACTGCGTGGTACCCATCCCATGGGTCCCAAGTCTCCAGGTTCAAGGGCATCTACCTACATCGAAAACATGCATGAGAAACTCAGAAGATGGTACACCGTGTGATTTTGAAAGGTTTCTAAAACGCACCTCATTTCTCATCTCCTTGTGCTCGGGTTCTCCATTCCAGCTACTTTACTAGCAATCTCCCTACTTGGAGAATCAGCACCTTTAACCTCCTGTTCCCTACAGGTTGCAATTTGTCCTGAGGATGAACGGGAAGAGGGGCAACCAATGAGAGACTAGATCTAGGTGTTGGGACAGGCACAGGTCACTCTATTTTCCCATCAGGAAGAAGAATTAACCACAGGCTCAGCCTGCCGCCGGGAACCAGAATAGGGCCTGAGGAAATCCGGTGCTTTTGCGGCCAGCTCCCAAACAAGACAGTTGAAAAATGGAGCTCAGGGGCACTGCCATTCACAAACCTGCTGAGTTATAAATGATAACTCTCGTCCACAAATATATTGAGGGAAGGCAACGAAGAGGATTTGAAAGCAAGGCAGAATTGCAGGAAACAGGTTTCAGGAGGTAGATTCGAATCGCCTTTAAAGCACATGAAAAGCGGCAAAACGTCGACAATGATGCCCTTGGCCAAAAAGGGCGTATGCGTTTTTTCCTGAATATATTCAGGAAAAAACGCATACGCCCTTTTTGGCCAACCAAGCAACCTGGAAAGGCAAATCAGTGCTACAAAGAAGTCTCGCTTCCCATCGGCCAAAAGGGTCATGCTGCAAAAAGTGTCAAAACCAGAAATGCAGGACAGGCCATGGAGAAATGGCAGCCTTGCTACGCTGATGGGCGGGATGTTAATTGCCAACAGCCACTCTGGAGAAGTGTACGGTGTGTCCTAAAACATCGAAAAAACACAGCTTAGGGAGCATAGGGCACGTCCACTCATGGGCGTATAAATTGGGAAAACTAAAAATCAGCAAGACACATGCACCCCAAAGTTTAGGGCTGCTCTGTTGACAAGAACCTCCACTTCATGACAATTTAAATATCCCAGGAAAGAGAAAAATGGATAAAGAAGTTGTGGTCCTTATGTACAATGGAATATCACTCAGACATGAAATCAATGTCATAAGGCTAGTAGAAGCAAGATGAGTGGACTTAGGTACGACGATTCTAAGTGAAATAAGTCACACAGAAAAAGACACTTATCATAAGCTATCACTTATCGAGGGAATGTAAAAACCGCTACACTTGAACTGAATTACAAAACAGAACAGAGTCACACGTTTAGAAAACACACTATGGCTGCTTAACGGGAAAGGTGAGGTGGGGTGATGCATAAAACAAGGGTTTCAAATTCGCTCAGATACCGTTCCATACACCCAATATGTAATAGACAAGACCTACTCCTTGCTCAGTGAACTGGACTCAACACCCCCTATTCACCGCACAAGAATATATGTGACTAGTAAGAATCTTAAAACCTATGTATTGATATCTGTCTGGAAGTGAGTCAAGTGGGTGTAAAGCCGCATAAACACAGCCGTGAAAAGCAGCTAAACCCCATTATAAAACTAAATTACTTTTAAAAACCCGTAAAACAAAGACAGTGAAAGAGAGAGAAATTCTTACAAAATTCGTTCAGAGGCTGTGATGCAACCTGGATTGACCATATCTACACGCACAGCTGGATGAGACATAAGGGTGGACACTCTTGGGGCTGAAAGGTTGGGTTAGGTTGGGTGAGCAAACGCAGACCCTTTAAAGTAATACTGCGTGGTACCCATCCCATGGGTCCCAAGTCTCCAGGTTCAAGGGCATCTACCTACATCGAAAACATGCATGAGAAATTCAGAAGATGGTACACCGTGTGATTTTGAAAGGTTTCTAAAACGCACCTCATTTCTCATCTCCTTGTGCTCGGGTTCTCCATTCCAGCTACTTTACTAGCAATCTCCCTACTTGGAGAATCAGCACCTTTAACCTCCTGTTCCCTACAGGTTGCAATTTGTCCTGAGGATGAACGGGAAGAGGGGCAACCAATGAGAGACTAGATCTAGGTGTTGGGACAGGCACAGGTCGCTCTATTTTCCCATCAGGAAGAAGCATTAACCACAGGCTCAGCCTGCCGCCGGGAACCAGAATAGGGCCTGAGGAAATCCCGGGCTTTTGCGGCCAGCTCCCAAACAAGACAGTTGAAAAATGGAGCTCAGGGGCACTCCCATTCACAAACCTGCTGAGTTATAAATGATAACTCTCGTCCACAAATATATTGAGGGAAGGCAACAAAGAGGATTTGAAAGCAAGGCAGAATTGCAGGAAACAGGTTTCAGGAGGTAGATTCGAATCGCCTTTAAAGCACATGAAAAGCGGCAAAACGTCGACAATGATGCCCTTGGCTAAAAAGGGCGTATGCGTTTTTTCCTGAATATATTCAGGAAAAAACGCATACGCCCTTTTTGGCCAACCAAGCAACCTGGAAAGGCAAATCAGTGCTACAAAGAAGTCTCGCTTCCCATCGGCCAAAAGGGTCATGCTGCAAAAAGTGTCAAAACCAGAAATGCAGGACAGGCCATGGAGAAATGGCAGCCTTGCTACGCTGATGGGCGGGATGTTAATTGCCAACAGCCACTCTGGAGAAGTGTACGGTGTGTCCTGAAACATCGAAAAAACACAGCTTAGGGAGCATAGGGCACGTCCACTCATGGGCGTATAAATTGGGAAAACTAAAAATCAGCAAGACACAGGCACCCCAAAGTTTAGGGCTGCTCTGTTGACAAGAACCTCCACTTCATGACACCTTAAATATCCCAGGAAAGAGAAAAATGGATAAAGAAGTTGTGGTCCTTATGTACAATGGAATATCACTCAGACATGAAATCAATGTCATAAGGCTAGTAGAAGCAAGATGAGTGGACTTAGGTACGACGATTCTAAGTGAAATAAGTCACACAGAAAAAGACACTTATCATAAGCTATCACTTATAGAGGGAATGTAAAAACCGCTACACTTGAACTGAATTACAAAACAGAACAGAGTCACACGTTTAGAAAACACACTATGGCTGCTTAACGGGAAAGGTGAGGTGGGGTGATGCATAAAACAAGGGTTTCAAATTCGCTCAGATACCGTTCCATACACCCAATATGTAATAGACAAGACCTACTCCTTGCTCAGTGAACTGGACTCAACAACCCCTATTCACCGCACAATAATATATGTGACTAGTAAGAATCTTAAAACCTATGTATTGATATCTGTCTGGAAGTGAGTCAAGTGGGTGTAAATCCGCATAAACACAGCTGTGAAAAGCAGCTAAACCCCATTATAAAACTAAATTACTTTTAAAAACCCGTAAAACAAAGACACTGAAAGAGAGAGAAATTCTTACAAAATTCGTTCAGAGGCTGTGATGCAACCTGGATTGACCATATCTACACGCACAGCTGGATGAGACATAAGGGTGGACACTCTTGGGGCTGAGAGGTTGGGTGAGCAAATGCAGACCCTTTAAAGTAATACTGCGTGGTCCCCATCTCATGGGTCCCAAGTCTCCAGGTTCAAAGGCATCTGCCTACATCGAAAACATGCATGAGAAACTCAGAAGATGGTACACCGTGTGATTTTGAAAGGTTTCTAAAACGCACCTCATTTCTCATCTCCTTGTGCTCGGGTTCGCCATTCCAGCTACTTTACTAGCAATCTCCCTACTTGGAGAATCAGCACCTTTAACCTCCTGTTCCCTACAGGTTGCAATTTGTCCTGAGGATGAACGGGAAGAGGGGGAACCAATGAGAGACTAGATCTAGCTGTTGGGACAGGCACAGGTCACTCTATTTTCCCATCAGGAAGAAGAATTAACCACAGGCTCAGCCTGCTGCCAGGAACCAGAATAGGGCCTGAGGCAATCCCGTGCTTTTGCGGCCAGCTCTCAAAAAAGACAGTTGAAAAATGGAGCTCAGGGACACTGCAATTCAGAAACCCGCAGAGTTATAAGTGATAACTCTCATCCACAGATATATTGAGGGAAGGCAACGAAGAGGATTTGAAAGCAAGGCAGAATTGCAGGAAACAGATTTCAGGAGGTAGATTCGAATCGCCTTTAAGGCACATGAAAAGCGGCAAAACTTCGACAATGATGCCCTTGGCCAAAAAGGGCGTATGCGTTTTTTTCCTGAATATATTCAGGAAAAAACGCATACGCCCTTTTTGGCCAACCAAGCAACCTGGAAAGGCAAATCAGCGCTACAAAGAAGTCTCGCTTCCCATCGGTCAAAAGGGCCATGCTGCAAAAAGTGTCAAAACCAGAAATGCAGGACAGGCCATGGAGAAATGGCAGCCTTGCTACGCTGATGAGCGGGATGTAAGTTGCCAACAGCCACTCTGGAGAAGTGTACGGTGTGTCCTGAAACATCGAAAAAACACAGCTTAGGGAGCATAGGGCACGTCCACTCATGGGCGTATAAATTGGGAAAACTAAAAATCAGCAAGACACAGGCACCGCAAAGTTTAGGGCTACTCTGTTGACAAGAACCTCCACTTCATGACACCTTAAATATCCCAGGAAAGAGAAAAATGGATAAAGAAGTTGTGGTCCTTATGTACAATGCAATATCACTCAGACATGAAATCAATGTCATAAGGCTAGTAGAAGCAAGATGAGTGGACTTAGGTACGACGATTCTAAGTGAAATAAGTCACACAGAAAAAGACACTTATCATAAGCTATCACTTATAGAGGGAATGTAAAAACCGTTACACTTGAACTGAATTACAGAACAGAACAGAATCACACGTTTAGAAAACACACTATGGCTGCTTAACGGGAAAGGTGAGGTGGGGTGATGCATAAAACAAGGGGTTCAAATTCGCTCAGATACCGTTCCATACACCCAATATGTAATAGACAAGACCTACTCCTTGCTCAGTGAAATGGACTCAACACGCCCTATTCACCGCACAAGAATATATGTGACTAGTAACAATCTTAAAACCTATGTATTGATATCTGTCTGGAAGTGAGTCAAGTGGGTGTAAATCCGCATAAACACAGCCGTGAAAAGCAGCTAAACCCCATTATAAAAATAAATTACTTTTAAAAACCCGTAAAACAAAGACAGTGAAAGAGAGAGAAATTCTTACAAAATTCGTTCAGGGGCTGTGATGCAACCTGGATTGACCATATCTAGACCCACAGCTGGATGAGACATAAGGGTGGACACTCTTGGGGCTGAGAGGTTGGGTGAGGTTGGGTGAGCAAACGCAGACCCTTTAAAGTAATACTGCATTGTACCCATCCCATGGGTCCCAAATCTCCAGGTTCTAGGGCATCTTCCTACATCGAAAACTTGCATGAGGAACCCAGAAGAAGGTACACCGTGTGATTTTGAAAGGTTTCTAAAACGCACCTCATTTCTCATCTCCTTGTGCTCCGGTTCGCCATTCCAGCTACTTCACTAGCAATCTCCCTACTTGGAGAATCAGCACCTTTAACCTCCTGTTCTGTACAGGTTGCAATTTGTCCTGAGGATGAACGGGAAGAGGGGCAACCAATGAGAGACTAGATCTAGGTGTTGGGAAAGGCACAGGTCACTCTATTTTCCCATCAGGAAGAAGAATTAACCACAGGCTCAGCCTGCCGCCGGGAACCAGAATAGGGCCTGAGGAAATCCGGTGCTTTTGCGGCCAGCTCCCAAACAAGACAGTTGCAAAATGGAGCTCAGGGGCACTGCCATTCACAAACCTGCTGAGTTATAAATGATAACTCTCGTCCACAAATATATTGAGGGAAGGCAACGAAGAGGATTTGAAAGCAAGGCAGAATTGCAGGAAACAGGTTTCAGGAGGTAGATTCGAATCGCATTTAAAGCACATGAAAAGCGGCAAAACGTCGACAATGATGCCCTTGGCCAAAAAGGGCGTATGCGTTTTTTCCTGAATATATTCAGGAAAAAACGCATACGCCCTTTTTGGCCAACCAAGCAACCTGGAAAGGCAAATCAGTGCTACAAAGAAGTCTCGCTTCCCATCGGCCAAAAGGGTCATGCTGCAAAAAGTGTCAAAACCAGAAATGCAGGACAGGCCATGGAGAAATGGCAGCCTTGCTACGCTGATGGGCGGGATGTTAATTGCCAACAGCCACTCTGGAGAAGTGTACGGTGTGTCCTAAAACATCGAAAAAACACAGCTTAGGGAGCATAGGGCACGTCCACTCATGGGCGTATAAATTGGGAAAACTAAAAATCAGCAAGACACATGCACCCCAAAGTTTAGGGCTGCTCTGTTGACAAGAACCTCCACTTCATGACAATTTAAATATCCCAGGAAAGAGAAAAATGGATAAAGAAGTTGTGGTCCTTATGTACAATGGAATATCACTCAGACATGAAATCAATGTCATAAGGCTAGTAGAAGCAAGATGAGTGGACTTAGGTACGACGATTCTAAGTGAAATAAGTCACACAGAAAAAGACACTTATCATAAGCTATCACTTATCGAGGGAATGTAAAAACCGCTACACTTGAACTGAATTACAAAACAGAACAGAGTCACACGTTTAGAAAACACACTATGGCTGCTTAACGGGAAAGGTGAGGTGGGGTGATGCATAAAACAAGGGGTTCAAATTCGCTCAGATACCGTTCCATACACCCAATATGTAATAGACAAGACCTACTCCTTGCTCAGTGAACTGGACTCAACACCCCCTATTCACCGCACAAGAATATATGTGACTAGTAAGAATCTTAAAACCTATGTATTGATATCTGTCTGGAAGTGAGTCAAGTGGGTGTAAAGCCGCATAAACACAGCCGTGAAAAGCAGCTAAACCCCATTATAAAACTAAATTACTTTTAAAAACCCGTAAAACAAAGACAGTGAAAGAGAGAGAAATTCTTACAAAATTCGTTCAGAGGCTGTGATGCAACCTGGATTGACCATATCTACACGCACAGCTGGATGAGACATAAGGGTGGACACTCTTGGGGCTGAAAGGTTGGGTTAGGTTGGGTGAGCAAACGCAGACCCTTTAAAGTAATACTGCGTGGTACCCATCCCATGGGTCCCAAGTCTCCAGGTTCAAGGGCATCTACCTACATCGAAAACATGCATGAGAAACTCAGAAGATGGTACACCGTGTGATTTTGAAAGGTTTCTAAAACGCACCTCATTTCTCATCTCCTTGTGCTCGGGTTCTCCAATCCAGCTACTTTACTAGCAATCTCCCTACTTGGAGAATCAGCACCTTTAACCTCCTGTTCCCTACAGGTTGCAATTTGTCCTGAGGATGAACGGGAAGAGGGGCAACCAATGAGAGACTAGATCTAGGTGTTGGGACAGGCACAGGTCACTCTATTTTCCCATCAGGAAGAAGCATTAACCACAGGCTCAGCCTGCCGCCGGGAACCAGAATAGGGCCTGAGGAAATCCCGGGCTTTTGCGGCCAGCTCCCAAACAAGACAGTTGAAAAATGGAGCTCAGGGGCACTCCCATTCACAAACCTGCTGAGTTATAAATGATAACTCTCGTCCACAAATATATTGAGGGAAGGCAACAAAGAGGATTTGAAAGCAAGGCAGAATTGCAGGAAACAGGTTTCAGGAGGTAGATTCGAATCGCCTTTAAAGCACATGAAAAGCGGCAAAACGTCGACAATGATGCCCTTGGCTAAAAAGGGCGTATGCGTTTTTTCCTGAATATATTCAGGAAAAAACGCATACGCCCTTTTTGGCCAACCAAGCAACCTGGAAAGGCAAATCAGCGCTACAAAGAAGTCTCGCTTCCAATCGGTCAAAAGGGTCATGCTGCAAAAAGTGTCAAAACCAGAAATGCAGGACAAGCCATGGAGAAATGGCAGCCTTGCTACGCTGATGGGCGGGATGTAAATTGCCAACAGCCACTCTGGAGAAGTGTACGGTGTGTCCTGAAACATCGAAAAAACACAGCTTAGGGAGCATAGGGCACGTCCACTCATGGGCGTATAAATTGGGAAAACTAAAAATCAGCAAGACACAGGCACCCCAAAGTTTAGGGCTGCTCTGTTGACAAGAACCTCCACTTCATGACACCTTAAATATCCCAGGAAAGAGAAAAATGGATAAAGAAGTTGTGGTCCTTATGTACAATGGAATATCACTCAGACATGAAATCAATGTCATAAGGCTAGTAGAAGCAAGATGAGTGGACTTAGGTACGACGATTCTAAGTGAAATAAGTCACACAGAAAAAGACACTTATCATAAGCTATCACTTATAGAGGGAATGTAAAAACCGGTACACTTGAACTGAATTACAAAACAGAACAGAGTCACACGTTTAGAAAACACACTATGGCTGCTTAACGGGAAAGGTGAGGTGGGGTGATGCATAAAACAAGGGTTTCAAATTCGCTCAGATACCGTTCCATACACCCAATATGTAATAGACAAGACCTACTCCTTGCTCAGTGAACTGGACTCAACACCCCCTATTCACCGCACAATAATATATGTGACTAGTAAGAATCTTAAAACCTATGTATTGATATCTGTCTGGAAGTGAGTCAAGTGGGTGTAAAGCCGCATAAACACAGCTGTGAAAAGCAGCTAAAGCCCATTATAAAACTAAATTACTTTTAAAAACCCGTAAAACAAAGACAGTGAAAGAGAGAGAAATTCTTACAAAATTCGTTCAGAGGCTGTGATGCAACCTGGATTGACCATATCTACACGCACAGCTGGATGAGACATAAGGGTGGACACTCTTGGGGCTGAAAGGTTGGGTTAGGTTGGGTGAGCAAACGCAGACCCTTTAAAGTAATACTGCGTGGTCCCCATCTCATGGGTCCCAAGTCTCCAGGTTCAAGGGCATCTGCCTACATCGAAAACATGCATGAGAAACTCAGAAGATGGTACACCGTGTGATTTTGAAAGGTTTCTAAAACGCACCTCATTTCTCATCTCCTTGTGCTCGGGTTCGCCATTCCAGCTACTTTACTAGCAATCTCCCTACTTGGAGAATCAGCACCTTTAACCTCCTGTTCCCTACAGGTTGCAATTTGTCCTGAGGATGAACGGGAAGAGGGGGAACCAATGAGAGACTAGATCTAGCTGTTGGGACAGGCACAGGTCACTCTATTTTCCCATCAGGAAGAAGAATTAACCACATGCTCAACCTGCTGCCAGGAACCAGAATAGGGCCTGAGGCAATCCCGTGCTTTTGCGGCCAGCTCTCAAAAAAGACAGTTGAAAAATGGAGCTCAGGGACACTGCAATTCAGAAACCCGCAGAGTTATAAGTGATAACTCTCATCCACAGATATATTGAGGGAAGGCAACGAAGAGGATTTGAAAGCAAGGCAGAATTGCAGGAAACAGATTTCAGGAGGTAGATTCGAATCGCCTTTAAGGCACATGAAAAGCGGCAAAACGTCGACAATGATGCCCTTGGCCAAAAAGGGCGTATGCGTTTTTTCCTGAATATATTCAGGAAAAAACGCATACGCCCTTTTTGGCCAACCAAGCAACCTGGAAAGGCAAATCAGCGCTACAAAGAAGTCTCGCTTCCCATCGGCCAAAAGGGCCATGCTGCAAAAAGTGTCAAAACCAGAAATGCAGGACAGGCCATGGAGAAATGGCAGCCTTGCTACGCTGATGGGCGGGATGTAAATTGCCAACAGCCACTCTGGAGAAGTGTACGGTGTGTCCTGAAACATCGAAAAAACACAGCTTAGGGAGCATAGGGCACGTCCACGCATGGGCGTATAAATTGGGAAAACTAAAAATGAGCAAGACACAGGCACCCCAAAGTTTAGGGCTGCTCTGTTGACAAGAACCTCCACTTCACGACACCTTAAATATCCCAGGAAAGAGAAAAATGGATAAAGAAGTTGTGGTCCTTATGTACAATGGCATATCACTCAGACATGAAATCAATGTCATAAGGCTAGTAGAAGCAAGATGAGTGGACTTAGGTACGACGATTCTAAGTGAAATAAGTCACACAGAAAAAGACACTTATCATAAGCTATCACTTATAGAGGGAATGTAAAAACCGGTACACTTGAACTGAATTACAAAACAGAACAGAGTCACACGTTTAGAAAACACACTATGGCTGCTTAACGGGAAAGGTGAGGTGGGGTGATGCATAAAACAAGGGTTTCAAATTCGCTCAGATACCGTTCCATACACCCAATATGTAATAGACAAGACCTACTCCTTGCTCAGTGAACTGGACTCAACACCCCCTATTCACCGCACAAGAATATATGTGACTAGTAAGAATCTTAAAACCTATGTATTGATATCTGTCTGGAAGTGAGTCAAGTGGGTGTAAAGCCGCATAAACACAGCCGTGAAAAGCAGCTAAACCCCATTATAAAACTAAATTACTTTTAAAAACCCGTAAAACAAAGACAGTGAAAGAGAGAGAAATTCTTACAAAATTCGTTCAGAGGCTGTGATGCAACCTGGATTGACCATATCTACACGCACAGCTGGATGAGACATAAGGGTGGACACTCTTGGGGCTGAAAGGTTGGGTTAGGTTGGGTGAGCAAACGCAGACCCTTTAAAGTAATACTGCGTGGTACCCATCCCATGGGTCCCAAGTCTCCAGGTTCAAGGGCATCTACCTACATCAAAAACATGCATGAGAAACTCAGAAGATGGTACACCGTGTGATTTTGAAAGGTTTCTAAAACGCACCTCATTTCTCATCTCCTTGTGCTCGGGTTCTCCATTCCAGCTACTTTACTAGCAATCTCCCTACTTGGAGAATCAGCACCTTTAACCTCCTGTTCCCTACAGGTTGCAATTTGTCCTGAGGATGAACGGGAAGAGGGGCAACCAATGAGAGACTAGATCTAGGTGTTGGGACAGGCACAGGTCACTCTATTTTCCCATCAGGAAGAAGCATTAACCACAGGCTCAGCCTGCCGCCGGGAACCAGAATAGGGCCTGAGGAAATCCCGGGCTTTTGCGGCCAGCTCCCAAACAAGACAGTTGAAAAATGGAGCTCAGGGGCACTCCCATTCACAAACCTGCTGAGTTATAAATGATAACTCTCGTCCACAAATATATTGAGGGAAGGCAACAAAGAGGATTTGAAAGCAAGGCAGAATTGCAGGAAACAGGTTTCAGGAGGTAGATTCGAATCGCCTTTAAAGCACATGAAAAGCGGCAAAACGTCGACAATGATGCCCTTGGCTAAAAAGGGCGTATGCGTTTTTTCCTGAATATATTCAGGAAAAAACGCATACGCCCTTTTTGGCCAACCAAGCAACCTGGAAAGGCAAATCAGCGCTACAAAGAAGTCTCGCTTCCCATCGGTCAAAAGGGTCATGCTGCAAAAAGTGTCAAAACCAGAAATGCAGGACAAGCCATGGAGAAATGGCAGCCTTGCTACGCTGATGGGCGGGATGTAAATTGCCAACAACCACTCTGGAGAAGTGTACGGTGTGTCCTGAAACATCGAAAAAACACAACTTAGGGAGCATAGGGCACGTCCACTCATGGGCGTATAAATTGGGAAAACTAAAAATCAGCAAGACACAGGCACCCCAAAGTTTAGGGCTGCTCTGTTGACAAGAACCTCCACTTCATGACACCTTAAATATCCCAGGAAAGAGAAAAATGGATAAAGAAGTTGTGGTCCTTATGTACAATGGAATATCACTCAGACATGAAATCAATGTCATAAGGCTAGTAGAAGCAAGATGAGTGGACTTAGGTACGACGATTCTAAGTGAAATAAGTCACACAGAAAAAGACACTTATCATAAGCTATCACTTATAGAGGGAATGTAAAAACCGCTACACTTGAACTGAATTACAAAACAGAACAGAGTCACACGTTTAGAAAACACACTATGGCTGCTTAACGGGAAAGGTGAGGTGGGGTGATGCATAAAACAAGGGTTTCAAATTCGCTCAGATACCGTTCCATACACCCAATATGTAATAGACAAGACCTACTCCTTGCTCCGTGAACTGAACTCAACACCCCCTATTCACCGCACAATAATATATGTGACTAGTAAGAATCTTAAAACCTATGTATTGATATCTGCCTGGAAGTGAGTCAAGTGGGTGTAAAGCCGCATAAACACAGCTGTGAAAAGCAGCTAAAGCCCATTATAAAACTAAATTACTTTTAAAAACCCGTAAAACAAAGACAGTGAAAGAGAGAGAAATTCTTACAAAATTCGTTCAGAGGCTGTGATGCAACCTGGATTGACCATATCTACACGCACAGCTGGATGAGACATAAGGGTGGACACTCTTGGGGCTGAAAGGTTGGGTTAGGTTGGGTGAGCAAACGCAGACCCTTTAAAGTAATACTGCGTGGTCCCCATCTCATAGGTCCCAAGTCTCCAGGTTCAAGGGCATCTGCCTACATCGAAAACATGCATGAGAAACTCAGAAGATGGTACACCGTGTGATTTTGAAAGGTTTCTAAAACGCACCTCATTTCTCATCTCCTTGTGCTCGGGTTCGCCATTCCAGCTACTTTACTAGCAATCTCCCTACTTGGAGAATCAGCACCTTTAACCTCCTGTTCCCTACAGGTTGCAATTTGTCCTGAGGATGAACGGGAAGAGGGGGAACCAATGAGAGACTAGATCTAGCTGTTGGGACAGGCACAGGTCACTCTATTTTCCCATCAGGAAGAAGAATTAACCACATGCTCAGCCTGCTGCCAGGAACCAGAATAGGGCCTGAGGCAATCCCGTGCTTTTGCGGCCAGCTCTCAAAAAAGACAGTTGAAAAATGGAGCTCAGGGACACTGCAATTCAGAAACCCGCAGAGTTATAA
This sequence comes from Eschrichtius robustus, assembly GCF_028021215.1. Lineage (NCBI taxonomy): Eukaryota > Metazoa > Chordata > Mammalia > Artiodactyla > Eschrichtiidae > Eschrichtius > Eschrichtius robustus. Next base: position 1,129,752 of record NW_027175495.1, on the reverse strand, counting down.
GTGATAACTCTCATCCACAGATATATTGAGGGAAGGCAACGAAGAGGATTTGAAAGCAAGGCAGAATTGCAGGAAACAGATTTCAGGAGGTAGATTCGAATCGCCTTTAAGGCACATGAAAAGCGGCAAAACGTCGACAATGATGCCCTTGGCCAAAAAGGGCGTATGCGTTTTTTCCTGAATATATTCAGGAAAAAACGCATACGCCCTTTTTGGCCAACCAAGCAACCTGGAAAGGCAAATCAGCGCTACAAAGAAGTCTCGCTTCCCATCGGCCAAAAGGGCCATGCTGCAAAAAGTGTCAAAACCAGAAATGCAGGACAGGCCATGGAGAAATGGCAGCCTTGCTACGCTGATGGGCGGGATGTAAATTGCCAACAGCCACTCTGGAGAAGTGTACGGTGTGTCCTGAAACATCGAAAAAACACAGCTTAGGGAGCATAGGGCACGTCCACGCATGGGCGTATAAATTGGGAAAACTAAAAATGAGCAAGACACAGGCACCCCAAAGTTTAGGGCTGCTCTGTTGACAAGAACCTCCACTTCACGACACCTTAAATATCCCAGGAAAGAGAAAAATGGATAAAGAAGTTGTGGTCCTTATGTACAATGGCATATCACTCAGACATGAAATCAATGTCATAAGGCTAGTAGAAGCAAGATGAGTGGACTTAGGTACGACGATTCTAAGTGAAATAAGTCACACAGAAAAAGACACTTATCATAAGCTATCACTTATAGAGGGAATGTAAAAACCGGTACACTTGAACTGAATTACAAAACAGAACAGAGTCACACGTTTAGAAAACACACTATGGCTGCTTAACGGGAAAGGTGAGGTGGGGTGATGCATAAAACAAGGGGTTCAAATTCGCTCAGATACCGTTCCATACACCCAATATGTAATAGACAAGACCTACTCCTTGCTAAGTGAACTGGACTCAACAACCCCTATTCACCGCACAAGAATATATATGACTAGTAACAATCTTAAAACCTATGTATTGATATCTGTCTGGAAGTGAGTCAAGTGGGTGTAAATCCGCATAAACACAGCCGTGAAAAGCAGCTAAACCCCATTATAAAAATAAATTACTTTTAAAAACCCGTAAAACAAAGACAGTGAAAGAGAGAGAAATTCTTACAAAATTCGTTCAGGGGCTGAGATGCAACCTGGATTGACCATATCTAGACCCACAGCTGGATGAGACATAAGGGTGGACACTCTTGGGGCTGAGAGGTTGGGTGAGGTTGGGTGAGCAAACGCAGACCCTTTAAAGTAATACTGCATTGTACCCATCCCATGGGTCCCAAATCTCCAGGTTCTAGGGCATCTTCCTACATCGAAAACTTGCATGAGGAACCCAGAAGAAGGTACACCGTGTGATTTTGAAAGGTTTCTAAAACGCACCTGATTTCTCATCTCCTTGTGCTCCGGTTCGCCATTCCAGCTACTTCACTAGCAATCTCCCTACTTGGAGAATCAGCACCTTTAACCTCCTGTTCTGTACAGGTTGCAATTTGTCCTGAGGATGAACGGGAAGAGGGGCAACCAATGAGAGACTAGATCTAGGTGTTGGGAAAGGCACAGGTCACTCTATTTTCCCATCAGGAAGAAGAATTAACCACAGGCTCAGCCTGCCGCCGGGAACCAGAATAGGGCCTGAGGAAATCCGGTGCTTTTGCGGCCAGCTCCCAAACAAGACAGTTGAAAAATGGAGCTCAGGGGCACTGCCATTCACAAACCTGCTGAGTTATAAATGATAACTCTCGTCCACAAATATATTGAGGGAAGGCAACGAAGAGGATTTGAAAGCAAGGCAGAATTGCAGGAAACAGGTTTCAGGAGGTAGATTCGAATCGCCTTTAAAGCACATGAAAAGCGGCAAAACGTCGACAATGATGCCCTTGGCCAAAAAGGGCGTATGCGTTTTTTCCTGAATATATTCAGGAAAAAACGCATACGCCCTTTTTGGCCAACCAAGCAACCTGGAAAGGCAAATCAGTGCTACAAAGAAGTCTCGCTTCCCATCGGCCAAAAGGGTCATGCTGCAAAAAGTGTCAAAACCAGAAATGCAGGACAGGCCATGGAGAAATGGCAGCCTTGCTACGCTGATGGGCGGGATGTTAATTGCCAACAGCCACTCTGGAGAAGTGTACGGTGTGTCCTAAAACATCGAAAAAACACAGCTTAGGGAGCATAGGGCACGTCCACTCATGGGCGTATAAATTGGGAAAACTAAAAATCAGCAAGACACATGCACCCCAAAGTTTAGGGCTGCTCTGTTGACAAGAACCTCCACTTCATGACAATTTAAATATCCCAGGAAAGACAAAAATGGATAAAGAAGTTGTGGTCCTTATGTACAATGGAATATCACTCAGACATGAAATCAATGTCATAAGGCTAGTAGAAGCAAGATGAGTGGACTTAGGTACGACGATTCTAAGTGAAATAAGTCACACAGAAAAAGACACTTATCATAAGCTATCACTTATTGAGGGAATGTAAAAACCGCTACACTTGAACTGAATTACAAAACAGAACAGAGTCACACGTTTAGAAAACACACTATGGCTGCTTAACGGGAAAGGTGAGGTGGGGTGATGCATAAAACAAGGGGTTCAAATTCGCTCAGATACCGTTCCATACACCCAATATGTAATAGACAAGACCTACTCCTTGCTCAGTGAACTGGACTCAACACCCCCTATTCACCGCACAAGAATATATGTGACTAGTAAGAATCTTAAAACCTATGTATTGATATCTGTCTGGAAGTGAGTCAAGTGGGTGTAAAGCCGCATAAACACAGCCGTGAAAAGCAGCTAAACCCCATTATAAAACTAAATTACTTTTAAAAACCCGTAAAACAAAGACAGTGAAAGAGAGAGAAATTCTTACAAAATTCGTTCAGAGGCTGTGATGCAACCTGGATTGACCATATCTAGACCCACAGCTGGATGAGACATAAGGGTGGACACTCTTGGGGCTGAGAGGTTGGGTGAGGTTGGGTGAGCAAACGCAGACCCTTTAAAGTAATACTGCATTTTACCCATCCCATGGGTCCCAAATCTCCAGGTTCTAGGGCATCTTCCTACATCGAAAACTTGCATGAGGTACCCAGAAGAAGGTACACCGTGTGATTTTGAAAGGTTTCTAAAACGCACCTCATTTCTCATCTCCTTGTGCTCCGGTTCGCCATTCCAGCTACTTCACTAGCAATCTCCCTACTTGGAGAATCAGCACCTTTAACCTCCTGTTCTGTACAGGTTGCAATTTGTCCTGAGGATGAACGGGAAGAGGGGCAACCAATGAGAGACTAGATCTAGGTGTTGGGAAAGGCACAGGTCACTCTATTTTCCCATCAGGAAGAAGAATTAACCACAGGCTCAGCCTGCCGCCGGGAACCAGAATAGGGCCTGAGGAAATCCCGTGCTTTTGCGGCCAGCTCCCAAACAAGACAGTTGAAAAATGGAGCTCAGGGGCACTGCCATTCACAAACCTGCTGAGTTATAAATGATAACTCTCGTCCACAAATATATTGAGGGAAGGCAACGAAGAGGATTTGAAAGCAAGGCAGAATTGCAGGAAACAGGTTTCAGGAGGTAGATTCGAATCGCCTCTAAAGCACATGAAAAGCGGCAAAACGTCGACAATGATGCCCTTGGCCAAAAAGGGCGTATGCGTTTTTTCCTGAATATATTCAGGAAAAAACGCATACGCCCTTTTTGGCCAACCAAGCAACCTGGAAAGGCAAATCAGCGCTACAAAGAAGTCTCGCTTCCCATCGGTCAAAAGGGCCATGCTGCAAAAAGTGTCAAAACCAGAAATGCAGGACAGGCCATGGAGAAATGGCAGCCTTGCTACGCTGATGAGCGGGATGTAAGTTGCCAACAGCCACTCTGGAGAAATGTACGGTGTGTCCTGAAACATCGAAAAAACACAGCTTAGGGAGCATAGGGCACGTCCACTCATGGGCGTATAAATTGGGAAAACTAAAAATCAGCAAGACACAGGCACCCCAAAGTTTAGGGCTACTCTGTTGACAAGAACCTCCACTTCATGACACCTTAAATATCCCAGGAAAGAGAAAAATGGATAAAGAAGTTGTGGTCCTTATGTACAATGCAATATCACTCAGACATGAAATCAATGTCATAAGGCTAGTAGAAGCAAGATGAGTGGACTTAGGTACGACGATTCTAAGTGAAATAAGTCACACAGAAAAAGACACTTATCATAAGCTATCACTTAGAGAGGGAATGTAAAAACCGTTACACTTGAACTGAATTACAGAACAGAACAGAATCACACGTTTAGAAAACACACTATGGCTGCTTAACGGGAAAGGTGAGGTGGGGTGATGCATAAAACAAGGGGTTCAAATTCGCTCAGATACCGTTCCATACACCCAATATGTAATAGACAAGACCTACTCCTTGCTCATTGAACTGGACTCAACACGCCCTATTCACCGCACAAGAATATATGTGACTAGTAACAATCTTAAAACCTATGTATTGATATCTGTCTGGAAGTGAGTCAAGTGGGTGTAAATCCGCATAAACACAGCCGTGAAAAGCAGCTAAACCCCATTATAAAAATAAATTACTTTTAAAAACCCGTAAAACAAAGACAGTGAAAGAGAGAGAAATTCTTACAAAATTCGTTCAGGGGCTGTGATGCAACCTGGATTGACCATATCTAGACCCACAGCTGGATGAGACATAAGGGTGGACACTCTTGGGGCTGAGAGGTTGGGTGAGGTTGGGTGAGCAAACTCAGACCCTTTAAAGTAATACTGCGTGATACCCATCCCATGGGTCCCAAATCTCCAGGTTCAAGGGCATCTTCCTACATCGAAAACATGCATGAGAAACTCAGAAGATGGTACACCGTGTGATTTTGAAAGGTTTCTAAAACACACCCCATTTCTCATCTCCTTGTGCTCGGGTTCGCCTTTCCAGCTACTTTACTAGCAATCAACTTACTTGGAGAATCAGCACCTTTAACCTCCTGTTCCCTACAGGTTGCAAATTGTCCTGAGGATGAACGGGAAGAGGAGCAACCAATGAGAGACTAGATCTAGGTGTTGGGACAGGCACAGGTCACTCTTTTTTCCCATCAGGAAGAAGAATTAACCACAGGCTCAGCCTGCCGCCCAGAAGCAGAATAGGGCCTGAGGCAATCCCGCGGTTTTGCGGCCAGCTCCCAAAAAAGCGAGTTGAAAAATGGAGCTCAGGGACACTGCAATTCACAAACCCGCAGAGTTATAAATGATAACTCTCATCCACAGATATATTGAGGGAAGGCAACGAAGAGGATTTGAAAGCAAGGCAGAATTGCAGGAAACAGATTTCAGGAGGTAGATTCGAATCGCCTGTAAAGCACATGAAAAGCGGCAAAACGTCGACAATGATGCCCTTGGCCAAAAAGGGCGTATGCGTTTTTTCCTGAATATATTCAGGAAAAAACGCATACGCCCTTTTTGGCCAACCAAGCAACCTGGAAAGGCAAATCAGCGCTACAAAGAAGTCTCGCTTCCCATCGGTCAAAAGGGCCATGCTGCAAAAAGTGTCAAAAGCAGAAATGCAGGACAGGCCATGGAGAAATGGCAGCCTTGCGACGCTGATGAGCGGGATGTAAGTTGCCAACAGCCACTCTGGAGAAGTGTACGGTGTGTCCTGAAACATCGAAAAAACACAGCTTAGGGAGCATAGGGCACGTCCACTCATGGGCGTATAAATTGGGAAAACTAAAAATCAGCAAGACACAGGCACCCCAAAGTTTAGGGCTACTCTGTTGACAAGAACCTCCACTTCATGACACCTTAAATATCCCAGGAAAGAGAAAAATGGATAAAGAAGTTGTGGTCCTTATGTACAATGCAATATCACTCAGACATGAAATCAATGTCATAAGGCTAGTAGAAGCAAGATGAGTGGACTTAGGTACGACGATTCTAAGTGAAATAAGTCACACAGAAAAAGACACTTATCATAAGCTATCACTTATAGAGGGAATGTAAAAACCGTTACACTTGAACTGAATTACAGAACAGAACAGAATCACACGTTTAGAAAACACACTATGGCTGCTTAACGGGAAAGGTGAGGTGGGGTGATGCATAAAACAAGGGGTTCAAATTCGCTCAGATACCGTTCCGTACACCCAATATGTAATAGACAAGACCTACTCCTTGCTCAGTGAACTGGACTCAACACGCCCTATTCACCGCACAAGAATATATGTGACTAGTAACAATCTTAAAACCTATGTATTGATATCTGTCTGGAAGTGAGTCAAGTGGGTGTAAATCCGCATAAACACAGCCTTGAAAAGCAGCTAAACCCCATTATAAAAATAAATTACTTTTAAAAACCCGTAAAACAAAGACAGTGAAAGAGAGAGAAATTCTTACAAAATTCGTTCAGGGGCTGTGATGCAACCTGGATTGACCATAACTAGACCCACAGCTGGATGAGACATAAGGGTGGACACTCTTGGGGCTGAGAGGTTGGGTGAGGTTGGGTGAGCAAACTCAGACCCTTTAAAGTAATACTGCGTGATACCCATCCCATGGGTCCCAAATCTCCAGGTTCAAGGGCATCTTCCTACATCGAAAACATGCATGAGAAACTCAGAAGATGGTACACCGTGTGATTTTGAAAGGTTTCTAAAACACACCCCATTTCTCATCTCCTTGTGCTCGGGTTCGCCTTTCCAGCTACTTTACTAGCAATCAACTTACTTGGAGAATCAGCACCTTTAACCTCCTGTTCCCTACAGGTTGCAAATTGTCCTGAGGATGAACGGGAAGAGGAGCAACCAATGAGAGACTAGATCTAGGTGTTGGGACAGGCACAGGTCACTCTTTTTTCCCATCAGGAAGAAGAATTAACCACAGGCTCAGCCTGCCGCCCAGAAGCAGAATAGGGCCTGAGGCAATCCCGCGGTTTTGCGGCCAGCTCCCAAAAAAGCGAGTTGAAAAATGGAGCTCAGGGACACTGCAATTCACAAACCCGCAGAGTTATAAATGATAACTCTCATCCACAGATATATTGAGGGAAGGCAACAAAGAGGATTTGAAAGCAAGGCAGAATTGCAGGAAACAGATTTCAGGAGGTAGATTCGAATCGCCTGTAAAGCACATGAAAAGCGGCAAAACGTCGACAATGATGCCCTTGGCCAAAAAGGGCGTATGCGTTTTTTCCTGAATATATTCAGGAAAAAACGCATACGCCCTTTTTGGCCAACCAAGCAACCTGGAAAGGCAAATCAGCGCTACAAAGAAGTCTCGCTTCCCATCGGTCAAAAGGGCCATGCTGCAAAAAGTGTCAAAACCAGAAATGCAGGACAGGCCATGGAGAAATGGCAGCCTTGCTACGCTGATGAGCGGGATGTAAGTTGCCAACAGCCACTCTGGAGAAGTGTACGGTGTGTCCTGAAACATCGAAAAAACACAGCTTAGGGAGCATAGGGCACGTCCACTCATGGGCGTATAAATTGGGAAAACTAAAAATCAGCAAGACACAGGCACCCCAAAGTTTAGGGCTACTCTGTTGACAAGAACCTCCACTTCATGACACCTTAAATATCCCAGGAAAGAGAAAAATGGATAAAGAAGTTGTGGTCCTTATGTACAATGCAATATCACTCAGACATGAAATCAATGTCATAAGGCTAGTAGAAGCAAGATGAGTGGACTTAGGTACGACGATTCTAAGTGAAATAAGTCACACAGAAAAAGACACTTATCATAAGCTATCACTTATAGAGGGAATGTAAAAACCGTTACACTTGAACTGAATTACAGAACAGAACAGAATCACACGTTTAGAAAACACACTATGGCTGCTTAACGGGAAAGGTGAGGTGGGGTGATGCATAAAACAAGGGGTTCAAATTCGCTCAGATACCGTTCCATACACCCAATATGTAATAGACAAGACCTACTCCTTGCTCAGTGAACTGGACTCAACACGCCCTATTCACCGCACAAGAATATATGTGACTAGTAACAATCTTAAAACCTATGTATTGATATCTGTCTGGAAGTGAGTCAAGTGGGTGTAAATCCGCATAAACACAGCCGTGAAAAGCAGCTAAACCCCATTATAAAAATAAATTACTTTTAAAAACCCGTAAAACAAAGACAGTGAAAGAGAGAGAAATTCTTACAAAATTCGTTCAGGGGCTGTGATGCAACCTGGATTGACCATATCTAGACCCACAGCTGGATGAGACATAAGGGTGGACACTCTTGGGGCTGAGAGGTTGGGTGAGGTTGGGTGAGCAAACGCAGACCCTTTAAAGTAATACTGCATTGTACCCATCCCATGGGTTCCAAATCTCCAGGTTCTAGGGCATCTTCCTACATCGAAATCTTGCATGAGGAACCCAGAAGAAGGTACACCGTGTGATTTTGAAAGGTTTCTAAAACGCACCTGATTTCTCATCTCCTTGTGCTCCGGTTCGCCATTCCAGCTACTTCACTAGCAATCTCCCTACTTGGAGAATCAGCACCTTTAACCTCCTGTTCTGTACAGGTTGCAATTTGTCCTGAGGATGAACGGGAAGAGGGGCAACCAATGAGAGACTAGATCTAGGTGTTGGGAAAGGCACAGGTCACTCTATTTTCCCATCAGGAAGAAGAATTAACCACAGGCTCAGCCTGCCGCCGGGAACCAGAATAGGGCCTGAGGAAATCCGGTGCTTTTGCGGCCAGCTCCCAAACAAGACAGTTGAAAAATGGAGCTCAGGGGCACTGCCATTCACAAACCTGCTGAGTTATAAATGATAACTCTCGTCCACAAATATATTGAGGGAAGGCAACGAAGAGGATTTGAAAGCAAGGCAGAATTGCAGGAAACAGGTTTCAGGAGGTAGATTCGAATCGCCTTTAAAGCACATGAAAAGCGGCAAAACGTCGACAATGATGCCCTTGGCCAAAAAGGGCGTATGCGTTTTTTCCTGAATATATTCAGGAAAAAACGCATACGCCCTTTTTGGCCAACCAAGCAACCTGGAAAGGCAAATCAGTGCTACAAAGAAGTCTCGCTTCCCATCGGCCAAAAGGGTCATGCTGCAAAAAGTGTCAAAACCAGAAATGCAGGACAGGCCATGGAGAAATGGCAGCCTTGCTACGCTGATGGGCGGGATGTTAATTGCCAACAGCCACTCTGGAGAAGTGTACGGTGTGTCCTAAAACATCGAAAAAACACAGCTTAGGGAGCATAGGGCACGTCCACTCATGGGCGTATAAATTGGGAAAACTAAAAATCAGCAAGACACATGCACCCCAAAGTTTAGGGCTGCTCTGTTGACAAGAACCTCCACTTCATGACAATTTAAATATCCCAGGAAAGAGAAAAATGGATAAAGAAGTTGTGGTCCTTATGTACAATGGAATATCACTCAGACATGAAATCAATGTCATAAGGCTAGTAGAAGCAAGATGAGTGGACTTAGGTACGACGATTCTAAATGAAATAAGTCACACAGAAAAAGACACTTATCATAAGCTATCACTTATCGAGGGAATGTAAAAACCGCTACACTTGAACTGAATTACAAAACAGAACAGAGTCACACGTTTAGAAAACACACTATGGCTGCTTAACGGGAAAGGTGAGGTGGGGTGATGCATAAAACAAGGGTTTCAAATTCGCTCAGATACCGTTCCATACACCCAATATGTAATAGACAAGACCTACTCCTTGCTCAGTGAACTGGACTCAACACCCCCTATTCACCGCACAAGAATATATGTGACTAGTAAGAATCTTAAAACCTATGTATTGATATCTGTCTGGAAGTGAGTCAAGTGGGTGTAAAGCCGCATAAACACAGCCGTGAAAAGCAGCTAAACCCCATTATAAAACTAAATTACTTTTAAAAACCCGTAAAACAAAGACAGTGAAAGAGAGAGAAATTCTTACAAAATTCGTTCAGAGGCTGTGATGCAACCTGGATTGACCATATCTACACGCACAGCTGGATGAGACATAAGGGTGGACACTCTTGGGGCTGAAAGGTTGGGTTAGGTTGGGTGAGCAAACGCAGACCCTTTAAAGTAATACTGCGTGGTACCCATCCCATGGGTCCCAAGTCTCCAGGTTCAAGGGCATCTACCTACATCGAAAACATGCATGAGAAACTCAGAAGATGGTACACCGTGTGATTTTGAAAGGTTTCTAAAACGCACCTCATTTCTCATCTCCTTGTGCTCGGGTTCTCCATTCCAGCTACTTTACTAGCAATCTCCCTACTTGGAGAATCACCACCTTTAACCTCCTGTTCCCTACAGGTTGCAATTTGTCCTGAGGATGAACGGGAAGAGGGGCAACCAATGAGAGACTAGATCTAGGTGTTGGGACAGGCACAGGTCACTCTATTTTCCCATCAGGAAGAAGCATTAACCACAGGCTCAGCCTGCCGCCGGGAACCAGAATAGGGCCTGAGGAAATCCCGGGCTTTTGCGGTCAGCTCCCAAACAAGACAGTTGAAAAATGGAGCTCAGGGGCACTGCCATTCACAAACCTGCTGAGTTATAAATGATAACTCTCGTCCACAAATATATTGAGGGAAGGCAACGAAGAGGATTTGAAAGCAAGGCAGAATTGCAGGAAACAGGTTTCAGGAGGTAGATTCGAATCGCCTTTAAAGCACATGAAAAGCGGCAAAACGTCGACAATGATGCCCTTGGCTAAAAAGGGCGTATGCGTTTTTTCCTGAATATATTCAGGAAAAAACGCATACGCCCTTTTTGGCCAACCAAGCAACCTGGAAAGGCAAATCAGTGCTACAAAGAAGTCTCGCTTCCCATCGGTCAAAAGGGCCATGCTGCAAAAAGTGTCAAAACCAGAAATGCAGGACAGGCCATGGAGAAATGGCAGCCTTGCTACGCTGATGGGCGGGATGTTAATTGCCAACAGCCACTCTGGAGAAGTGTACGGTGTGTCCTGAAACATCGAAAAAACACAGCTTAGGGAGCATAGGGCACGTCCACTCATGGGCGTATAAATTGGGAAAACTAAAAATCAGCAAGACACAGGCACCCCAAAGTTTAGGGCTGCTCTGTTGACAAGAACCTCCACTTCATGACACCTTAAATATCCCAGGAAAGAGAAAAATGGATAAAGAAGTTGTGGTCCTTATGTACAATGGAATATCACTCAGACATGAAATCAATGTCATAAGGCTAGTAGAAGCAAGATGAGTGGACTTAGGTACGACGATTCTAAGTGAAATAAGTCACACAGAAAAAGACACTTATCATAAGCTATCACTTATAGAGGGAATGTAAAAACCGCTACACTTGAACTGAATTACAAAACAGAACAGAGTCACACGTTTAGAAAACACACTATGGCTGCTTAACGGGAAAGGTGAGGTGGGGTGATGCATAAAACAAGGGTTTCAAATTCGCTCAGATACCGTTCCATACACCCAATATGTAATAGACAAGACCTACTCCTTGCTCAGTGAACTGGACTCAACACCCCCTATTCACCGTACAATAATATATGTGACTAGTAAGAATCTTAAAACCTATGTATTGATATCTGTCTGGAAGTGAGTCAAGTGGGTGTAAAGCCGCATAAACACAGCTGTGAAAAGCAGCTAAAGCCCATTATAAAACTAAATTACTTTTAAAAACCCGTAAAACAAAGACAGTGAAAGAGAGAGAAATTCTTACAAAATTCGTTCAGAGGCTGTGATGCATCCTGGATTGACCATATCTACACGCACAGCTGGATGAGACATAAGGGTGGACACTCTTGGGGCTGAAAGGTTGGGTTAGGTTGGGTGAGCAAACGCAGACCCTTTAAAGTAATACTGCGTGGTCCCCATCTCATGGGTCCCAAGTCTCCAGGTTCAAGGGCATCTGCCTACATCGAAAACATGCATGAGAAACTCAGAAGATGGTACACCGTGTGATTTTGAAAGGTTTCTAAAACGCACCTCATTTCTCATCTCCTTGTGCTCGGGTTCGCCATTCCAGCTACTTTACTAGCAATCTCCCTACTTGGAGAATCAGCACCTTTAACCTCCTGTTCCCTACAGGTTGCAATTTGTCCTGAGGATGAACGGGAAGAGGGGGAACCAATGAGAGACTAGATCTAGCTGTTGGGACAGGCACAGGTCACTCTATTTTCCCATCAGGAAGAAGAATTAACCACATGCTCAGCCTGCTGCCAGGAACCAGAATAGGGCCTGAGGCAATCCCGTGCTTTTGCGGCCAGCTCTCAAAAAAGACAGTTGAAAAATGGAGCTCAGGGACACTGCAATTCACAAACCCGCAGAGTTATAAGTGATAACTCTCATCCACAGATATATTGAGGGAAGGCAACGAAGAGGATTTGAAAGCAAGGCAGAATTGCAGGAAACAGATTTCAGGAGGTAGATTCGAATCGCCTTTAAGGCACATGAAAAGCGGCAAAACGTCGACAATGATGCCCTTGGCCAAAAAGGGCGTATGCGTTTTTTCCTGAATATATTCAGGAAAAAACGCATACGCCCTTTTTGGCCAACCAAGCAACCTGGAAAGGCAAATCAGCGCTACAAAGAAGTCTCGCTTCCCATCGGTCAAAAGGGCCATGCTGCAAAAAGTGTCAAAACCAGAAATGCAGGACAGGCCATGGAGAAATGGCAGCCTTGCTACGCTGATGAGCGGGATGTAAGTTGCCAACAGCCACTCTGGAGAAGTGTACGGTGTGTCCTGAAACATCGAAAAAACACAGCTTAGGGAGCATAGGGCACGTCCACTCATGGGCGTATAAATTGGGAAAACTAAAAATCAGCAAGACACAGGCACCCCAAAGTTTAGGGCTACTCTGTTGACAAGAACCTCCACTTCATGACACCTTAAATATCCCAGGAAAGAGAAAAATGGATAAAGAAGTTGTGGTCCTTATGTACAATGCAATATCACTCAGACATGAAATCAATGTCATAAGGCTAGTAGAAGCAAGATGAGTGGACTTAGGTACGACGATTCTAAGTGAAATAAGTCACACAGAAAAAGACACTTATCATAAGCTATCACTTAGAGAGGGAATGTAAAAACCGTTACACTTGAACTGAATTACAGAACAGAACAGAATCACACGTTTAGAAAACACACTATGGCTGCTTAACGGGAAAGGTGAGGTGGGGTGATGCATAAAACAAGGGGTTCAAATTCGCTCAGATACCGTTCCATACACCCAATATGTAATAGACAAGACCTACTCCTTGCTCAGTGAACTGGACTCAACACGCCCTATTCACCGCACAAGAATATATGTGACTAGTAACAATCTTAAAACCTATGTATTGATATCTGTCTGGAAGTGAGTCAAGTGGGTGTAAATCCGCATAAACACAGCCGTGAAAAGCAGCTAAACCCCATTATAAAAATAAATTACTTTTAAAAACCCGTAAAACAAAGACAGTGAAAGAGAGAGAAATTCTTACAAAATTCGTTCAGGGGCTGTGATGCAACCTGGATTGACCATATCTAGACCCACAGCTGGATGAGACATAAGGGTGGACACTCTTGGGGCTGAGAGGTTGGGTGAGGTTGGGTGAGCAAACGCAGACCCTTTAAAGTAATACTGCATTGTACCCATCCCATGGGTCCCAAATCTCCAGGTTCTAGGGCATCTTCCTACATCGAAAACTTGCATGAGGAACCCAGAAGAAGGTACACCGTGTGATTTTGAAAGGTTTCTAAAACGCACCTCATTTCTCATCTCCTTGTGCTCCGGTTCGCCATTCCAGCTACTTCACTAGCAATCTCCCTACTTGGAGAATCAGCACCTTTAACCTCCTGTTCTGTACAGGTTGCAATTTGTCCTGAGGATGAACGGGAAGAGGGGCAACCAATGAGAGACTAGATCTAGGTGTTGGGAAAGGCACAGGTCACTCTATTTTCCCATCAGGAAGAAGAATTAACCACAGGCTCAGCCTGCCGCCGGGAACCAGAATAGGGCCTGAGGAAATCCGGTGCTTTTGCGGCCAGCTCCCAAACAAGACAGTTGAAAAATGGAGCTCAGGGGCACTGCCATTCACAAACCTGCTGAGTTATAAATGATAACTCTCGTCCACAAATATATTGAGGGAAGGCAACGAAGAGGATTTGAAAGCAAGGCAGAATTGCAGGAAACAGGTTTCAGGAGGTAGATTCGAATCGCCTTTAAAGCACATGAAAAGCGGCAAAACGTCGACAATGATGCCCTTGGCCAAAAAGGGCGTATGCGTTTTTTCCTGAATATATTCAGGAAAAAACGCATACGCCCTTTTTGGCCAACCAAGCAACCTGGAAAGGCAAATCAGTGCTACAAAGAAGTCTCGCTTCCCATCGGCCAAAAGGGTCATGCTGCAAAAAGTGTCAAAACCAGAAATGCAGGACAGGCCATGGAGAAATGGCAGCCTTGCTACGCTGATGGGCGGGATGTTAATTGCCAACAGCCACTCTGGAGAAGTGTACGGTGTGTCCTAAAACATCGAAAAAACACAGCTTAGGGAGCATAGGGCACGTCCACTCATGGGCGTATAAATTGGGAAAACTAAAAATCAGCAAGACACATGCACCCCAAAGTTTAGGGCTGCTATGTTGACAAGAACCTCCACTTCATGACAATTTAAATATCCCAGGAAAGACAAAAATGGATAAAGAAGTTGTGGTCCTTATGTACAATGGAATATCACTCAGACATGAAATCAATGTCATAAGGCTAGTAGAAGCAAGATGAGTGGACTTAGGTACGACGATTCTAAGTGAAATAAGTCACACAGAAAAAGACACTTATCATAAGCTATCACTTATCGAGGGAATGTAAAAACCGCTACACTTGAACTGAATTACAGAACAGAACAGAATCACACGTTTAGAAAACACACTATGGCTGCTTAACGGGAAAGGTGAGGTGGGGTGATGCATAAAACAAGGGGTTCAAATTCGCTCAGATACCGTTCCATACACCCAATATGTAATAGACAAGACCTACTCCTTGCTCAGTGAACTGGACTCAACACCCCCTATTCACCGCACAAGAATATATGTGACTAGTAAGAATCTTAAAACCTATGTATTGATATCTGTCTGGAAGTGAGTCAAGTGGGTGTAAAGCCGCATAAACACAGCCGTGAAAAGCAGCTAAACCCCATTATAAAACTAAATTACTTTTAAAAACCCGTAAAACAAAGACAGTGATAGAGAGAGAAATTCTTACAAAATTCGTTCAGAGGCTGTGATGCAACCTGGATTGACCATATCTAGACCCACAGCTGGATGAGACATAAGGGTGGACACTCTTGGGGCTGAGAGGTTGGGTGAGGTTGGGTGAGCAAACGCAGACCCTTTAAAGTAATACTGCATTGTAACCATCCCATGGGTCCCAAATCTCCAGGTTCTAGGGCATCTTCCTACATCGAAAACTTGCATGAGGTACCCAGAAGAAGGTACACCGTGTGATTTTGAAAGGTTTCTAAAACGCACCTCATTTCTCATCTCCTTGTGCTCCGGTTCGCCATTCCAGCTACTTCACTAGCAATCTCCCTACTTGGAGAATCAGCACCTTTAACCTCCTGTTCTGTACAGGTTGCAATTTGTCCTGAGGATGAACGGGAAGAGGGGCAACCAATGAGAGACTAGATCTAGGTGTTGGGAAAGGCACAGGTCACTCTATTTTCCCATCAGGAAGAAGAATTAACCACAGGCTCAGCCTGCCGCCGGGAACCAGAATAGGGCCTGAGGAAATCCGGTGCTTTTGCGGCCAGCTCCCAAACAAGACAGTTGAAAAATGGAGCTCAGGGGCACTGCCATTCACAAACCTGCTGAGTTATAAATGATAACTCTCGTCCACAAATATATTGAGGGAAGGCAACGAAGAGGATTTGAAAGCAAGGCAGAATTGCAGGAAACAGGTTTCAGGAGGTAGATTCGAATCGCCTTTAAAGCACATGAAAAGCGGCAAAACGTCGACAATGATGCCCTTGGCCAAAAAGGGCGTATGCGTTTTTTCCTGAATATATTCAGGAAAAAACGCATACGCCCTTTTTGGCCAACCAAGCAACCTGGAAAGGCAAATCAGCGCTACAAAGAAGTCTCGCTTCCCATCGGTCAAAAGGGCCATGCTGCAAAAAGTGTCAAAACCAGAAATGCAGGACAGGCCATGGAGAAATGGCAGCCTTGCTACGCTGATGAGCGGGATGTAAGTTGCCAACAGCCACTCTGGAGAAGTGTACGGTGTGTCCTGAAACATCGAAAAAACACAGCTTAGGGAGCATAGGGCACGTCCACTCATGGGCGTATAAATTGGGAAAACTAAAAATCAGCAAGACACAGGCACCCCAAAGTTTAGGGCTACTCTGTTGACAAGAACCTCCACTTCATGACACCTTAAATATCCCAGGAAAGAGAAAAATGGATAAAGAAGTTGTGGTCCTTATGTACAATGCAATATCACTCAGACATGAAATCAATGTCATAAGGCTAGTAGAAGCAAGATGAGTGGACTTAGGTACGACGATTCTAAGTGAAATAAGTCACACAGAAAAAGACACTTATCATAAGCTATCACTTATAGAGGGAATGTAAAAACCGTTACACTTGAACTGAATTACAGAACAGAACAGAATCACACGTTTAGAAAACACACTATGGCTGCTTAACGGGAAAGGTGAGGTGGGGTGATGCATAAAACAAGGGGTTCAAATTCGCTCAGATACCGTTCCATACACCCAATATGTAATAGACAAGACCTACTCCTTGCTCAGTGAACTGGACTTAACACGCCCTATTCACCGCACAAGAATATATGTGACTAGTAAGAATCTTAAAACCTATGTATTGATATCTGTCTGGAAGTGAGTCAAGTGGGTGTAAAGCCGCATAAACACAGCCGTGAAAAGCAGCTAAACCCCATTATAAAAATAAATTACTTTTAAAAACCCGTAAAACAAAGACAGTGAAAGAGAGAGAAATTCTTACAATATTCGTTCAGGGGCTGTGATGCAACCTGGATTGACCATATCTAGACCCACAGCTGGATGAGACATAAGGGTGGACACTCTTGGGGCTGAGAGGTTGGGTGAGGTTGGGTGAGCAAACTCAGACCCTTTAAAGTAATACTGCGTGATACCCATCCCATGGGTCCCAAATCTCCAGGTTCAAGGGCATCTTCCTACATCGAAAACATGCATGAGAAACTCAGAAGATGGTACACCGTGTGATTTTGAAAGGTTTCTAAAACACACCCCATTTCTCATCTCCTTGTGCTCGGGTTCGCCTTTCCAGCTACTTTACTAGCAATCTCCCTACTTGGAGAATCACCACCTTTAACCTCCTGTTCCCTACAGGTTGCAATTTGTCCTGAGGATGAACGGGAAGAGGGGCAACCAATGAGAGACTAGATCTAGGTGTTGGGACAGGCACAGGTCACTCTATTTTCCCATCAGGAAGAAGCATTAACCACAGGCTCAGCCTGCCGCCGGGAACCAGAATAGGGCCTGAGGAAATCCCGGGCTTTTGCGGCCAGCTCCCAAACAAGACAGTTGAAAAATGGAGCTCAGGGGCACTCCCATTCACAAACCTGCTGAGTTATAAATGATAACTCTCGTCCACAAATATATTGAGGGAAGGCAACGAAGAGGATTTGAAAGCAAGGCAGAATTGCAGGAAACAGGTTTCAGGAGGTAGATTCGAATCGCCTTTAAAGCACATGAAAAGCGGCAAAACGTCGACAATGATGCCCTTGGCTAAAAAGGGCGTATGCGTTTTTTCCTGAATATATTCAGGAAAAAACGCATACGCCCTTTTTGGCCAACCAAGCAACCTGGAAAGGCAAATCAGTGCTACAAAGAAGTCTCGCTTCCCATCGGTCAAAAGGGTCATGCTGCAAAAAGTGTCAAAACCAGAAATGCAGGACAGGCCATGGAGAAATGGCAGCCTTGCTACGCTGATGGGCGGGATGTTAATTGCCAACAGCCACTCTGGAGAAGTGTACGGTGTGTCCTGAAACATCGAAAAAACAGAGCTTAGGGAGCATAGGGCACGTCCACTCATGGGCGTATAAATTGGGAAAACTAAAAATCAGCAAGACACAGGCACCCCAAAGTTTAGGGCTGCTCTGTTGACAAGAACCTCCACTTCATGACACCTTAAATATCCCAGGAAAGAGAAAAATGGATAAAGAAGTTGTGGTCCTTATGTACAATGGAATATCACTCAGACATGAAATCAATGTCATAAGGCTAGTAGAAGCAAGATGAGTGGACTTAGGTACGACGATTCTAAGTGAAATAAGTCACACAGAAAAAGACACTTATCATAAGCTATCACTTATAGAGGGAATGTAAAAACCGCTACACTTGAACTGAATTACAAAACAGAACAGAGTCACACGTTTAGAAAACACACTATGGCTGCTTAACGGGAAAGGTGAGGTGGGGTGATGCATAAAACAAGGGTTTCAAATTCGCTCAGATACCGTTCCATACACCCAATATGTAATAGACAAGACCTACTCCTTGCTCAGTGAACTGGACTCAACACCCCCTATTCACCGTACAATAATATATGTGACTAGTAAGAATCTTAAAACCTATGTATTGATATCTGTCTGGAAGTGAGTCAAGTGGGTGTAAAGCCGCATAAACACAGCTGTGAAAAGCAGCTAAAGCCCATTATAAAACTAAATTACTTTTAAAAACCCGTAAAACAAAGACAGTGAAAGAGAGAGAAATTCTTACAAAATTCGTTCAGAGGCTGTGATGCAACCTGGATTGACCATATCTACACGCACAGCTGGATGAGACATAAGGGTGGACACTCTTGGGGCTGAAAGGTTGGGTTAGGTTGGGTGAGCAAACGCAGACCCTTTAAAGTAATACTGCGTGGTCCCCATCTCATGGGTCCCAAGTCTCCAGGTTCAAGGGCATCTGCCTACATCGAAAACATGCATGAGAAACTCAGAAGATGGTACACCGTGTGATTTTGAAAGGTTTCTAAAACGCACCTCATTTCTCATCTCCTTGTGCTCGGGTTCGCCATTCCAGCTACTTTACTAGCAATCTCCCTACTTGGAGAATCAGCACCTTTAACCTCCTGTTCCCTACAGGTTGCAATTTGTCCTGAGGATGAACGGGAAGAGGGGGAACCAATGAGAGACTAGATCTAGCTGTTGGGACAGGCACAGGTCACTCTATTTTCCCATCAGGAAGAAGAATTAACCACATGCTCAGCCTGCTGCCAGGAACCAGAATAGGGCCTGAGGCAATCCCGTGCTTTTGCGGCCAGCTCTCAAAAAAGACAGTTGAAAAATGGAGCTCAGGGACACTGCAATTCACAAACCCGCAGAGTTATAAGTGATAACTCTCATCCACAGATATATTGAGGGAAGGCAACGAAGAGGATTTGAAAGCAAGGCAGAATTGCAGGAAACAGATTTCAGGAGGTAGATTCGAATCGCCTTTAAGGCACATGAAAAGCGGCAAAACGTCGACAATGATGCCCTTGGCCAAAAAGGGCGTAAGCGTTTTTTCCTGAATATATTCAGGAAAAAACGCATACGCCCTTTTTGGCCAACCAAGCAACCTGGAAAGGCAAATCAGCGCTACAAAGAAGTCTCGCTTCCCATCGGCCAAAAGGGCCATGCTGCAAAAAGTGTCAAAACCAGAAATGCAGGACAGGCCATGGAGAAATGGCAGCCTTGCTACGCTGATGGGCGGGATGTAAATTGCCAACAGCCACTCTGGAGAAGTGTACGGTGTGTCCTGAAACATCGAAAAAACACAGCTTAGGGAGCATAGGGCACGTCCACGCATGGGCGTATAAATTGGGAAAACTAAAAATGAGCAAGACACAGGCACCCCAAAGTTTAGGGCTGCTCTGTTGACAAGAACCTCCACTTCACGACACCTTAAATATCCCAGGAAAGAGAAAAATGGATAAAGAAGTTGTGGTCCTTATGTACAATGGCATATCACTCAGACATGAAATCAATGTCATAAGGCTAGTAGAAGCAAGATGAGTGGACTTAGGTACGACGATTCTAAGTGAAATAAGTCACACAGAAAAAGACACTTATCATAAGCTATCACTTATAGAGGGAATGTAAAAACCGGTACACTTGAACTGAATTACAAAACAGAACAGAGTCACACGTTTAGAAAACACACTATGGCTGCTTAACGGGAAAGGTGAGGTGGGGTGATGCATAAAACAAGGGGTTCAAATTCGCTCAGATACCATTCCATACACCCAATATGTAATAGACAAGACCTACTCCTTGCTAAGTGAACTGGACTCAACACCCCCTATTCACCGCACAAGAATATATATGACTAGTAACAATCTTAAAACCTATGTATTGATATCTGTCTGGAAGTGAGTCAAGTGGGTGTAAATCCGGATAAACACAGCCGTGAAAAGCAGCTAAACCCCATTATAAAAATAAATTACTTTTAAAAACCCGTAAAACAAAGACAGTGAAAGAGAGAGAAATTCTTACAAAATTCGTTCAGGGGCTGAGATGCAACCTGGATTGACCATATCTAGACCCACAGCTGGATGAGACATAAGGGTGGACACTCTTGGGGCTGAGAGGTTGGGTGAGCAAACTCAGACCCTTTAAAGTAATACTGCGTGATACCCATCCCATGGGTCCCAAATCTCCAGGTTCAAGGGCATCTTCCTACATCGAAAACATGCATGAGAAACTCAGAAAATGGTACACCGTGTGATTTTGAAAGGTTTCTAAAACACACCCCATTTCTCATCTCCTTGTGCTCGGGTTCGCCTTTCCAGCTACTTTACTAGCAATCAACTTACTTGGAGAATCAGCACCTTTAACCTCCTGTTCCCTACAGGTTGCAAATTGTCCTGAGGATGAACGGGAAGAGGAGCAACCAATGAGAGACTAGATCTAGGTGTTGGGACAGGCACAGGTCACTCTATTTTCCCATCAGGAAGAAGAATTAACCACAGGCTCAGCCTGCCGCCCAGAAGCAGAATAGGGCCTGAGGCAATCCCGCGGTTTTGCGGCCAGCTCCCAAAAAAGCAAGTTGAAAAATGGAGCTCAGGGACACTGCAATTCACAAACCCGCAGAGTTATAAATGATAACTCTCATCCACAGATATATTGAGGGAAGGCAACGAAGAGGATTTGAAAGCAAGGCAGAATTGCAGGAAACAGATTTCAGGAGGTAGATTCGAATCGCCTGTAAAGCACATGAAAAGCGGCAAAACGTCGACAATGATGCCCTTGGCCAAAAAGGGCGTATGCGTTTTTTCCTGAATATATTCAGGAAAAAACGCATACGCCCTTTTTGGCCAACCAAGCAACCTGGAAAGGCAAATCAGCGCTACAAAGAAGTCTCGCTTCCCATCGGTCAAAAGGGCCATGCTGCAAAAAGTGTCAAAACCAGAAATGCAGGACAGGCCATGGAGAAATGGCAGCCTTGCTACGCTGATGAGCGGGATGTAAGTTGCCAACAGCCACTCTGGAGAAGTGTACGGTGTGTCCTGAAACATCGAAAAAACACAGCTTAGGGAGCATAGGGCACGTCCACTCATGGGCGTATAAATTGGGAAAACTAAAAATCAGCAAGACACAGGCACCCCAAAGTTTAGGGCTACTCTGTTGACAAGAACCTCCACTTCATGACACCTTAAATATCCCAGGAAAGAGAAAAATGGATAAAGAAGTTGTGGTCCTTATGTACAATGCAATATCACTCAGACATGAAATCAATGTCATAAGGCTAGTAGAAGCAAGATGAGTGGACTTAGGTACGACGATTCTAAGTGAAATAAGTCACACAGAAAAAGACACTTATCATAAGCTATCACTTATAGAGGGAATGTAAAAACCGTTACACTTGAACTGAATTACAGAACAGAACAGAATCACACGTTTAGAAAACACACTATGGCTGCTTAACGGGAAAGGTGAGGTGGGGTGATGCATAAAACAAGGGGTTCAAATTCGCTCAGATACCGTTCCATACACCCAATATGTAATAGACAAGACCTACTCCTTGCTCAGTGAACTGGACTTAACACGCCCTATTCACCGCACAAGAATATATGTGACTAGTAACAATCTTAAAACCTATGTATTGATATCTGTCTGGAAGTGAGTCAAGTGGGTGTAAATCCGCATAAACACAGCCGTGAAAAGCAGCTAAACCCCATTATAAAAATAAATTACTTTTAAAAACCCGTAAAACAAAGACAGTGAAAGAGAGAGAAATTCTTACAAAATTCGTTCAGGGGCTGTGATGCAACCTGGATTGACCATATCTAGACCCACAGCTGGATGAGACATAAGGGTGGACACTCTTGGGGCTGAGAGGTTGGGTGAGGTTGGGTGAGCAAACGCAGACCCTTTAAAGTAATACTGCATTGTACCCATCCCATGGGTCCCAAATCTCCAGGTTCTAGGGCATCTTCCTACATCGAAAACTTGCATGAGGAACCCAGAAGAAGGTACACCGTGTGATTTTGAAAGGTTTCTAAAACGCACCTCATTTCTCATCTCCTTGTGCTCCGGTTCGCCATTCCAGCTACTTCACTAGCAATCTCCCTACTTGGAGAATCAGCACCTTTAACCTCCTGTTCTGTACAGGTTGCAATTTGTCCTGAGGATGAACGGGAAGAGGGGCAACCAATGAGAGACTAGATCTAGGTGTTGGGAAAGGCACAGGTCACTCTATTTTCCCATCAGGAAGAAGAATTAACCACAGCCTCAGCCTGCCGCCGGGAACCAGAATAGGGCCTGAGGAAATCCGGTGCTTTTGCGGCCAGCTCCCAAACAAGACAGTTGAAAAATGGAGCTCAGGGGCACTGCCATTCACAAACCTGCTGAGTTATAAATGATAACTCTCGTCCACAAATATATTGAGGGAAGGCAACGAAGAGGATTTGAAAGCAAGGCAGAATTGCAGGAAACAGGTTTCAGGAGGTAGATTCGAATCGCCTTTAAAGCACATGAAAAGCGGCAAAACGTCGACAATGATGCCCTTGGCCAAAAAGGGCGTATGCGTTTTTTCCTGAATATATTCAGGAAAAAACGCATACGCCCTTTTTGGCCAACCAAGCAACCTGGAAAGGCAAATCAGTGCTACAAAGAAGTCTCGCTTCCCATCGGCCAAAAGGGTCATGCTGCAAAAAGTGTCAAAACCAGAAATGCAGGACAGGCCATGGAGAAATGGCAGCCTTGCTACGCTATTGGGCGGGATGTTAATTGCCAACAGCCACTCTGGAGAAGTGTACGGTGTGTCCTAAAACATCGAAAAAACACAGCTTAGGGAGCATAGGGCACGTCCACTCATGGGCGTATAAATTGGGAAAACTAAAAATCAGCAAGACACATGCACCCCAAAGTTTAGGGCTGCTCTGTTGACAAGAACCTCCACTTCATGACAATTTAAATATCCCAGGAAAGACAAAAATGGATAAAGAAGTTGTGGTCCTTATGTACAATGGAATATCACTCAGACATGAAATCAATGTCATAAGGCTAGTAGAAGCAAGATGAGTGGACTTAGGTACGACGATTCTAAGTGAAATAAGTCACACAGAAAAAGACACTTATCATAAGCTATCACTTATCGAGGGAATGTAAAAACCGCTACACTTGAACTGAATTACAGAACAGAACAGAATCACACGTTTAGAAAACACACTATGGCTGCTTAACGGGAAAGGTGAGGTGGGGTGATGCATAAAACAAGGGGTTCAAATTCGCTCAGATACCGTTCCATACACCCAATATGTAATAGACAAGACCTACTCCTTGCTCAGTGAACTGGACTCAACACCCCCTATTCACCGCACAAGAATATATGTGACTAGTAAGAATCTTAAAACCTATGTATTGATATCTGTCTGGAAGTGAGTCAAGTGGGTGTAAAGCCGCATAAACACAGCCGTGAAAAGCAGCTAAACCCCATTATAAAACTAAATTACTTTTAAAAACCCGTAAAACAAAGACAGTGAAAGAGAGAGAAATTC
Source organism: Eschrichtius robustus (assembly GCF_028021215.1). Taxonomy (NCBI): domain Eukaryota; kingdom Metazoa; phylum Chordata; class Mammalia; order Artiodactyla; family Eschrichtiidae; genus Eschrichtius; species Eschrichtius robustus. Next base: position 1,105,741 of record NW_027175495.1, on the reverse strand, counting down.
TTACAAAATTCGTTCAGAGGCTGTGATGCAACCTGGATTGACCATATCTAGACCCACAGCTGGATGAGACATAAGGGTGGACACTCTTGGGGCTGAGAGGTTGGGTGAGGTTGGGTGAGCAAACGCAGACCCTTTAAAGTAATACTGCATTGTAACCATCCCATGGGTCCCAAATCTCCAGGTTCTAGGGCATCTTCCTACATCGAAAACTTGCATGAGGTACCCAGAAGAAGGTACACCGTGTGATTTTGAAAGGTTTCTAAAACGCACCTCATTTCTCATCTCCTTGTGCTCCGGTTCGCCATTCCAGCTACTTCACTAGCAATCTCCCTACTTGGAGAATCAGCAGCTTTAACCTCCTGTTCTGTACAGGTTGCAATTTGTCCTGAGGATGAACGGGAAGAGGGGCAACCAATGAGAGACTAGATCTAGGTGTTGGGAAAGGCACAGGTCACTCTATTTTCCCATCAGGAAGAAGAATTAACCACAGGCTCAGCCTGCCGCCGGAAACCAGAATAGGGCCTGAGGAAATCCGGTGCTTTTGCGGCCAGCTCCCAAACAAGACAGTTGAAAAATGGAGCTCAGGGGCACTCCCATTCACAAACCTGCTGAGTTATAAATGATAACTCTCGTCCACAAATATATTGAGGGAAGGCAACGAAGAGGATTTGAAAGCAAGGCAGAATTGCAGGAAACAGGTTTCAGGAGGTAGATTCGAATCGCCTTTAAAGCACATGAAAAGCGGCAAAACGTCGACAATGATGCCCTTGGCCAAAAAGGGCGTATGCGTTTTTTCCTGAATATATTCAGGAAAAAACGCATACGCCCTTTTTGGCCAACCAAGCAACCTGGAAAGGCAAATCAGCGCTACAAAGAAGTCTCGCTTCCCATCGGTCAAAAGGGCCATGCTGCAAAAAGTGTCAAAACCAGAAATGCAGGACAGGCCATGGAGAAATGGCAGCCTTGCTACGCTGATGAGCGGGATGTAAGTTGCCAACAGCCACTCTGGAGAAGTGTACGGTGTGTCCTGAAACATCGAAAAAACACAGCTTAGGGAGCATAGGGCACGTCCACTCATGGGCGTATAAATTGGGAAAACTAAAAATCAGCAAGACACAGGCACCCCAAAGTTTAGGGCTACTCTGTTGACAAGAACCTCCACTTCATGACACCTTAAATATCCCAGGAAAGAGAAAAATGGATAAAGAAGTTGTGGTCCTTATGTACAATGCAATATCACTCAGACATGAAATCAATGTCATAAGGCTAGTAGAAGCAAGATGAGTGGACTTAGGTACGACGATTCTAAGTGAAATAAGTCACACAGAAAAAGACACTTATCATAAGCTATCACTTATAGAGGGAATGTAAAAACCGTTACACTTGAACTGAATTACAGAACAGAAGAGAATCACACGTTTAGAAAACACACTATGGCTGCTTAACGGGAAAGGTGAGGTGGGGTGATGCATAAAACAAGGGGTTCAAATTCGCTCAGATACCGTTCCATACACCCAATATGTAATAGACAAGACCTACTCCTTGCTCAGTGAACTGGACTTAACACCCCCTATTCACCGCACAAGAATATATGTGACTAGTAAGAATCTTAAAACCTATGTATTGATATCTGTCTGGAAGTGAGTCAAGTGGGTGTAAAGCCGCATAAACACAGCCGTGAAAAGCAGCTAAACCCCATTATAAAAATAAATTACTTTTAAAAACCCGTAAAACAAAGACAGTGAAAGAGAGAGAAATTCTTACAATATTCGTTCAGGGGCTGTGATGCAACCTGGATTGACCATATCTAGACCCACAGCTGGATGAGACATAAGGGTGGACACTCTTGGGGCTGAGAGGTTGGGTGAGGTTGGGTGAGCAAACTCAGACCCTTTAAAGTAATACTGCGTGATACCCATCCCATGGGTCCCAAATCTCCAGGTTCAAAGGCATCTTCCTACATCGAAAACATGCATGAGAAACTCAGAAGATGGTACACCGTGTGATTTTGAAAGGTTTCTAAAACACACCCCATTTCTCATCTCCTTGTGATCGGGTTCGCCTTTCCAGCTACTTTACTAGCAATCTCCCTACTTGGAGCATCACCACCTTTAACCTCCTGTTCCCTACAGGTTGCAATTTGTCCTGAGGATGAACGGGAAGAGGGGCAACCAATGAGAGACTAGATCTAGGTGTTGGGACAGGCACAGGTCACTCTATTTTCCCATCAGGAAGAAGCATTAACCACAGGCTCAGCCTGCCGCCGGGAACCAGAATAGGGCCTGAGGAAATCCCGGGCTTTTGCGGCCAGCTCCCAAACAAGACAGTTGAAAAATGGAGCTCAGGGGCACTCCCATTCACAAACCTGCTGAGTTATAAATGATAACTCTCGTCCACAAATATATTGAGGGAAGGCAACGAAGAGGATTTGAAAGCAAGGCAGAATTGCAGGAAACAGGTTTCAGGAGGTAGATTCGAATCGCCTTTAAAGCACATGAAAAGCGGCAAAACGTCGACAATGATGCCCTTGGCTAAAAAGGGCGTATGCGTTTTTTCCTGAATATATTCAGGAAAAAACGCATACGCCCTTTTTGGCCAACCAAGCAACCTGGAAAGGCAAATCAGTGCTACAAAGAAGTCTCGCTTCCCATCGGTCAAAAGGGTCATGCTGCAAAAAGTGTCAAAACCAGAAATGCAGGACAGGCCATGGAGAAATGGCAGCCTTGCTACGCTGATGGGCGGGATGTTAATTGCCAACAGCCACTCTGGAGAAGTGTACGGTGTGTCCTGAAACATCGAAAAAACACAGCTTAGGGAGCATAGGGCACGTCCACTCATGGGCGTATAAATTGGGAAAACTAAAAATCAGCAAGACACAGGCACCCCAAAGTTTAGGGCTGCTCTGTTGACAAGAACCTCCACTTCATGACACCTTAAATATCCCAGGAAAGAGAAAAATGGATAAAGAAGTTGTGGTCCTTATGTACAATGGAATATCACTCAGACATGAAATCAATGTCATAAGGCTAGTAGAAGCAAGATGAGTGGACTTAGGTACGACGATTCTAAGTGAAATAAGTCACACAGAAAAAGACACTTATCATAAGCTACCACTTATAGAGGGAATGTAAAAACCGTTACACTTGAACTGAATTACAGAACAGAACAGAATCACACGTTTAGAAAACACACTATGGCTGCTTAACGGGAAAGGTGAGGTGGGGTGATGCATAAAACAAGGGGTTCAAATTCGCTCAGATACCGTTCCATACACCCAACATGTAATAGACAAGACCTACTCCTTGCTAAGTGAACTGGACTCAACACCCCCTATTCACCTCACAAGAATATATATGACTAGTAACAATCTTAAAACCTATGTATTGATATCTGTCTGGAAGTGAGTCAAGTGGGTGTAAATCCGGATAAACACAGCCGTGAAAAGCAGCTAAACCCCATTATAAAAATAAATTACTTTTAAAAACCCGTAAAACAAAGACAGTGAAAGAGAGAGAAATTCTTACAAAATTCGTTCAGGGGCTGAGATGCAACCTGGATTGACCATATCTAGACCCACAGCTGGATGAGACATAAGGGTGGACACTCTTGGGGCTGAGAGGTTGGGTGAGCAAACTCAGACCCTTTAAAGTAATACTGCGTGATACCCATCCCATGGGTCCCAAATCTCCAGGTTCAAGGGCATCTTCCTACATCGAAAACATGCATGAGAAACTCAGAAAATGGTACACCGTGTGATTTTGAAAGGTTTCTAAAACACACCCCATTTCTCATCTCCTTGTGCTCGGGTTCGCCTTTCCAGCTACTTTACTAGCAATCAACTTACTTGGAGAATCAGCACCTTTAACCTCCTGTTCCCTACAGGTTGCAAATTGTCCTGAGGATGAACGGGAAGAGGAGCAACCAATGAGAGACTAGATCTAGGTGTTGGGACAGGCACAGGTCACTCTATTTTCCCATCAGGAAGAAGAATTAACCACAGGCTCAGCCTGCCGCCCAGAAGCAGAATAGGGCCTGAGGCAATCCCGCGGTTTTGCGGCCAGCTCCCAAAAAAGCGAGTTGAAAAATGGAGCTCAGGGACACTGCAATTCACAAACCCGCAGAGTTATAAATGATAACTCTCATCCACAGATATATTGAGGGAAGGCAACGAAGAGGATTTGAAAGCAAGGCAGAATTGCAGGAAACAGATTTCAGGAGGTAGATTCGAATCGCCTGTAAAGCACATGAAAAGCGGCAAAACGTCGACAATGATGCCCTTGGCCAAAAAGGGCGTATGCGTTTTTTCCTGAATATATTCAGGAAAAAACGCATACGCCCTTTTTGGCGAACCAAGCAACCTGGAAAGGCAAATCAGCGCTACAAAGAAGTCTCGCTTCCCATCGGTCAAAAGGGCCATGCTGCAAAAAGTGTCAAAACCAGAAATGCAGGACAGGCCATGGAGAAATGGCAGCCTTGCTACGCTGATGAGCGGGATGTAAGTTGCCAACAGCCACTCTGGAGAAGTGTACGGTGTGTCCTGAAACATCGAAAAAACACAGCTTAGGGAGCATAGGGCACGTCCACTCATGGGCGTATAAATTGGGAAAACTAAAAATCAGCAAGACACAGGCACCCCAAAGTTTAGGGCTACTCTGTTGACAAGAACCTCCACTTCATGACACCTTAAATATCCCAGGAAAGAGAAAAATGGATAAAGAAGTTGTGGTCCTTATGTACAATGCAATATCACTCAGACATGAAATCAATGTCATAAGGCTAGTAGAAGCAAGATGAGTGGACTTAGGTACGACGATACTAAGTGAAATAAGTCACACAGAAAAAGACACTTATCATAAGCTATCACTTATAGAGGGAATGTAAAAACCGTTACACTTGAACTGAATTACAGAACAGAACAGAGTCACACGTTTAGAAAACACACTATGGCTGCTTAACGGGAAAGGTGAGGTGGGGTGATGCATAAAACAAGGGTTTCAAATTCGCTCAGATACCGTTCCATACACCCAATATGTAATAGACAAGACCTACTCCTTGCTCAGTGAACTGGACTCAACACGCCCTATTCACCGCACAAAAATATATGTGACTAGTAACAATCTTAAAACCTATGTATTGATATCTTTCTGGAAGTGAGTCAAGTGGGTGTAAATCCGCATAAACACAGCCGTGAAAAGCAGCTAAACCCCATTATAAAAATAAATTACTTTTAAAAACCCGTAAAACAAAGACAGTGAAAGAGAGAGAAATTCTTACAAAATTCGTTCAGGGGCTGTGATGCAACCTGGATTGACCATATCTAGACCCACAGCTGGATGAGACATAAGGGTGGACACTCTTGGGGCTGAGAGGTTGGGTGAGGTTGGGTGAGCAAACGCAGACCCTTTAAAGTAATACTGCATTGTACCCATCCCATGGGTCCCAAATCTCCAGGTTCTAGGGCATCTTCCTACATCGAAAACTTGCATGAGGAACCCAGAAGAAGGTACACCGTGTGATTTTGAAAGGTTTCTAAAACGCACCTCATTTCTCATCTCCTTGTGCTCCGGTTCGCCATTCCAGCTACTTCACTAGCAATCTCCCTACTTGGAGAATCAGCACCTTTAACCTCCTGTTCTGTACAGGTTGCAATTTGTCCTGAGGATGAACGGGAAGAGGGGCAACCAATGAGAGACTAGATCTAGGTGTTGGGAAAGGCACAGGTCACTCTATTTTCCCATCAGGAAGAAGAATTAACCACAGGCTCAGCCTGCCGCCGGGAACCAGAATAGGGCCTGAGGAAATCCGGTGCTTTTGCGGCCAGCTCCCAAACAAGACTGTTGAAAAATGGAGCTCAGGGGCACTGCCATTCACAAACCTGCTGAGTTATAAATGATAACTCTCGTCCACAAATATATTGAGGGAAGGCAACGAAGAGGATTTGAAAGCAAGGCAGAATTGCAGGAAACAGGTTTCAGGAGGTAGATTCGAATCGCCTTTAAAGCACATGAAAAGCGGCAAAACGTCGACAATGATGCCCTTGGCCAAAAAGGGCGTATGCGTTTTTTCCTGAATATATTCAGGAAAAAACGCATACGCCCTTTTTGGCCAACCAAGCAACCTGGAAAGGCAAATCAGTGCTACAAAGAAGTCTCGCTTCCCATCGGCCAAAAGGGTCATGCTGCAAAAAGTGTCAAAACCAGAAATGCAGGACAGGCCATGGAGAAATGGCAGCCTTGCTACGCTGATGGGCGGGATGTTAATTGCCAACAGCCACTCTGGAGAAGTGTACGGTGTGTCCTAAAACATCGAAAAAACACAGCTTAGGGAGCATAGGGCACGTCCACTCATGGGCGTATAAATTGGGAAAACTAAAAATCAGCAAGACACATGCACCCCAAAGTTTAGGGCTGCTCTGTTGACAAGAACCTCCACTTCATGACAATTTAAATATCCCAGGAAAGACAAAAATGGATAAAGAAGTTGTGGTCCTTATGTACAATGGAATATCACTCAGACATGAAATCAATGTCATAAGGCTAGTAGAAGCAAGATGAGTGGACTTAGGTACGACGATTCTAAGTGAAATAAGTCACACAGAAAAAGACACTTATCATAAGCTATCACTTATCGAGGGAATGTAAAAACCGCTACACTTGAACTGAATTACAAAACAGAACAGAGTCACACGTTTAGAAAACACACTATGGCTGCTTAACGGGAAAGGTGAGGTGGGGTGATGCATAAAACAAGGGTTTCAAATTCGCTCAGATACCGTTCCATACACCCAATATGTAATAGACAAGACCTACTCCTTGCTCAGTGAACTGGACTCAACACCCCCTATTCACCGCACAAGAATATATGTGACTAGTAAGAATCTTAAAACCTATGTATTGATATCTGTCTGGAAGTGAGTCAAGTGGGTGTAAAGCCGCATAAACACAGCCGTGAAAAGCAGCTAAACCCCATTATAAAACTAAATTACTTTTAAAAACCCGTCAAACAAAGACAGTGAAAGAGAGAGAAATTCTTACAAAATTCGTTCAGAGGCTGTGATGCAACCTGGATTGACCATATCTACACGCACAGCTGGATGAGACATAAGGGTGGACACTCTTGGGGCTGAAAGGTTGGGTTAGGTTGGGTGAGCAAACGCAGACCCTTTAAAGTAATACTGCGTGGTACCCATCCCATGGGTCCCAAGTCTCCAGGTTCAAGGGCATCTACCTACATCGAAAACATGCATGAGAAACTCAGAAGATGGTACACCGTGTGATTTTGAAAGGTTTCTAAAACGCACCTCATTTCTCATCTCCTTGTGCTCGGGTTCTCCATTCCAGCTACTTTACTAGCAATCTCCCTACTTGGAGAATCAGCACCTTTAACCTCCTGTTCCCTACAGGTTGCAATTTGTCCTGAGGATGAACGGGAAGAGGGGCAACCAATGAGAGACTAGATCTAGGTGTTGGGACAGGCACAGGTCACTCTATTTTCCCATCAGGAAGAAGAATTAACCACAGGCTCAGCCTGCCGCCGGGAACCAGAATAGGGCCTGAGGAAATCCCGTGCTTTTGCGGCCAGCTCCCAAACAAGAGAGTTGAAAAATGGAGCTCAGGGGCACTCCCATTCACAAACCTGCTGAGTTATAAATGATAACTCTCGTCCACAAATATATTGAGGGAAGGCAACGAAGAGGATTTGAAAGCAAGGCAGAATTGCAGGAAACAGGTTTCAGGAGGTAGATTCGAATCGCCTTTAAAGCACATGAAAAGCGGCAAAACGTCGACAATGATGCCCTTGGCTAAAAAGGGCGTACGCGTTTTTTCCTGAATATATTCAGGAAAAAACGCATACGCCCTTTTTGGCCAACCAAGCAACCTGGAAAGGCAAATCAGTGCTACAAAGAAGTCTCGCTTCCCATCGGTCAAATGGGTCATGCTGCAAAACGTGTCAAAACCAGAAATGCAGGACAGGCCATGGAGAAATGGCAGCCTTGCTACGCTGATGGGCGGGATGTTAATTGCCAACAGCCACTCTGGAGAAGTGTACGGTGTGTCCTGAAACATCGAAAAAACACAGCTTAGGGAGCATAGGGCACGTCCACTCATGGGCGTATAAATTGGGAAAACTAAAAATCAGCAAGACACAGGCACCCCAAAGTTTAGGGCTGCTCTGTTGACAAGAACCTCCACTTCATGACACCTTAAATATCCCAGGAAAGAGAAAAATGGATAAAGAAGTTGTGGTCCTTATGTACAATGCAATATCACTCAGACATGAAATCAATGTCATAAGGCTAGTAGAAGCAAGATGAGTGGACTTTGGTACGAAGATTCTAAGTGAAATAAGTCACACAGAAAAAGACACTTATCATAAGCTATCACTTATAGAGGGAATGTAAAAACCGCTACACTTGAACTGAATTACAAAACAGAACAGAGTCACACGTTTAGAAAACACACTATGGCTGCTTAACGGGAAAGGTGAGGTGGGGTGATGCATAAAACAAGGGTTTCAAATTCGCTCAGATACCGTTCCATACACCCAATATGTAATAGACAAGACCTACTCCTTGCTCAGTGAACTGGACTCAACACCCCCTATTCACCGCACAAGAATATATGTGACTAGTAAGAATCTTAAAACCTATGTATTGATATCTGTCTGGAAGTGAGTCAAGTGGGTGTAAAGCCGCATAAACACAGCCGTGAAAAGCAGCTAAACCCCATTATAAAACTAAATTACTTTTAAAAACCCGTAAAACAAAGACAGTGAAAGAGAGAGAAATTCTTACAAAATTCGTTCAGAGGCTGTGATGCAACCTGGATTGACCATATCTAGACCCACAGCTGGATGAGACATAAGGGTGGACACTCTTGGGGCTGAGAGGTTGGGTGAGCAAACTCAGACCCTTTAAAGTAATACTGCGTGATACCCATCCCATGGGTCCCAAATCTCCAGGTTCAAGGGCATCTTCCTACATCGAAAACCTGCATGAGAAACTCAGAAGATGGTACACCGTGTGATTTTGAAAGGTTTCTAAAACACACCCCATTTCTCATCTCCTTGTGCTCGGGTTCGCCTTTCCAGCTACTTTACTAGCAATCAACTTACTTGGAGAATCAGCACCTTTAACCTCCTGTTCCCTACAGGTTGCAAATTGTCCTGAGGATGAACGGGAAGAGGAGCAACCAATGAGAGACTAGATCTAGGTGTTGGGACAGGCACAGGTCACTCTATTTTCCCATCAGGAAGAAGAATTAACCACAGGCTCAGCCTGCCGCCCAGAAGCAGAATAGGGCCTGAGGCAATCCCGCGGTTTTGCGGCCAGCTCCCAAAAAAGCGAGTTGAAAAATGGAGCTCAGGGACACTGCAATTCACAAACCCGCAGAGTTATAAATGATAACTCTCATCCACAGATATATTGAGGGAAGGCAACGAAGAGGATTTGAAAGCAAGGCAGAATTGCAGGAAACAGATTTCAGGAGGTAGATTCGAATCGCCTGTAAAGCACATGAAAAGCGGCAAAACGTCGACAATGATGCCCTTGGCCAAAAAGGGCGTATGCGTTTTTTCCTGAATATATTCAGGAAAAAACGCATACGCCCTTTTTGGCCAACCAAGCAACCTGGAAAGGCAAATCAGCGCTACAAAGAAGTCTCGCTTCCCATCGGTCAAAAGGGCCATGCTGCAAAAAGTGTCAAAACCAGAAATGCAGGACAGGCCATGGAGAAATGGCAGCCTTGCTACGCTGATGAGCGGGATGTAAGTTGCCAACAGCCACTCTGGAGAAGTGTACGGTGTGTCCTGAAACATCGAAAAAACACAGCTTAGGGAGCATAGGGCACGTCCACTCATGGGCGTATAAATTGGGAAAACTAAAAATCAGCAAGACACAGGCACCCCAAAGTTTAGGGCTACTCTGTTGACAAGAACCTCCACTTCATGACACCTTAAATATCCCAGGAAAGAGAAAAATGGATAAAGAAGTTGTGGTCCTTATGTACAATGCAATATCACTCAGACATGAAATCAATGTCATAAGGCTAGTAGAAGCAAGATGAGTGGACTTAGGTACGACGATTCTAAGTGAAATAAGTCACACAGAAAAAGACACTTATCATAAGCTATCACTTATAGAGGGAATGTAAAAACCGTTACACTTGAACTGAATTACAGAACAGAACAGAATCACACGTTTAGAAAACACACTATGGCTGCTTAACGGGAAAGGTGAGGTGGGGTGATGCATAAAACAAGGGGTTCAAATTCGCTCAGATACCGTTCCATACACCCAATATGTAATAGACAAGACCTACTCCTTGCTCAGTGAACTGGACTCAACACGCCCTATTCACCGCACAAGAATATATGTGACTAGTAACAATCTTAAAACCTATGTATTGATATCTGTCTGGAAGTGAGTCAAGTGGGTGTAAATCCGCATAAACACAGCCGTGAAAAGCAGCTAAACCCCATTATAAAAATAAATTACTTTTAAAAACCCGTAAAACAAAGACAGTGAAAGAGAGAGAAATTCTTACAAAATTCGTTCAGGGGCTGAGATGCAACCTGGATTGACCATATCTAGACCCACAGCTGGATGAGACATAAGGGTGGACACTCTTGGGGCTGAGAGGTTGGGTGAGCAAACTCAGACCCTTTAAAGTAATACTGCGTGATACCCATCCCATGGGTCCCAAATCTCCAGGTTCAAGGGCATCTTCCTACATCGAAAACCTGCATGAGAAACTCAGAAGATGGTACACCGTGTGATTTTGAAAGGTTTCTAAAACACACCCCATTTCTCATCTCCTTGTGCTCGGGTTCGCCTTTCCAGCTACTTTACTAGCAATCAACTTACTTGGAGAATCAGCACCTTTAACCTCCTGTTCCCTACAGGTTGCAAATTGTCCTGAGGATGAACGGGAAGAGGAGCAACCAATGAGAGACTAGATCTAGGTGTTGGGACAGGCACAGGTCACTCTATTTTCCCATCAGGAAGAAGAATTAACCACAGGCTCAGCCTGCCGCCCAGAAGCAGAATAGGGCCTGAGGCAATCCCGCGGTTTTGCGGCCAGCTCCCAAAAAAGCGAGTTGAAAAATGGAGCTCAGGGACACTGCAATTCACAAACCTGCAGAGTTATAAATGATAACTCTCATCCACAGATATATTGAGGGAAGGCAACGAAGAGGATTTGAAAGCAAGGCAGAATTGCAGGAAACAGATTTCAGGAGGTAGATTCGAATCGCCTGTAAAGCACATGAAAAGCGGCAAAACGTCGACAATGATGCCCTTGGCCAAAAAGGGCGTATGCGTTTTTTCCTGAATATATTCAGGAAAAAACGCATACGCCCTTTTTGGCCAACCAAGCAACCTGGAAAGGCAAATCAGCGCTACAAAGAAGTCTCGCTTCCCATCGGTCAAAAGGGCCATGCTGCAAAAAGTGTCAAAACCAGAAATGCAGGACAGGCCATGGAGAAATGGCAGCCTTGCTACGCTGATGAGCGGGATGTAAGTTGCCAACAGCCACTCTGGAGAAGTGTACGGTGTGTCCTGAAACATCGAAAAAACACAGCTTAGGGAGCATAGGGCACGTCCACTCATGGGCGTATAAATTGGGAAAACTAAAAATCAGCAAGACACAGGCACCCCAAAGTTTAGGGCTACTCTGTTGACAAGAACCTCCACTTCATGACACCTTAAATATCCCAGGAAAGAGAAAAATGGATAAAGAAGTTGTGGTCCTTATGTACAATGCAATATCACTCAGACATGAAATCAATGTCATAAGGCTAGTAGAAGCAAGATGAGTGGACTTAGGTACGACGATTCTAAGTGAAATAAGTCACACAGAAAAAGACACTTATCATAAGCTATCACTTATAGAGGGAATGTAAAAACCGCTACACTTGAACTGAATTACAGAACAGAACAGAGTCACACGTTTAGAAAACACACTATGGCTGCTTAACGGGAAAGGTGAGGTGGGGTGATGCATAAAACAAGGGTGTCAAATTCGCTCAGATACCTTTCCATACACCCAATATGTAATAGACAAGACCTACTCCTTGCTCAGTGAACTGGACTCAACACGCCCTATTCACCGCACAAGAATATATGTGACTAGTAACAATCTTAAAACCTATGTATTGATATCTGTCTGGAAGTGAGTCAAGTGGGTGTAAATCCGCATAAACACAGCCGTGAAAAGCAGCTAAACCCCATTATAAAAATAAATTACTTTTAAAAACCCGTAAAACAAAGACAGTGAAAGAGAGAGAAATTCTTACAAAATTCGTTCAGGGGCTGTGATGCAACCTGGATTGACCATATCTAGACCCACAGCTGGATGAGACATAAGGGTGGACACTCTTGGGGCTGAGAGGTTGGGTGAGGTTGGGTGAGCAAACTCAGACCCTTTAAAGTAATACTGCGTGATACCCATCCCATGGGTCCCAAATCTCCAGGTTCAAGGGCATCTTCCTACATCGAAAACATGCATGAGAAACTCAGAAGATGGTACACCGTGTGATTTTGAAAGGTTTCTAAAACACACCCCATTTCTCATCTCCTTGTGCTCGGGTTCGCCTTTCCAGCTACTTTACTAGCAATCAACTTACTTGGAGAATCAGCACCTTTAACCTCCTGTTCCCTACAGGTTGCAAATTGTCCTGAGGATGAACGGGAAGAGGAGCAACCAATGAGAGACTAGATCTAGGTGTTGGGACAGGCACAGGTCACTCTATTTTCCCATCAGGAAGAAGAATTAACCACAGGCTCAGCCTGCCGCCCAGAAGCAGAATAGGGCCTGAGGCAATCCCGCGGTTTTGCGGCCAGCTCCCAAAAAAGCGAGTTGAAAAATGGAGCTCAGGGACACTGCAATTCACAAACCCGCAGAGTTATAAATGATAACTCTCATCCACAGATATATTGAGGGAAGGCAACGAAGAGGATTTGAAAGCAAGGCAGAATTGCAGGAAACAGATTTCAGGAGGTAGATTCGAATCGCCTGTAAAGCACATGAAAAGCGGCAAAACGTCGACAATGATGCCCTTGGCCAAAAAGGGCGTATGCGTTTTTTCCTGAATATATTCAGGAAAAAACGCATACGCCCTTTTTGGCCAACCAAGCAACCTGGAAAGGCAAATCAGCGCTACAAAGAAGTCTCGCTTCCCATCGGTCAAAAGGGCCATGCTGCAAAAAGTGTCAAAACCAGAAATGCAGGACAGGCCATGGAGAAATGGCAGCCTTGCTACGCTGATGAGCGGGATGTAAGTTGCCAACAGCCACTCTGGAGAAGTGTACGGTGTGTCCTGAAACATCGAAAAAACACAGCTTAGGGAGCATAGGGCACGTCCACTCATGGGCGTATAAATTGGGAAAACTAAAAATCAGCAAGACACAGGCACCCCAAAGTTTAGGGCTACTCTGTTGACAAGAACCTCCACTTCATGACACCTTAAATATCCCAGGAAAGAGAAAAATGGATAAAGAAGTTGTGGTCCTTATGTACAATGCAATATCACTCAGACATGAAATCAATGTCATAAGGCTAGTAGAAGCAAGATGAGTGGACTTAGGTACGACGATTCTAAGTGAAATAAGTCACACAGAAAAAGACACTTATCATAAGCTATCACTTATAGAGGGAATGTAAAAACCGTTACACTTGAACTGAATTACAGAACACAACAGAATCACACGTTTAGAAAACACACTATGGCTGCTTAACGGGAAAGGTGAGGTGGGGTGATGCATAAAACAAGGGGTTCAAATTCGCTCAGATACCGTTCCATACACCCAATATGTAATAGACAAGACCTACTCCTTGCTCAGTGAACTGGACTTAACACCCCCTATTCACCGCACAAGAATATATGTGACTAGTAACAATCTTAAAACCTATGTATTGATATCTGTCTGGAAGTGAGTCAAGTGGGTGTAAATCCGCATAAACACAGCCGTGAAAAGCAGCTAAACCCCATTATAAAAATAAATTACTTTTAAAAACCCGTAAAACAAAGACAGTGAAAGAGAGAGAAATTCTTACAAAATTCGTTCAGGGGCTGTGATGCAACCTGGATTGACCATATCTAGACCCACAGCTGGATGAGACATAAGGGTGGACACTCTTGGGGCTGAGAGGTTGGGTGAGGTTGGGTGAGCAAACTCAGACCCTTTAAAGTAATACTGCGTGATACCCATCCCATGAGTCCCAAATCTCCAGGTTCAAGGGCATCTTCCTACATCGAAAACATGCATGAGAAACTCAGAAGATGGTACACCGTGTGATTTTGAAAGGTTTCTAAAACACACCCCATTTCTCATCTCCTTGTGCTCGGGTTCGCCTTTCCAGCTACTTTACTAGCAATCAACTTACTTGGAGAATCAGCACCTTTAACCTCCTGTTCCCTACAGGTTGCAAATTGTCCTGAGGATGAACGGGAAGAGGAGCAACCAATGAGAGACTAGATCTAGGTGTTGGGACAGGCACAGGTCACTCTATTTTCCCATCAGGAAGAAGAATTAACCACAGGCTCAGCCTGCCGCCCAGAAGCAGAATAGGGCCTGAGGCAATCACGCGGTTTTGCGGCCAGCTCCCAAAAAAGCGAGTTGAAAAATGGAGCTCAGGGACACTGAAATTCACAAACCCGCAGAGTTATAAATGATAACTCTCATCCACAGATATATTGAGGGAAGGCAACGAAGAGGATTTGAAAGCAAGGCAGAATTGCAGGAAACAGGTTTCAGGAGGTAGATTCGAATCGCCTTTAAAGCACATGAAAAGCGGCAAAACGTCGACAATGATGCCCTTGGCCAAAAAGGGCGTATGCGTTTTTTCCTGAATATATTCAGGAAAAAACGCATACGCCCTTTTTGGCCAACCAAGCAACCTGGAAAGGCAAATCAGTGCTACAAAGAAGTCTCGCTTCCCATCGGCCAAAAGGGTCATGCTGCAAAAAGTGTCAAAACCAGAAATGCAGGACAGGCCATGGAGAAATGGCAGCCTTGCTACGCTGATGGGCGGGATGTTAATTGCCAACAGCCACTCTGGAGAAGTGTACGGTGTGTCCTGAAACATCGAAAAAACACAGCTTAGGGAGCATAGGGCACGTCCACTCATGGGCGTATAAATTGGGAAAACTAAAAATCAGCAAGACACATGCACCCCAAAGTTTAGGGCTGCTCTGTTGACAAGAACCTCCACTTCATGACAATTTAAATATCCCAGGAAAGAGAAAAATGGATAAAGAAGTTGTGGTCCTTATGTACAATGGAATATCACTCAGACATGAAATCAATGTCATAAGGCTAGTAGAAGCAAGATGAGTGGACTTAGGTACGACGATTCTAAGTGAAATAAGTCACACAGAAAAAGACACTTATCATAAGCTATCACTTATCGAGGGAATGTAAAAACCGCTACACTTGAACTGAATTACAAAACAGAACAGAGTCACACGTTTAGAAAACACACTATGGCTGCTTAACGGGAAAGGTGAGGTGGGGTGATGCATAAAACAAGGGTTTCAAATTCGCTCAGATACCGTTCCATACACCCAATATGTAATAGACAAGACCTACTCCTTGCTCAGTGAACTGGACTCAACACCCCCTATTCACCGCACAAGAATATATGTGACTAGTAAGAATCTTAAAACCTATGTATTGATATCTGTCTGGAAGTGAGTCAAGTGGGTGTAAAGCCGCATAAACACAGCCGTGAAAAGCAGCTAAACCCCATTATAAAACTAAATTACTTTTAAAAACCCGTAAAACAAAGACAGTGAAAGAGAGAGAAATTCTTACAAAATTCGTTCAGAGGCTGTGATGCAACCTGGATTGACCATATCTAGACCCACAGCTGGATGAGACATAAGGGTGGACACTCTTGGGGCTGAGAGGTTGGGTGAGCAAACTCAGACCCTTTAAAGTAATACTGCGTGATACCCATCCCATGGGTCCCAAATCTCCAGGTTCAAGGGCATCTTCCTACATCGAAAACCTGCATGAGAAACTCAGAAGATGGTACACCGTGTGATTTTGAAAGGTTTCTAAAACACACCCCATTTCTCATCTCCTTGTGCTCGGGTTCGCCTTTCCAGCTACTTTACTAGCAATCAACTTACTTGGAGAATCAGCACCTTTAACCTCCTGTTCCCTACAGGTTGCAAATTGTCCTGAGGATGAACGGGAAGAGGAGCAACCAATGAGAGACTAGATCTAGGTGTTGGGACAGGCACAGGTCACTCTATTTTCCCATCAGGAAGAAGAATTAACCACAGGCTCAGCCTGCCGCCCAGAAGCAGAATAGGGCCTGAGGCAATCCCGCGGTTTTGCGGCCAGCTCCCAAAAAAGCGAGTTGAAAAATGGAGCTCAGGGACACTGCAATTCACAAACCCGCAGAGTTATAAATGATAACTCTCATCCACAGATATATTGAGGGAAGGCAACGAAGAGGATTTGAAAGCAAGGCAGAATTGCAGGAAACAGATTTCAGGAGGTAGATTCGAATCGCCTGTAAAGCACATGAAAAGCGGCAAAACGTCGACAATGATGCCCTTGGCCAAAAAGGGCGTATGCGTTTTTTCCTGAATATATTCAGGAAAAAACGCATACGCCCTTTTTGGCCAACCAAGCAACCTGGAAAGGCAAATCAGCGCTACAAAGAAGTCTCGCTTCCCATCGGTCAAAAGGGCCATGCTGCAAAA
Organism: Eschrichtius robustus; assembly: GCF_028021215.1. Taxonomy (NCBI): domain Eukaryota; kingdom Metazoa; phylum Chordata; class Mammalia; order Artiodactyla; family Eschrichtiidae; genus Eschrichtius; species Eschrichtius robustus. The sequence goes on along the minus strand of NW_027175495.1, from coordinate 1,089,025 downwards.
AGTGTCAAAACCAGAAATGCAGGACAGGCCATGGAGAAATGGCAGCCTTGCTACGCTGATGAGCGGGATGTAAGTTGCCAACAGCCACTCTGGAGAAGTGTACGGTGTGTCCTGAAACATCGAAAAAACACAGCTTAGGGAGCATAGGGCACGTCCACTCATGGGCGTATAAATTGGGAAAACTAAAAATCAGCAAGACACAGGCACCCCAAAGTTTAGGGCTACTCTGTTGACAAGAACCTCCACTTCATAACACCTTAAATATCCCAGGAAAGAGAAAAATGGATAAAGAAGTTGTGGTCCTTATGTACAATGCAATATCACTCAGACATGAAATCAATGTCATAAGGCTAGTAGAAGCAAGATGAGTGGACTTAGGTACGACGATTCTAAGTGAAATAAGTCACACAGAAAAAGACACTTATCATAAGCTATCACTTATAGAGGGAATGTAAAAACCGTTACACTTGAACTGAATTACAGAACAGAACAGAATCACACGTTTAGAAAATACACTATGGCTGCTTAACGGGAAAGGTGAGGTGGGGTGATGCATAAAACAAGGGGTTCAAATTCGCTCAGATACCGTTCCATACACCCAATATGTAATAGACAAGACCTACTCCTTGCTCAGTGAACTGGACTCAACACGCCCTATTCACCGCACAAGAATATATGTGACTAGTAACAATCTTAAAACCTATGTATTGATATCTGTCTGGAAGTGAGTCAAGTGGGTGTAAATCCGCATAAACACAGCCGTGAAAAGCAGCTAAACCCCATTATAAAAATAAATTACTTTTAAAAACCCGTAAAACAAAGACAGTGAAAGAGAGAGAAATTCTTACAAAATTCGTTCAGGGGCTGTGATGCAACCTGGATTGACCATATCTAGACCCACAGCTGGATGAGACATAAGGGTGGACACTCTTGGGGCTGAGAGGTTGGGTGAGGTTGGGTGAGCAAACTCAGACCCTTTAAAGTAATACTGCGTGATACCCATCCCATGGGTCCCAAATCTCCAGGTTCAAGGGCATCTTCCTACATCGAAAACATGCATGAGAAACTCAGAAGATGGTACACCGTGAGATTTTGAAAGGTTTCTAAAACACACCCCATTTCTCATCTCCTTGTGCTCGGGTTCGCCTTTCCAGCTACTTTACTAGCAATCAACTTACTTGGAGAATCAGCACCTTTAACCTCCTGTTCCCTACAGGTTGCAAATTGTCCTGAGGATGAACGGGAAGAGGAGCAACCAATGAGAGACTAGATCTAGGTGTTGGGACAGGCACAGGTCACTCTATTTTCCCATCAGGAAGAAGAATTAACCACAGGCTCAGCCTGCCGCCCAGAAGCAGAATAGGGCCTGAGGCAATCACGCGGTTTTGCGGCCAGCTCCCAAAAAAGCGAGTTGAAAAATGGAGCTCAGGGACACTGCAATTCACAAACCCGCATAGTTATAAATGATAACTCTCATCCACAGATATATTGAGGGAAGGCAACGAAGAGGATTTGAAAGCAAGGCAGAATTGCAGGAAACAGATTTCAGGAGGTAGATTCAAATCGCCTGTAAAGCACATGAAAAGCGGCAAAACGTCGACAATGATGCCCTTGGCCAAAAAGGGCGTATGCGTTTTTTCCTGAATATATTCAGGAAAAAACGCATACGCCCTTTTTGGCCAACCAAGCAACCTGGAAAGGCAAATCAGCGCTACAAAGAAGTCTCGCTTCCCATCGGTCAAAAGGGCCATGCTGCAAAAAGTGTCAAAACCAGAAATGCAGGACAGGCCATGGAGAAATGGCAGCCATGCTACGCTGATGAGCGGGATGTAAGTTGCCAACAGCCACTCTGGAGAAGTGTACGGTGTGTCCTGAAACATCGAAAAAACACAGCTTAGGGAGCATAGGGCACGTCCACTCATGGGCGTATAAATTGGGAAAACTAAAAATCAGCAAGACACAGGCACCCCAAAGTTTAGGGCTACTCTGTTGACAAGAACCTCCACTTCATGACACCTTAAATATCCCAGGAAAGAGAAAAATGGATAAAGAAGTTGTGGTCCTTATGTACAATGCAATATCACTCAGACATGAAATCAATGTCATAAGGCTAGTAGAAGCAAGATGAGTGGACTTAGGTACGACGATTCTAAGTGAAATAAGTCACACAGAAAAAGACACTTATCATAAGCTATCACTTATAGAGGGAATGTAAAAACCGTTACACTTGAACTGAATTACAGAACAGAACAGAATCACACGTTTAGAAAACAAACTATGGCTGCTTAACGGGAAAGGTGAGGTGGGGTGATGCATAAAACAAGGGGTTCAAATTCGCTCAGATACCGTTCCATACACCCAATATGTAATAGACAAGACCTACTCCTTGCTCAGTGAACTGGACTCAACACGCCCTATTCACCGCACAAGAATATATGTGACTAGTAACAATCTTAAAACCTATGTATTGATATCTGTCTGGAAGTGAGTCAAGTGGGTGTAAATCCGCATAAACACAGCCGTGAAAAGCAGCTAAACCCCATTATAAAAATAAATTACTTTTAAAAACCCGTAAAACAAAGACAGTGAAAGAGAGAGAAATTCTTACAAAATTCGTTCAGGGGCTGTGATGCAACCTGGATTGACCATATCTAGACCCACAGCTGGATGAGACATAAGGGTGGACACTCTTGGGGCTGAGAGGTTGGGTGAGGTTGGGTGAGCAAACGCAGACCCTTTAAAGTAATACTGCATTGTACCCATCCCATGGGTCCCAAATCTCCAGGTTCTAGGGCATCTTCCTACATCGAAAACTTGCATGAGGAACCCAGAAGAAGGTACACCGTGTGATTTTCAAAGGTTTCTAAAACGCACCTCATTTCTCATCTCCTTGTGCTCCGGTTCGCCATTCCAGCTACTTCACTAGCAATCTCCCTACTTGGAGAATCAGCACCTTTAACCTCCTGTTCTGTACAGGTTGCAATTTGTCCTGAGGATGAACGGGAAGAGGGGCAACCAATGAGAGACTAGATCTAGGTGTTGGGAAAGGCACAGGTCACTCTATTTTCCCATCAGGAAGAAGAATTAACCACAGCCTCAGCCTGCCGCCGGGAACCAGAATAGGGCCTGAGGAAATCCGGTGCTTTTGCGGCCAGCTCCCAAACAAGACAGTTGAAAAATGGAGCTCAGGGGCACTGCCATTCACAAACCTGCTGAGTTATAAATGATAACTCTCGTCCACAAATATATTGAGGGAAGGCAACGAAGAGGATTTGAAAGCAAGGCAGAATTGCAGGAAACAGGTTTCAGGAGGTAGATTCGAATCGCCTTTAAAGCACATGAAAAGCGGCAAAACATCGACAATGATGCCCTTGGCCAAAAAGGGCGTATGCGTTTTTTCCTGAATATATTCAGGAAAAAACGCATACGCCCTTTTTGGCCAACCAAGCAACCTGGAAAGGCAAATCAGTGCTACAAAGAAGTCTCGCTTCCCATCGGCCAAAAGGGTCATGCTGCAAAAAGTGTCAAAACCAGAAATGCAGGACAGGCCATGGAGAAATGGCAGCCTTGCTACGCTGATGGGCGGGATGTTAATTGCCAACAGCCACTCTGGAGAAGTGTACGGTGTGTCCTGAAACATCGAAAAAACACAGCTTAGGGAGCATAGGGCACGTCCACTCATGGGCGTATAAATTGGGAAAACTAAAAATCAGCAAGACACATGCACCCCAAAGTTTAGGGCTGCTCTGTTGACAAGAACCTCCACTTCATGACAATTTAAATATCCCAGGAAAGAGAAAAATGGATAAAGAAGTTGTGGTCCTTATGTACAATGGAATATCACTCAGACATGAAATCAATGTCATAAGGCTAGTAGAAGCAAGATGAGTGGACTTAGGTACGACGATTCTAAGTGAAATAAGTCACACAGAAAAAGACACTTATCATAAGCTATCACTTATCGAGGGAATGTAAAAACCGCTACACTTGAACTGAATTACAAAACAGAACAGAGTCACACGTTTAGAAAACACACTATGGCTGCTTAACGGGAAAGGTGAGGTGGGGTGATGCATAAAACAAGGGTTTCAAATTCGCTCAGATACCGTTCCATACACCCAATATGTAATAGACAAGACCTACTCCTTGCTCAGTGAACTGGACTCAACACCCCCTATTCACCGCACAAGAATATATGTGACTAGTAAGAATCTTAAAACCTATGTATTGATATCTGTCTGGAAGTGAGTCAAGTGGGTGTAAAGCCGCATAAACACAGCCGTGAAAAGCAGCTAAACCCCATTATAAAACTAAATTACTTTTAAAAACCCGTAAAACAAAGACAGTGAAAGAGAGAGAAATTCTTACAAAATTCGTTCAGAGGCTGTGATGCAACCTGGATTGACCATATCTACACGCACAGCTGGATGAGACATAAGGGTGGACACTCTTGGGGCTGAGAGGTTGGGTGAGGTTGGGTGAGCAAACGCAGACCCTTTAAAGTAATACTGCGTGGTACCCATCCCATGGGTCCCAAGTCTCCAGGTTCAAGGGCATCTACCTACATCGAAAACATGCATGAGAAACTCAGAAGATGGTACACCGTGTGATTTTGAAAGGTTTCTAAAACGCACCTCATTTCTCATCTCCTTGTGCTCGGGTTCGCCATTCCAGCTACTTTACTAGCAATCTCCCTACTTGGAGAATCAGCACCTTTAACCTCCTGTTCCCTACAGGTTGCAATTTGTCCTGAGGATGAACGGGAAGAGGGGCAACCAATGAGAGACTAGATCTAGGTGTTGGGACAGGCACAGGTCACTCTATTTTCCCATCAGGAAGAAGAATTAACCACAGGCTCAGCCTGCCGCCGGGAACCAGAATAGGGCCTGAGGAAATCCCGGGCTTTTGCGGCCAGCTCCCAAACAAGACAGTTGAAAAATGGAGCTCAGGGGCACTCCCATTCACAAACCTGCTGAGTTATAAATGATAACTCTCGTCCACAAATATATTGAGGGAAGGCAACGAAGAGGATTTGAAAGCAAGGCAGAATTGCAGGAAACAGGTTTCAGGAGGTAGATTCGAATCGCCTTTAAAGCACATGAAAAGCGGCAAAACGTCGACAATGATGCCCTTGGCTAAAAAGGGCGTATGCGTTTTTTCCTGAATATATTCAGGAAAAAACGCATACGCCCTTTTTGGCCAACCAAGCAACCTGGAAAGGCAAATCAGTGCTACAAAGAAGTCTCGCTTCCCATCGGTCAAAAGGGTCATGCTGCAAAAAGTGTCAAAACCAGAAATGCAGGACAGGCCATGGAGAAATGGCAGCCTTGCTACGCTGATGGGCGGGATGTTAATTGCCAACAGCCACTCTGGAGAAGTGTACGGTGTGTCCTGAAACATCGAAAAAACACAGCTTAGGGAGCATAGGGCACGTCCACTCATGGGCGTATAAATTGGGAAAACTAAAAATCAGCAAGACACAGGCACCCCAAAGTTTAGGGCTGCTCTGTTGACAAGAACCTCCACTTCATGACACCTTAAATATCCCAGGAAAGAGAAAAATGGATAAAGAAGTTGTGGTCCTTATGTACAATGGAATATCACTCAGACATGAAATCAATGTCATAAGGCTAGTAGAAGCAAGATGAGTGGACTTAGGTACGACGATTCTAAGTGAAATAAGTCACACAGAAAAAGACACTTATCATAAGCTATCACTTATAGAGGGAATGTAAAAACCGCTACACTTGAACTGAATTACAAAACAGAACAGAGTCACACGTTTAGAAAACACACTATGGCTGCTTAACGGGAAAGGTGAGGTGGGGTGATGCATAAAACAAGGGTTTCAAATTCGCTCAGATACCGTTCCATACACCCAATATGTAATAGACAAGACCTACTCCTTGCTCATTGAACTGGACTCAACACCCCCTATTCACCGCACAAGAATATATGTGACTAGTAAGAATCTTAAAACCTATGTATTGATATCTGTCTGGAAGTGAGTCAAGTGGGTGTAAAGCCGCATAAACACAGCTGTGAAAAGCAGCTAAACCCCATTATAAAACTAAATTACTTTTAAAAACCCGTAAAACAAAGACAGTGAAAGAGAGAGAAATTCTTACAAAATTCGTTCAGAGGCTGTGATGCAACCTGGATTGACCATATCTACACGCACAGCTGGATGAGACATAAGGGTGGACACTCTTGGGGCTGAAAGGTTGGGTTAGGTTGGGTGAGCAAACGCAGACCCTTTAAAGTAATACTGCGTGGTCCCCATCTCATGGGTCCCAAGTCTCCAGGTTCAAGGGCATCTGCCTACATCGAAAACATGCATGAGAAACTCAGAAGATGGTACACCGTGTGATTTTGAAAGGTTTCTAAAACGCACCTCATTTCTCATCTCCTTGTGCTCGGGTTCGCCATTCCAGCTACTTTACTAGCAATCTCCCTACTTGGAGAATCAGCACCTTTAACCTCCTGTTCCCTACAGGTTGCAATTTGTCCTGAGGATGAACGGGAAGAGGGGGAACCAATGAGAGACTAGATCTAGCTGTTGGGACAGGCACAGGTCACTCTATTTTCCCATCAGGAAGAAGAATTAACCACAGGCTCAGCCTGCTGCCAGGAACCAGAATAGGGCCTGAGGCAATCCCGTGCTTTTGCGGCCAGCTCTCAAAAAAGACAGTTGAAAAATGGAGCTCAGGGACACTGCAATTCACAAACCCGAAGAGTTATAAGTGATAACTCTCATCCACAGATATATTGAGGGAAGGCAACGAAGAGGATTTGAAAGCAAGGCAGAATTGCAGGAAACAGATTTCAGGAGGTAGATTCGAATCGCCTTTAAGGCACATGAAAAGCGGCAAAACGTCGACAATGATGCCCTTGGCCAAAAAGGGCGTATGCGTTTTTTCCTGAATATATTCAGGAAAAAACGCATACGCCCTTTTTGGCCAACCAAGCAACCTGGAAAGGCAAATCAGCGCTACAAAGAAGTCTCGCTTCCCATCGGCCAAAAGGGACATGCTGCAAAAAGTGTCAAAACCAGAAATGCAGGACAGGCCATGGAGAAATGGCAGCCTTGCTACGCTGATGGGCGGGATGTAAATTGCCAACAGCCACTCTGGAGAAGTGTACGGTGTGTCCTGAAACATCGAAAAAACACAGCTTAGGGAGCATAGGGCACGTCCACGCATGGGCGTATAAATTGGGAAAACTAAAAATGAGCAAGACACAGGCACCCCAAAGTTTAGGGCTGCTCTGTTGACAAGAACCTCCACTTCACGACACCTTAAATATCCCAGGAAAGAGAAAAATGGATAAAGAAGTTGTGGTCCTTATGTACAATGGCATATCACTCAGACATGAAATCAATGTCATAAGGCTAGTAGAAGCAAGATGAGTGGACTTAGGTACGACGATTCTAAGTGAAATAAGTCACACAGAAAAAGACACTTATCATAAGCTATCACTTATAGAGGGAATGTAAAAACCGGTACACTTGAACTGAATTACAAAACAGAACAGAGTCACACGTTTAGAAAACACACTATGGCTGCTTAACGGGAAAGGTGAGGTGGGGTGATGCATAAAACAAGGGGTTCAAATTCGCTCAGATACCGTTCCATACACCCAATATGTAATAGACAAGACCTACTCCTTGCTAAGTGAACTGGACTCAACACCCCCTATTCACCGCACAAGAATATATATGACTAGTAACAATCTTAAAACCTATGTATTGATATCTGTCTGGAAGAGAGTCAAGTGGGTGTAAATCCGCATAAACACAGCCGTGAAAAGCAGCTAAACCCCATTATAAAAATAAATTACTTTTAAAAACCCGTAAAACAAAGACAGTGAAAGAGAGAGAAATTCTTACAAAATTCGTTCAGGGGCTGAGATGCAACCTGGATTGACCATATCTAGACCCACAGCTGGATGAGACATAAGGGTGGACACTCTTGGGGCTGAGAGGTTGGGTGAGCAAACTCAGACCCTTTAAAGTAATACTGCGTGATACCCATCCCATGGGTCCCAAATCTCCAGGTTCAAGGGCATCTTCCTACATCGAAAACCTGCATGAGAAACTCAGAAGATGGTACACCGTGTGATTTTGAAAGGTTTCTAAAACACACCCCATTTCTCATCTCCTTGTGCTCGGGTTCGCCTTTCCAGCTACTTTACTAGCAATCAACTTACTTGGAGAATCAGCACCTTTAACCTCCTGTTCCCTACAGGTTGCAAATTGTCCTGAGGATGAACGGGAAGAGGAGCAACCAATGAGAGACTAGATCTAGGTGTTGGGACAGGCACAGGTCACTCTATTTTCCCATCAGGAAGAAGAATTAACCACAGGCTCAGCCTGCCGCCCAGAAGCAGAATAGGGCCTGAGGCAATCCCGCGGTTTTGCGGCCAGCTCCCAAAAAAGCGAGTTGAAAAATGGAGCTCAGGGACACTGCAATTCACAAACCCGCAGAGTTATAAATGATAACTCTCATCCACAGATATATTGAGGGAAGGCAACGAAGAGGATTTGAAAGCAAGGCAGAATTGCAGGAAACAGATTTCAGGAGGTAGATTCGAATCGCCTGTAAAGCACATGAAAAGCGGCAAAACGTCGACAATGATGCCCTTGGCCAAAAAGGGCGTATGCGTTTTTTCCTGAATATATTCAGGAAAAAACGCATACGCCCTTTTTGGCCAACCAAGCAACCTGGAAAGGCAAATCAGCGCTACAAAGAAGTCTCGCTTCCCATCGGTCAAAAGGGCCATGCTGCAAAAAGTGTCAAAACCAGAAATGCAGGACAGGCCATGGAGAAATGGCAGCCTTGCTACGCTGATGAGCGGGATGTAAGTTGCCAACAGCCACTCTGGAGAAGTGTACGGTGTGTCCTGAAACATCGAAAAAACACAGCTTAGGGAGCATAGGGCACGTCCACTCATGGGCGTATAAATTGGGAAAACTAAAAATCAGCAAGACACAGGCACCCCAAAGTTTAGGGCTACTCTGTTGACAAGAACCTCCACTTCATGACACCTTAAATATCCCAGGAAAGAGAAAAATGGATAAAGAAGTTGTGGTCCTTATGTACAATGCAATATCACTCAGACATGAAATCAATGTCATAAGGCTAGTAGAAGCAAGATGAGTGGACTTAGGTACGACGATTCTAAGTGAAATAAGTCACACAGAAAAAGACACTTATCATAAGCTATCACTTAAAGAGGGAATGTAAAAACCGTTACACTTGAACTGAATTACAGAACAGAACAGAATCACACGTTTAGAAAACACACTATGGCTGCTTAACGGGAAAGGTGAGGTGGGGTGATGCATAAAACAAGGGGTTCAAATTCGCTCAGATACCGTTCCATACACCCAATATGTAATAGACAAGACCTACTCCTTGCTCAGTGAACTGGACTCAACACGCCCTATTCACCGCACAAGAATATATGTGACTAGTAACAATCTTAAAACCTATGTATTGATATCTGTCTGGAAGTGAGTCAAGTGGGTGTAAATCCGCATAAACACAGCCGTGAAAAGCAGCTAAACCCCATTATAAAACTAAATTACTTTTAAAAACCCGTAAAACAAAGACAGTGAAAGAGAGAGAAATTCTTACAAAATTCGTTCAGAGGCTGTGATGCAACCTGGATTGACCATATCTAGACCCACAGCTGGATGAGACATAAGGGTGGACACTCTTGGGGCTGAGAGGTTGGGTGAGCAAACTCAGACCCTTTAAAGTAATACTGCGTGATACCCATCCCATGGGTCCCAAATCTCCAGGTTCAAGGGCATCTTCCTACATCGAAAACCTGCATGAGAAACTCAGAAGATGGTACACCGTGTGATTTTGAAAGGTTTCTAAAACACACCCCATTTCTCATCTCCTTGTGCTCGGGTTCGCCTTTCCAGCTACTTTACTAGCAATCAACTTACTTGGAGAATCAGCACCTTTAACCTCCTGTTCCCTACAGGTTGCAAATTGTCCTGAGGATGAACGGGAAGAGCAGCAACCAATGAGAGAATAGATCTAGGTGTTGGGACAGGCACAGGTCACTCTATTTTCCCATCAGGAAGAAGAATTAACCACAGGCTCAGCCTGCCGCCCAGAAGCAGAATAGGGCCTGAGGCAATCCCGCGGTTTTGCGGCCAGCTCCCAAAAAAGCGAGTTGAAAAATGGAGCTCAGGGACACTGCAATTCACAAACCCGCAGAGTTATAAATGATAACTCTCATCCACAGATATATTGAGGGAAGGCAACGAAGAGGATTTGAAAGCAAGGCAGAATTGCAGGAAACAGATTTCAGGAGGTAGATTCGAATCGCCTGTAAAGCACATGAAAAGCGGCAAAACGTCGACAATGATGCCCTTGGCCAAAAAGGGCGTATGCGTTTTTTCCTGAATATATTCAGGAAAAAACGCATACGCCCTTTTTGGCCAACCAAGCAACCTGGAAAGGCAAATCAGCGCTACAAAGAAGTCTCGCTTCCCATCGGTCAAAAGGGCCATGCTGCAAAAAGTGTCAAAACCAGAAATGCAGGACAGGCCATGGAGAAATGGCAGCCTTGCTACGCTGATGAGCGGGATGTAAGTTGCCAACAGCCACTCTGGAGAAGTGTACGGTGTGTCCTGAAACATCGAAAAAACACAGCTTAGGGAGCATAGGGCACGTCCACTCATGGGCGTATAAATTGGGAAAACTAAAAATCAGCAAGACACAGGCACCCCAAAGTTTAGGGCTACTCTGTTGACAAGAACCTCCACTTCATGACACCTTAAATATCCCAGGAAAGAGAAAAATGGATAAAGAAGTTGTGGTCCTTATGTACAATGCAATATCACTCAGACATGAAATCAATGTCATAAGGCTAGTAGAAGCAAGATGAGTGGACTTAGGTACGACGATTCTAAGTGAAATAAGTCACACAGAAAAAGACACTTATCATAAGCTATCACATATAGAGGGAATGTAAAAACCGTTACACTTGAACTGAATTACAGAACAGAACAGAATCACACGTTTAGAAAACACACTATGGCTGCTTAACGGGAAAGGTGAGGTGGGGTGATGCATAAAACAAGGGGTTCAAATTCGCTCAGATACCGTTCCATACACCCAATATGTAATAGACAAGACCTACTCCTTGCTCAGTGAACTGGACTCAACACGCCCTATTCACCGCACAAGAATATATGTGACTAGTAACAATCTTAAAACCTATGTATTGATATCTGTCTGGAAGTGAGTCAAGTGGGTGTAAATCCGCATAAACACAGCCGTGAAAAGCAGCTAAACCCCATTATAAAAATAAATTACTTTTAAAAACCCGTAAAACAAAGACAGTGAAAGAGAGAGAAATTCTTACAAAATTCGTTCAGGGGCTGTGATGCAACCTGGATTGACCATATCTAGACCCACAGCTGGATGAGACATAAGGGTGGACACTCTTGGGGCTGAGAGGTTGGGTGAGGTTGGGTGAGCAAACGCAGACCCTTTAAAGTAATACTGCATTGTACCCATCCCATGGGTCCCAAATCTCCAGGTTCTAGGGCATCTTCCTACATCGAAAACTTGCATGAGGAACCCAGAAGAAGGTACACCGTGTGATTTTGAAAGGTTTCTAAAACGCACCTCATTTCTCATCTCCTTGTGCTCCGGTTCGCCATTCCAGCTACTTCACTAGCAATCTCCCTACTTGGAGAATCAGCACCTTTAACCTCCTGTTCTGTACAGGTTGCAATTTGTCCTGAGGATGAACGGGAAGAGGGGCAACCAATGAGAGACTAGATCTAGGTGTTGGGAAAGGCACAGGTCACTCTATTTTCCCATCAGGAAGAAGAATTAACCACAGCCTCAGCCTGCCGCCGGGAACCAGAATAGGGCCTGAGGAAATCCGGTGCTTTTGCGGCCAGCTCCCAAACAAGACAGTTGAAAAATGGAGCTCAGGGGCACTGCCATTCACAAACCTGCTGAGTTATAAATGATAACTCTCGTCCACAAATATATTGAGGGAAGGCAACGAAGAGGATTTGAAAGCAAGGCAGAATTGCAGGAAACAGGTTTCAGGAGGTAGATTCGAATCGCCTTTAAAGCACATGAAAAGCGGCAAAACGTCGACAATGATGCCCTTGGCCAAAAAGGGCGTATGCGTTTTTTCCTGAATATATTCAGGAAAAAACGCATACGCCCTTTTTGGCCAACCAAGCAACCTGGAAAGGCAAATCAGTGCTACAAAGAAGTCTCGCTTCCCATCGGCCAAAAGGGTCATGCTGCAAAAAGTGTCAAAACCAGAAATGCAGGACAGGCCATGGAGAAATGGCAGCCTTGCTACGCTGATGGGCGGGATGTTAATTGCCAACAGCCACTCTGGAGAAGTGTACGGTGTGTCCTAAAACATCGAAAAAACACAGCTTAGGGAGCATAGGGCACGTCCACTCATGGGCGTATAAATTGGGAAAACTAAAAATCAGCAAGACACATGCACCCCAAAGTTTAGGGCTGCTCTGTTGACAAGAACCTCCACTTCATGACAATTTAAATATCCCAGGAAAGAGAAAAATGGATAAAGAAGTTGTGGTCCTTATGTACAATGGAATATCACTCAGACATGAAATCAATGTCATAAGGCTAGTAGAAGCAAGATGAGTGGACTTAGGTACGACGATTCTAAGTGAAATAAGTCACACAGAAAAAGACACTTATCATAAGCTATCACTTATCGAGGGAATGTAAAAACCGCTACACTTGAACTGAATTACAAAACAGAACAGAGTCACACGTTTAGAAAACACACTATGGCTGCTTAACGGGAAAGGTGAGGTGGGGTGATGCATAAAACAAGGGTTTCAGATTCGCTCAGATACCGTTCCATACACCCAATATGTAATAGACAAGACCTACTCCTTGCTCAGTGAACTGGACTCAACACCCCCTATTCACCGCACAAGAATATATGTGACTAGTAACAATCTTAAAACCTATGTATTGATATCTGTCTGGAAGTGAGTCAAGTGGGTGTAAAGCCGCATAAACACAGCCGTGAAAAGCAGCTAAACCCCATTATAAAACTAAATTACTTTTAAAAACCCGTAAAACAAAGACAGTGAAAGAGAGAGAAATTCTTACAAAATTCGTTCAGAGGCTGTGATGCAACCTGGATTGACCATATCTAGACCCACAGCTGGATGAGACATAAGGGTGGACACTCTTGGGGCTGAGAGGTTGGGTGAGCAAACTCAGACCCTTTAAAGTAATACTGCGTGATACCCATCCCATGGGTCCCAAATCTCCAGGTTCAAGGGCATCTTCCTACATCGAAAACCTGCATGAGAAACTCAGAAGATGGTACACCGTGTGATTTTGAAAGGTTTCTAAAACACACCCCATTTCTCATCTCCTTGTGCTCGGGTTCGCCTTTCCAGCTACTTTACTAGCAATCAACTTACTTGGAGAATCAGCACCTTTAACCTCCTGTTCCCTACAGGTTGCAAATTGTCCTGAGGATGAACGGGAAGAGGAGCAACCAATGAGAGACTAGATCTAGGTGTTGGGACAGGCACAGGTCACTCTATTTTCCCATCAGGAAGAAGAATTAACCACAGGCTCAGCCTGCCGCCCAGAAGCAGAATAGGGCCTGAGGCAATCCCGCGGTTTTGCGGCCAGCTCCCAAAAAAGCGAGTTGAAAAATGGAGCTCAGGGACACTGCAATTCACAAACCCGCAGAGTTATAAATGATAACTCTCATCCACAGATATATTGAGGGAAGGCAACGAAGAGGATTTGAAAGCAAGGCAGAATTGCAGGAAACAGATTTCAGGAGGTAGATTCGAATCGCCTGTAAAGCACATGAAAAGCGGCAAAACGTCGACAATGATGCCCTTGGCCAAAAAGGGCGTATGCGTTTTTTCCTGAATATATTCAGGAAAAAACGCATACGCCCTTTTTGGCCAACCAAGCAACCTGGAAAGGCAAATCAGCGCTACAAAGAAGTCTCGCTTCCCATCGGTCAAAAGGGCCATGCTGCAAAAAGTGTCAAAACCAGAAATGCAGGACAGGCCATGGAGAAATGGCAGCCTTGCTACGCTGATGAGCGGGATGTAAGTTGCCAACAGCCACTCTGGAGAAGTGTACGGTGTGTCCTGAAACATCGAAAAAACACAGCTTAGGGAGCATAGGGCACGTCCACTCATGGGCGTATAAATTGGGAAAACTAAAAATCAGCAAGACACAGGCACCCCAAAGTTTAGGGCTACTCTGTTGACAAGAACCTCCACTTCATGACACCTTAAATATCCCAGGAAAGAGAAAAATGGATAAAGAAGTTGTGGTCCTTATGTACAATGCAATATCACTCAGACATGAAATCAATGTCATAAGGCTAGTAGAAGCAAGATGAGTGGACTTAGGTACGACGATTCTAAGTGAAATAAGTCACACAGAAAAAGACACTTATCATAAGCTATCACTTATAGAGGGAATGTAAAAACCGTTACACTTGAACTGAATTACAGAACAGAACAGAATCACACGTTTAGAAAACACACTATGGCTGCTTAACGGGAAAGGTGAGGTGGGGTGATGCATAAAACAAGGGGTTCAAATTCGCTCAGATACCGTTCCATACACCCAATATGTAATAGACAAGACCTACTCCTTGCTCAGTGAACTGGACTCAACACGCCCTATTCACCGCACAAGAATATATGTGACTAGTAACAATCTTAAAACCTATGTATTGATATCTGTCTGGAAGTGAGTCAAGTGGGTGTAAATCCGCATAAACACAGCCGTGAAAAGCAGCTAAACCCCATTATAAAAATAAATTACTTTTAAAAACCCGTAAAACAAAGACAGTGAAAGAGAGAGAAATTCTTACAAAATTCGTTCAGGGGCTGTGATGCAACCTGGATTGACCATATCTAGACCCACAGCTGGATGAGACATAAGGGTGGACACTCTTGGGGCTGAGAGGTTGGGTGAGGTTGGGTGAGCAAACTCAGACCCTTTAAAGTAATACTGCGTGATACCCATCCCATGGGTCCCAAATCTCCAGGTTCAAGGGCATCTTCCTACATCGAAAACATGCATGAGAAACTCAGAAGATGGTACACCGTGTGATTTTGAAAGGTTTCTAAAACACACCCCATTTCTCATCTCCTTGTGCTCGGGTTCGCCTTTCCAGCTACTTTACTAGCAATCAACTTACTTGGAGAATCAGCACCTTTAACCTCCTGTTCCCTACAGGTTGCAAATTGTCCTGAGGATGAACGGGAAGAGGAGCAACCAATGAGAGACTAGATCTAGGTGTTGGGACAGGCACAGGTCACTCTATTTTCCCATCAGGAAGAAGAATTAACCACAGGCTCAGCCTGCCGCCCAGAAGCAGAATAGGGCCTGAGGCAATCCCGCGGTTTTGCGGCCAGCTCCCAAAAAAGCGAGTTGAAAAATGGAGCTCAGGGACACTGCAATTCACAAACCCGCAGAGTTATAAATGATAACTCTCATCCACAGATATATTGAGGGAAGGCAACGAAGAGGATTTGAAAGCAAGGCAGAATTGCAGGAAACAGGTTTCAGGAGGTAGATTCGAATCGCCTTTAAAGCACATGAAAAGCGGCAAAACGTCGACAATGATGCCCTTGGCCAAAAAGGGCGTATGCGTTTTTTCCTGAATATATTCAGGAAAAAACGCATACGCCCTTTTTGGCCAACCAAGCAACCTGGAAAGGCAAATCAGTGCTACAAAGAAGTCTCGCTTCCCATCGGCCAAAAGGGTCATGCTGCAAAAAGTGTCAAAACCAGAAATGCAGGACAGGCCATGGAGAAATGGCAGCCTTGCTACGCTGATGGGCGGGATGTTAATTGCCAACAGCCACTCTGGAGAAGTGTACGGTGTGTCCTGAAACATCGAAAAAACACAGCTTAGGGAGCATAGGGCACGTCCACTCATGGGCGTATAAATTGGGAAAACTAAAAATCAGCAAGACACATGCACCCCAAAGTTTAGGGCTGCTCTGTTGACAAGAACCTTCACTTCATGACAATTTAAATATCCCAGGAAAGAGAAAAATGGATAAAGAAGTTGTGGTCCTTATGTACAATGGAATATCACTCAGACATGAAATCAATGTCATAAGGCTAGTAGAAGCAAGATGAGTGGACTTAGGTACGACGATTCTAAGTGAAATAAGTCACACAGAAAAAGACACTTATCATAAGCTATCACTTATCGAGGGAATGTAAAAACCGCTACACTTGAACTGAATTACAAAACAGAACAGAGTCACACGTTTAGAAAACACACTATGGCTGCTTAACGGGAAAGGTGAGGTGGGGTGATGCATAAAACAAGGGTTTCAAATTCGCTCAGATACCGTTCCATACACCCAATATGTAATAGACAAGACCTACTCCTTGCTCAGTGAACTGGACTCAACACCCCCTATTCACCGCACAAGAATATATGTGACTAGTAAGAATCTTAAAACCTATGTATTGATATCTGTCTGGAAGTGAGTCAAGTGGGTGTAAAGCCGCATAAACACAGCCGTGAAAAGCAGCTAAACCCCATTATAAAACTAAATTACTTTTAAAAACCCGTAAAACAAAGACAGTGAAAGAGAGAGAAATTCTTACAAAATTCGTTCAGAGGCTGTGATGCAACCTGGATTGACCATATCTACACGCACAGCTGGATGAGACATAAGGGTGGACACTCTTGGGGCTGAGAGGTTGGGTGAGGTTGGGTGAGCAAACGCAGACACTTTAAAGTAATACTGCGTGGTACCCATCCCATGGGTCCCAAGTCTCCAGGTTCAAGGGCATCTACCTACATCGAAAACATGCATGAGAAACTCAGAAGATGGTACACCGTGTGATTTTGAAAGGTTTCTAAAACGCACCTCATTTCTCATCTCCTTGTGCTCGGGTTCTCCATTCCAGCTACTTTACTAGCAATCTCCCTACTTGGAGAATCAGCACCTTTAACCTCCTGTTCCCTACAGGTTGCAATTTGTCCTGAGGATGAACGGGAAGTGGGGGAACCAATGAGAGACTAGATCTAACTGTTGGGACAGGCACAGGTCACTCTATTTTCCCATCAGGAAGAAGAATTAACCACAGGCTCAGCCTGCTGCCAGGAACCAGAATAGGGCCTGAGGCAATCCCGTGCTTTTGCGGCCAGCTCTCAAAAAAGACAGTTGAAAAATGGAGCTCAGGGACACTGCAATTCACAAACCCGCAGAGTTATAAGTGATAACTCTCATCCACAGATATATTGAGGGAAGGCAACGAAGAGGATTTGAAAGCAAGGCAGAATTGCAGGAAACAGATTTCAGGAGGTAGATTCGAATCGCCTTTAAGGCACATGAAAAGCGGCAAAACGTCGACAATGATGCCCTTGGCCAAAAAGGGCGTATGCGTTTTTTCCTGAATATATTCAGGAAAAAACGCATACGCCCTTTTTGGCCAACCAAGCAACCTGGAAAGGCAAATCAGCGCTACAAAGAAGTCTCGCTTCCCATCGGCCAAAAGGGACATGCTGCAAAAAGTGTCAAAACCAGAAATGCAGGACAGGCCATGGAGAAATGGCAGCCTTGCTACGCTGATGGGCGGGATGTAAATTGCCAACAGCCACTCTGGAGAAGTGTACGGTGTGTCCTGAAACATCGAAAAAACACAGCTTAGGGAGCATAGGGCACGTCCACGCATGGGCGTATAAATTGGGAAAACTAAAAATGAGCAAGACACAGGCACCCCAAAGTTTAGGGCTGCTCTGTTGACAAGAACCTCCACTTCACGACACCTTAAATATCCCAGGAAAGAGAAAAATGGATAAAGAAGTTGTGGTCCTTATGTACAATGGCATATCACTCAGACATGAAATCAATGTCATAAGGCTAGTAGAAGCAAGATGAGTGGACTTAGGTACGACGATTCTAAGTGAAATAAGTCACACAGAAAAAGACACTTATCATAAGCTATCACTTATAGAGGGAATGTAAAAACCGGTACACTTGAACTGAATTACAAAACAGAACAGAGTCACACGTTTAGAAAACACACTATGGCTGCTTAACGGGAAAGGTGAGGTGGGGTGATGCATAAAACAAGGGGTTCAAATTCGCTCAGATACCGTTCCATACACCCAATATGTAATAGACAAGACCTACTCCTTGCTAAGTGAACTGGACTCAACACCCCCTATTCACCTCACAAGAATATATATGACTAGTAACAATCTTAAAACCTATGTATTGATATCTGTCTGGAAGTGAGTCAAGTGGGTGTAAATCCGCATAAACACAGCCGTGAAAAGCAGCTAAACCCCATTATAAAAATAAATTACTTTTAAAAACCCGTAAAACAAAGACAGTGAAAGAGAGAGAAATTCTTACAAAATTCGTTCAGGGGCTGAGATGCAACCTGGATTGACCATATCTAGACCCACAGCTGGATGAGACATAAGGGTGGACACTCTTGGGGCTGAGAGGTTGGGTGAGCAAACTCAGACCCTTTAAAGTAATACTGCGTGATACCCATCCCATGGGTCCCAAATCTCCAGGTTCAAGGGCATCTTCCTACATCGAAAACCTGCATGAGAAACTCAGAAGATGGTACACCGTGTGATTTTGAAAGGTTTCTAAAACACACCCCATTTCTCATCTCCTTGTGCTCGGGTTCGCCTTTCCAGCTACTTTACTAGCAATCAACTTACTTGGAGAATCAGCACCTTTAACCTCCTGTTCCCTACAGGTTGCAAATTGTCCTGAGGATGAACGGGAAGAGGAGCAACCAATGAGAGACTAGATCTAGGTGTTGGGACAGGCACAGGTCACTCTATTTTCCCATCAGGAAGAAGAATTAACCACAGGCTCAGCCTGCCGCCCAGAAGCAGAATAGGGCCTGAGGCAATCCCGCGGTTTTGCGGCCAGCTCCCAAAAAAGCGAGTTGAAAAATGGAGCTCAGGGACACTGCAATTCACAAACCCGCAGAGTTATAAATGATAACTCTCATCCACAGATATATTGAGGGAAGGCAACGAAGAGGATTTGAAAGCAAGGCAGAATTGCAGGAAACAGATTTCAGGAGGTAGATTCGAATCGCCTGTAAAGCACATGAAAAGCGGCAAAACGTCGACAATGATGCCCTTGGCCAAAAAGGGCGTATGCGTTTTTTCCTGAATATATTCAGGAAAAAACGCATACGCCCTTTTTGGCCAACCAAGCAACCTGGAAAGGCAAATCAGCGCTACAAAGAAGTCTCGCTTCCCATCGGTCAAAAGGGCCATGCTGCAAAAAGTGTCAAAACCAGAAATGCAGGACAGGCCATGGAGAAATGGCAGCCTTGCTACGCTGATGAGCGGGATGTAAGTTGCCAACAGCCACTCTGGAGAAGTGTACGGTGTGTCCTGAAACATCGAAAAAACACAGCTTAGGGAGCATAGGGCACGTCCACTCATGGGCGTATAAATTGGGAAAACTAAAAATCAGCAAGACACAGGCACCCCAAAGTTTAGGGCTGCTCTGTTGACAAGAACCTCCACTTCATGACACCTTAAATATCCCAGGAAAGAGAAAAATGGATAAAGAAGTTGTGGTCCTTATGTACAATGGAATATCACTCAGACATGAAATCAATGTCATAAGGCTAGTAGAAGCAAGATGAGTGGACTTAGGTACGACGATTCTAAGTGAAATAAGTCACACAGAAAAAGACACTTATCATAAGCTATCACTTATAGAGGGAATGTAAAAACCGCTACACTTGAACTGAATTACAAAACAGAACAGAGTCACACGTTTAGAAAACACACTATGGCTGCTTAACGGGAAAGGTGAGGTGGGGTGATGCATAAAACAAGGGTTTCAAATTCGCTCAGATACCGTTCCATACACCCAATATGTAATAGACAAGACCTACTCCTTGCTCATTGAACTGGACTCAACAACCCCTATTCACCGCACAAGAATATATGTGACTAGTAAGAATCTTAAAACCTATGTATTGATATCTGTCTGGAAGTGAGTCAAGTGGGTGTAAAGCCGCATAAACACAGCTGTGAAAAGCAGCTAAAGCCCATTATAAAACTAAATTACTTTTAAAAACCCGTAAAACAAAGACAGTGAAAGAGAGAGAAATTCTTACAAAATTCGTTCAGAGGCTGTGATGCAACCTGGATTGACCATATCTACACGCACAGCTGGATGAGACATAAGGGTGGACACTCTTGGGGCTGAAAGGTTGGGTTAGGTTGGGTGAGCAAACGCAGACCCTTTAAAGTAATACTGCGTGGTCCCCATCTCATGGGTCCCAAGTCTCCAGGTTCAAGGGCATCTGCCTACATCGAAAACATGCATGAGAAACTCAGAAGATGGTACACCGTGTGATTTTGAAAGGTTTCTAAAACGCACCTCATTTCTCATCTCCTTGTGCTCGGGTTCGCCATTCCAGCTACTTTACTAGCAATCTCCCTACTTGGAGAATCAGCACCTTTAACCTCCTGTTCCCTACAGGTTGCAATTTGTCCTGAGGATGAACGGGAAGAGGGGGAACCAATGAGAGACTAGATCTAGCTGTTGGGACAGGCACAGGTCACTCTATTTTCCCATCAGGAAGAAGAATTAACCACAGGCTCAGCCTGCTGCCAGGAACCAGAATAGGGCCTGAGGCAATCCCGTGCTTTTGCGGCCAGCTCTCAAAAAAGACAGTTGAAAAATGGAGCTCAGGGACACTGCAATTCACAAACCCGCAGAGTTATAAGTGATAACTCTCATCCACAGATATATTGAGGGAAGGCAACGAAGAGGATTTGAAAGCAAGGCAGAATTGCAGGAAACAGATTTCTGGAGGTAGATTCGAATCGCCTTTAAGGCACATGAAAAGCGGCAAAACGTCGACAATGATGCCCTTGGCCAAAAAGGGCGTATGCGTTTTTTCCTGAATATATTCAGGAAAAAACGCATACGCCCTTTTTGGCCAACCAAGCAACCTGGAAAGGCAAATCAGCGCTACAAAGAAGTCTCGCTTCCCATCGGCCAAAAGGGACATGCTGCAAAAAGTGTCAAAACCAGAAATGCAGGACAGGCCATGGAGAAATGGCAGCCTTGCTACGCTGATGGGCGGGATGTAAATTGCCAACAGCCACTCTGGAGAAGTGTACGGTGTGTCCTGAAACATCGAAAAAACACAGCTTAGGGAGCATAGGGCACGTCCACGCATGGGCGTATAAATTGGGAAAACTAAAAATGAGCAAGACACAGGCACCCCAAAGTTTAGGGCTGCTCTGTTGACAAGAACCTCCACTTCACGACACCTTAAATATCCCAGGAAAGAGAAAAATGGATAAAGAAGTTGTGGTCCTTATGTACAATGGCATATCACTCAGACATGAAATCAATGTCATAAGGCTAGTAGAAGCAAGATGAGTGGACTTAGGTACGACGATTCTAAGTGAAATAAGTCACACAGAAAAAGACACTTATCATAAGCTATCACTTATAGAGGGAATGTAAAAACCGGTACACTTGAACTGAATTACAAAACAGAACAGAGTCACACGTTTAGAAAACACACTATGGCTGCTTAACGGGAAAGGTGAGGTGGGGTGATGCATAAAACAAGGGGTTCAAATTCGCTCAGATACCGTTCCATACACCCAATATGTAATAGACAAGACCTACTCCTTGCTAAGTGAACTGGACTCAACACCCCCTATTCACCTCACAAGAATATATATGACTAGTAACAATCTTAAAACCTATGTATTGATATCTGTCTGGAAGTGAGTCAAGTGGGTGTAAATCCGCATAAACACAGCCGTGAAAAGCAGCTAAACCCCATTATAAAAATAAATTACTTTTAAAAACCCGTAAAACAAAGACAGTGAAAGAGAGAGAAATTCTTACAAAATTCGTTCAGGGGCTGAGATGCAACCTGGATTGACCATATCTAGACCCACAGCTGGATGAGACATAAGGGTGGACACTCTTGGGGCTGAGAGGTTGGGTGAGCAAACTCAGACCCTTTAAAGTAATACTGCGTGATACCCATCCCATGGGTCCCAAATCTCCAGGTTCAAGGGCATCTTCCTACATCGAAAACCTGCATGAGAAACTCAGAAGATGGTACACCGTGTGATTTTGAAAGGTTTCTAAAACACACCCCATTTCTCATCTCCTTGTGCTCGGGTTCGCCTTTCCAGCTACTTTACTAGCAATCAACTTACTTGGAGAATCAGCACCTTTAACCTCCTGTTCCCTACAGGTTGCAAATTGTCCTGAGGATGAACGGGAAGAGGAGCAACCAATGAGAGACTAGATCTAGGTGTTGGGACAGGCACAGGTCACTCTATTTTCCCATCAGGAAGAAGAATTAACCACAGGCTCAGCCTGCCGCCCAGAAGCAGAATAGGGCCTGAGGCAATCCCGCGGTTTTGCGGCCAGCTCCCAAAAAAGCGAGTTGAAAAATGGAGCTCAGGGACACTGCAATTCACAAACCCGCAGAGTTATAAATGATAACTCTCATCCACAGATATATTGAGGGAAGGCAACGAAGAGGATTTGAAAGCAAGGCAGAATTGCAGGAAACAGATTTCAGGAGGTAGATTCGAATCGCCTGTAAAGCACATGAAAAGCGGCAAAACGTCGACAATGATGCCCTTGGCCAAAAAGGGCGTATGCGTTTTTTCCTGAATATATTCAGGAAAAAACGCATACGCCCTTTTTGGCCAACCAAGCAACCTGGAAAGGCAAATCAGCGCTACAAAGAAGTCTCGCTTCCCATCGGTCAAAAGGGCCATGCTGCAAAAAGTGTCAAAACCAGAAATGCAGGACAGGCCATGGAGAAATGGCAGCCTTGCTACGCTGATGAGCGGGATGTAAGTTGCCAACAGCCACTCTGGAGAAGTGTACGGTGTGTCCTGAAACATCGAAAAAACACAGCTTAGGGAGCATAGGGCACGTCCACTCATGGGCGTATAAATTGGGAAAACTAAAAATCAGCAAGACACAGGCACCCCAAAGTTTAGGGCTGCTCTGTTGACAAGAACCTCCACTTCATGACACCTTAAATATCCCAGGAAAGAGAAAAATGGATAAAGAAGTTGTGGTCCTTATGTACAATGGAATATCACTCAGACATGAAATCAATGTCATAAGGCTAGTAGAAGCAAGATGAGTGGACTTAGGTACGACGATTCTAAGTGAAATAAGTCACACAGAAAAAGACACTTATCATAAGCTATCACTTATAGAGGGAATGTAAAAACCGCTACACTTGAACTGAATTACAAAACAGAACAGAGTCACACGTTTAGAAAACACACTATGGCTGCTTAACGGGAAAGGTGAGGTGGGGTGATGCATAAAACAAGGGTTTCAAATTCGCTCAGATACCGTTCCATACACCCAATATGTAATAGACAAGACCTACTCCTTGCTCATTGAACTGGACTCAACACCCCCTATTCACCGCACAAGAATATATGTGACTAGTAAGAATCTTAAAACCTATGTATTGATATCTGTCTGGAAGTGAGTCAAGTGGGTGTAAAGCCGCATAAACACAGCTGTGAAAAGCAGCTAAACCCCATTATAAAACTAAATTACTTTTAAAAACCCGTAAAACAAAGACAGTGAAAGAGAGAGAAATTCTTACAAAATTCGTTCAGAGGCTGTGATGCAACCTGGATTGACCATATCTACACGCACAGCTGGATGAGACATAAGGGTGGACACTCTTGGGGCTGAAAGGTTGGGTTAGGTTGGGTGAGCAAACGCAGACCCTTTAAAGTAATACTGCGTGGTCCCCATCTCATGGGTCCCAAGTCTCCAGGTTCAAGGGCATCTGCCTACATCGAAAACATGCATGAGAAACTCAGAAGATGGTACACCGTGTGATTTTGAAAGGTTTCTAAAACGCACCTCATTTCTCATCTCCTTGTGCTCGGGTTCGCCATTCCAGCTACTTTACTAGCAATCTCCCTACTTGGAGAATCAGCACCTTTAACCTCCTGTTCCCTACAGGTTGCAATTTGTCCTGAGGATGAACGGGAAGAGGGGGAACCAATGAGAGACTAGATCTAGCTGTTGGGACAGGCACAGGTCACTCTATTTTCCCATCAGGAAGAAGAATTAACCACAGGCTCAGCCTGCTGCCAGGAACCAGAATAGGGCCTGAGGCAATCCCGTGCTTTTGCGGCCAGCTCTCAAAAAAGACAGTTGAAAAATGGAGCTCAGGGACACTGCAATTCACAAACCCGCAGAGTTATAAGTGATAACTCTCATCCACAGATATATTGAGGGAAGGCAACGAAGAGGATTTGAAAGCAAGGCAGAATTGCAGGAAACAGATTTCAGGAGGTAGATTCGAATCGCCTTTAAGGCACATGAAAAGCGGCAAAACGTCGACAATGATGCCCTTGGCCAAAAAGGGCGTATGCGTTTTTTCCTGAATATATTCAGGAAAAAACGCATACGCCCTTTTTGGCCAACCAAGCAACCTGGAAAGGCAAATCAGCGCTACAAAGAAGTCTCGCTTCCCATCGGCCAAAAGGGACATGCTGCAAAAAGTGTCAAAACCAGAAATGCAGGACAGGCCATGGAGAAATGGCAGCCTTGCTACGCTGATGGGCGGGATGTAAATTGCCAACAGCCACTCTGGAGAAGTGTACGGTGTGTCCTGAAACATCGAAAAAACACAGCTTAGGGAGCATAGGGCACGTCCACGCATGGGCGTATAAATTGGGAAAACTAAAAATGAGCAAGACACAGGCACCCCAAAGTTTAGGGCTGCTCTGTTGACAAGAACCTCCACTTCACGACACCTTAAATATCCCAGGAAAGAGAAAAATGGATAAAGAAGTTGTGGTCCTTATGTACAATGGCATATCACTCAGACATGAAATCAATGTCATAAGGCTAGTAGAAGCAAGATGAGTGGACTTAGGTACGACGATTCTAAGTGAAATAAGTCACACAGAAAAAGACACTTATCATAAGCTATCACTTATAGAGGGAATGTAAAAACCGGTACACTTGAACTGAATTACAAAACAGAACAGAGTCACACGTTTAGAAAACACACTATGGCTGCTTAACGGGAAAGGTGAGGTGGGGTGATGCATAAAACAAGGGGTTCAAATTCGCTCAGATACCGTTCCATACACCCAATATGTAATAGACAAGACCTACTCCTTGCTAAGTGAACTGGACTCAACACCCCCTATTCACCGCACAAGAATATATATGACTAGTAACAATCTTAAAACCTATGTATTGATATCTGTCTGGAAGTGAGTCAAGTGGGTGTAAATCCGCATAAACACAGCCGTGAAAAGCAGCTAAACCCCATTATAAAAATAAATTACTTTTAAAAACCCGTAAAACAAAGACAGTGAAAGAGAGAGAAATTCTTACAAAATTCGTTCAGGGGCTGAGATGCAACCTGGATTGACCATATCTATACCCACAGCTGGATGAGACATAAGGGTGGACACTCTTGGGGCTGAGAGGTTGGGTGAGCAAACTCAGACCCTTTAAAGTAATACTGCGTGATACCCATCCCATGGGTCCCAAATCTCCAGGTTCAAGGGCATCTTCCTACATCGAAAACCTGCATGAGAAACTCAGAAGATGGTACACCGTGTGATTTTGAAAGGTTTCTAAAACACACCCCATTTCTCATCTCCTTGTGCTCGGGTTCGCCTTTCCAGCTACTTTACTAGCAATCAACTTACTTGGAGAATCAGCACCTTTAACCTCCTGTTCCCTACAGGTTGCAAATTGTCCTGAGGATGAACGGGAAGAGGAGCAACCAATGAGAGACTAGATCTAGGTGTTGGGACAGGCACAGGTCACTCTATTTTCCCATCAGGAAGAAGAATTAACCACAGGCTCAGCCTGCCGCCCAGAAGCAGAATAGGGCCTGAGGCAATCCCGCGGTTTTGCGGCCAGCTCCCAAAAAATTGAGTTGAAAAATGGAGCTCAGGGACACTGCAATTCACAAACCCGCAGAGTTATAAATGATAACTCTCATCCACAGATATATTGAGGGAAGGCAACGAAGAGGATTTGAAAGCAAGGCAGAATTGCAGGAAACAGATTTCAGGAGGTAGATTCGAATCGCCTGTAAAGCACATGAAAAGCGGCAAAACGTCGACAATGATGCCCTTGGCCAAAAAGGGCGTATGCGTTTTTTCCTGAATATATTCAGGAAAAAACGCATACGCCCTTTTTGGCCAACCAAGCACCCTGGAAAGGCAAATCAGCGCTACAAAGAAGTCTCGCTTCCCATCGGTCAAAAGGGCCATGCTGCAAAAAGTGTCAAAACCAGAAATGCAGGACAGGCCATGGAGAAATGGCAGCCTTGCTACGCTGATGAGCGGGATGTAAGTTGCCAACAGCCACTCTGGAGAAGTGTACGGTGTGTCCTGAAACATCGAAAAAACACAGCTTAGGGAGCATAGGGCACGTCCACTCATGGGCGTATAAATTGGGAAAACTAAAAATCAGCAAGACACAGGCACCCCAAAGTTTAGGGCTACTCTGTTGACAAGAACCTCCACTTCATGACACCTTAAATATCCCAGGAAAGAGAAAAATGGATAAAGAAGTTGTGGTCCTTATGTACAATGCAATATCACTCAGACATGAAATCAATGTCATAAGGCTAGTAGAAGCAAGATGAGTGGACTTAGGTACGACGATTCTAAGTGAAATAAGTCACACAGAAAAAGACACTTATCATAAGCTATCACTTATAGAGGGAATGTAAAAACCGTTACACTTGAACTGAATTACAGAACAGAACAGAATCACACGTTTAGAAAACACACTATGGCTGCTTAACGGGAAAGGTGAGGTGGGGTGATGCATAAAACAAGGGGTTCAAATTCGCTCAGATACCGTTCCATACACCCAATATGTAATAGACAAGACCTACTCCTTGCTCAGTGAACTGGACTCAACACGCCCTTTTCACCGCACAAGAATATATGTGACTAGTAACAATCTTAAAACCTATGTATTGATATCTGTCTGGAAGTGAGTCAAGTGGGTGTAAATCCGCATAAACACAGCCGTGAAAAGCAGCTAAACCCCATTATAAAAATAAATTACTTTTAAAAACCCGTAAAACAAAGACAGTGAAAGAGAGAGAAATTCTTACAAAATTCGTTCAGGGGCTGTGATGCAACCTGGATTGACCATATCTAGACCCACAGCTGGATGAGACATAAGGGTGGACACTCTTGGGGCTGAGAGTTTGGGTGAGGTTGGGTGAGCAAACTCAGACCCTTTAAAGTAATACTGCGTGATACCCATCCCATGGGTCCCAAATCTCCAGGTTCAAGGGCATCTTCCTACATCGAAAACATGCATGAGAAACTCAGAAGATGGTACACCGTGTGATTTTGAAAGGTTTCTAAAACACACCCCATTTCTCATCTCCTTGTGCTCGGGTTCGCCTTTCCAGCTACTTTACTAGCAATCAACTTACTTGGAGAATCAGCACCTTTAACCTCCTGTTCCCTACAGGTTGCAAATTGTCCTGAGGATGAACGGGAAGAGGAGCAACCAATGAGAGACTAGATCTAGGTGTTGGGACAGGCACAGGTCACTCTATTTTCCCATCAGGAAGAAGAATTAACCACAGGCTCAGCCTGCCGCCCAGAAGCAGAATAGGGCCTGAGGCAATCCCGCGGTTTTGCGGCCAGCTCCCAAAAAAGCGAGTTGAAAAATGGAGCTCAGGGACACTGCAATTCACAAACCCGCAGAGTTATAAATGATAACTCTCATCCACAGATATATTGAGGGAAGGCAACGAAGAGGATTTGAAAGCAAGGCAGAATTGCAGGAAACAGATTTCAGGAGGTAGATTCGAATCGCCTGTAAAGCACATGAAAAGCGGCAAAACGTCGACAATGATGCCCTTGGCCAAAAAGGGCGTATGCGTTTTTTCCTGAATATATTCAGGAAAAAACGCATACGCCCTTTTTGGCCAACCAAGCAACCTGGAAAGGCAAATCAGCGCTACAAAGAAGTCTCGCTTCCCATCGGCCAAAAGGGACATGCTGCAAAAAGTGTCAAAACCAGAAATGCAGGACAGGCCATGGAGAAATGGCAGCCTTGCTACGCTGATGGGCGGGATGTTAATTGCCAACAGCCACTCTGGAGAAGTGTACGGTGTGTCCTAAAACATCGAAAAAACACAGCTTAGGGAGCATAGGGCACGTCCACTCATGGGCGTATAAATTGGGAAAACTAAAAATCAGCAAGACACATGCACCCCAAAGTTTAGGGCTGCTCTGTTGACAAGAACCTCCACTTCATGACAATTTAAATATCCCAGGAAAGAGAAAAATGGATAAAGAAGTTGTGGTCCTTATGTACAATGGAATATCACTCAGACATGAAATCAATGTCATAAGGCTAGTAGAAGCAAGATGAGTGGACATAGGTACGACGATTCTAAGTGAAATAAGTCACACAGAAAAAGACACTTATCATAAGCTATCACTTATAGAGGGAATGTAAAAACCGCTACACTTGAACTGAATTACAAAACAGAACAGAGTCACACGTTTAGAAAACACACTATGGCTGTTTAACGGGAAAGGTGAGGTGGGGTGATGCATAAAACAAGGGTTTCAAATTCGCTCAGATACCGTTCCATACACCCAATATGTAATAGACAAGACGTACTCCTTGCTCAGTGAACTGGACTCAACACCCCCTATTCACCGCACAAGAATATATGTGACTAGTAAGAATCTTAAAACCTATGTATTGATATCTGTCTGGAAGTGAGTCAAGTGGGTGTAAAGCCGCATAAACACAGCCATGAAAAGCAGCTAAACCCCATTATAAAACTAAATTACTTTTAAAAACCCGTAAAACAAAGACAGTGAAAGAGAGAGAAATTCTTACAAAATTCGTTCAGAGGCTGTGATGCAACCTGGATTGACCATATCTACACGCACAGCTGGATGAGACATAAGGGTGGACACTCTTGGGGCTGAAAGGTTGGGTTAGGTTGGGTGAGCAAACGCAGACCCTTTAAAGTAATACTGCGTGGTACCCATCCCATGGGTCCCAAGTCTCCAGGTTCAAGGGCATCTATCTACATCGAAAACATGCATGAGAAACTCAGAAGATGGTACACCGTGTGATTTTGAAAGGTTTCTAAAACGCACCTCATTTCTCATCTCCTTGTGCTCGGGTTCTCCATTCCAGCTACTTTACTAGCAATCTCCCTACTTGGAGAATCAGCACCTTTAACCTCCTGTTCCCTACAGGTTGCAATTTGTCCTGAGGATGAACGGGAAGAGGGGCAACCAATGAGAGACTAGATCTAGGTGTTGGGACAGGCACAGGTCACTCTATTTTCCCATCAGGAAGAAGAATTAACCACAGGCTCAGCCTGCCGCCGGGAACCAGAATAGGGCCTGAGGAAATCCCGGGCTTTTGCGGCCAGCTCCCAAACAAGACAGTTGAAAAATGGAGCTCAGGGGCACTCCCATTCACAAACCTGCTGAGTTATAAATGATAACTCTCGTCCACAAATATATTGAGGGAAGGCAACGAAGAGGATTTGAAAGCAAGGCAGAATTGCAGGAAACAGGTTTCAGGAGGTAGATTCGAATCGCCTTTAAAGCACATGAAAAGCGGCAAAACGTCGACAATGATGCCCTTGGCTAAAAAGGGCGTATGCGTTTTTTCCTGAATATATTCAGGAAAAAACGCATACGCCCTTTTTGGCCAACCAAGCAACCTGGAAAGGCAAATCAGTGCTACAAAGAAGTCTCGCTTCCCATCGGTCAAAAGGGTCATGCTGCAAAAAGTGTCAAAACCAGAAATGCAGGACAGGCCATGGAGAAATGGCAGCCTTGCTACGCTGATGGGCGGGATGTTAATTGCCAACAGCCACTCTGGAGAAGTGTACGGTGTGTCCTGAAACATCGAAAAAACACAGCTTAGGGAGCATAGGGCACGTCCACTCATGGGCGTATAAATTGGGAAAACTAAAAATCAGCAAGACACAGGCACCCCAAAGTTTAGGGCTGCTCTGTTGACAAGAACCTCCACTTCATGACACCTTAAATATCCCAGGAAAGAGAAAAATGGATAAAGAAGTTGTGTTCCTTATGTACAATGGAATATCACTCAGACATGAAATCAATGTCATAAGGCTAGTAGAAGCAAGATGAGTGGACTTAGGTACGACGATTCTAAGTGAAATAAGTCACACAGAAAAAGACACTTATCATAAGCTATCACTTATAGAGGGAATGTAAAAACCGCTACACTTGAACTGAATTACAAAACAGAACAGAGTCACACGTTTAGAAAACACACTATGGCTGCTTAACGGGAAAGGTGAGGTGGGGTGATGCATAAAACAAGGGTTTCAAATTCGCTCAGATACCGTTCCATACACCCAATATGTAATAGACAAGACCTACTCCTTGCTCAGTGAACTGGACTTAACACCCCCTATTCACCGCACAAGAATATATGTGACTAGTAAGAATCTTAAAACCTATGTATTGATATCTGTCTGGAAGTGAGTCAAGTGGGTGTAAAGCCGCATAAACACAGCCGTGAAAAGCAGCTAAACCCCATTATAAAACTAAATAACTTTTAAAAACCCGTAAAACAAAGACAGTGAAAGAGAGAGAAATTCTTACAAAATTCGTTTAGAGGCTGTGATGCAACCTGGATTGACCATATCTACACGCACAGCTGGATGAGACATAAGGGTGGACACTCTTGGGGCTGAAAGGTTGGGTTAGGTTGGGTGAGCAAACGCAGACCCTTTAAAGTAATACTGCGTGGTCCCCATCTCATGGGTCCCAAGTCTCCAGGTTCAAGGGCATCTGCCTACATCGAAAACATGCATGAGAAACTCAGAAGATGGTACACCGTGTGATTTTGAAAGGTTTCTAAAACGCACCTCATTTCTCATCTCCTTGTGCTCGGGTTCGCCATTCCAGCTACTTTACTAGCAATCTCCCTACTTGGAGAATCAGCACCTTTAACCTCCTGTTCCCTACAGGTTGCAATTTGTCCTGAGGATGAACGGGAAGAGGGGGAACCAATGAGAGACTAGATCTAGCTGTTGGGACAGGCACAGGTCACTCTATTTTCCCATCAGGAAGAAGAATTAACCACAGGCTCAGCCTGCTGCCAGGAACCAGAATAGGGCCTGAGGCAATCCCGTGCTTTTGCGGCCAGCTCTCAAAAAAGACAGTTGAAAAATGGAGCTCAGGGACACTGCAATTCACAAACCCGCAGAGTTATAAGTGATAACTCTCATCCACAGATATATTGAGGGAAGGCAACGAAGAGGATTTGAAAGCAAGGCAGAATTGCAGGAAACAGATTTCAGGAGGTAGATTCGAATCGCCTTTAAGGCACATGAAAAGCGGCAAAACGTCCACAATGATGCCCTTGGCCAAAAAGGGCGTATGCGTTTTTTCCTGAATATATTCAGGAAAAAACGCATACGCCCTTTTTGGCCAACCAAGCAACCTGGAAAGGCAAATCAGCGCTACAAAGAAGTCTCGCTTCCCATCGGCCAAAAGGGACATGCTGCAAAAAGTGTCAAAACAAGAAATGCAGGACAGGCCATGGAGAAATGGCAGCCTTGCTACGCTGATGGGCGGGATGTAAATTGCCAACAGCCACTCTGGAGAAGTGTACGGTGTGTCCTGAAACATCGAAAAAACACAGCTTAGGGAGCATAGGGCACGTCCACGCATGGGCGTATAAATTGGGAAAACTAAAAATGAGCAAGACACAGGCACCCCAAAGTTTAGGGCTGCTCTGTTGACAAGAACCTCCACTTCACGACACCTTAAATATCCCAGGAAAGAGAAAAATGGATAAAGAAGTTGTGGTCCTTATGTACAATGGCATATCACTCAGACATGAAATCAATGTCATAAGGCTAGTAGAAGCAAGATGAGTGGACTTAGGTACGACGATTCTAAGTGAAATAAGTCACACAGAAAAAGACACTTATCATAAGCTATCACTTATAGAGGGAATGTAAAAACCGGTACACTTGAACTGAATTACAAAACAGAACAGAGTCACACGTTTAGAAAACACACTATGGCTGCTTAACGGGAAAGGTGAGGTGGGGTGATGCATAAAACAAGGGGTTCAAATTCGCTCAGATACCGTTCCATACACCCAATATGTAATAGACAAGACCTACTCCTTGCTAAGTGAACTGGACTCAACACCCCCTATTCACCGCACAAGAATATATATGACTAGTAACAATCTTAAAACCTATGTATTGATATCTGTCTGGAAGTGAGTCAAGTGGGTGTAAATCCGCATAAACACAGCCGTGAAAAGCAGCTAAACCCCATTATAAAAATAAATTACTTTTAAAAACCCGTAAAACAAAGACAGTGAAAGAGAGAGAAATTCTTACAAAATTCGTTCAGGGGCTGAGATGCAACCTGGATTGACCATATCTATACCCACAGCTGGATGAGACATAAGGGTGGACACTCTTGGGGCTGAGAGGTTGGGTGAGCAAACTCAGACCCTTTAAAGTAATACTGCGTGATACCCATCCCATGGGTCCCAAATCTCCAGGTTCAAGGGCATCTTCCTACATCGAAAACCTGCATGAGAAACTCAGAAGATGGTACACCGTGTGATTTTGAAAGGTTTCTAAAACACACCCCATTTCTCATCTCCTTGTGCTCGGGTTCGCCTTTCCAGCTACTTTACTAGCAATCAACTTACTTGGAGAATCAGCACCTTTAACCTCCTGTTCCCTACAGGTTGCAAATTGTCCTGAGGATGAACGGGAAGAGGAGCAACCAATGAGAGACTAGATCTAGGTGTTGGGACAGGCACAGGTCACTCTATTTTCCCATCAGGAAGAAGAATTAACCACAGGCTCAGCCTGCCGCCCAGAAGCAGAATAGGGCCTGAGGCAATCCCGCGGTTTTGCGGCCAGCTCCCAAAAAAGCGAGTTGAAAAATGGAGCTCAGGGACACTGCAATTCACAAACCCGCAGAGTTATAAATGATAACTCTCATCCACAGATATATTGAGGGAAGGCAACGAAGAGGATTTGAAAGCAAGGCAGAATTGCAGGAAACAGATTTCAGGAGGTAGATTCGAATCGCCTGTAAAGCACATGAAAAGCGGCAAAACGTCGACAATGATGCCCTTGGCCAAAAAGGGCGTATGCGTTTTTTCCTGAATATATTCATGAAAAAACGCATACGCCCTTTTTGGCCAACCAAGCAACCTGGAAAGGCAAATCAGCGCTACAAAGAAGTCTCGCTTCCCATCGGTCAAAAGGGCCATGCTGCAAAAAGTGTCAAAACCAGAAATGCAGGACAGGCCATGGAGAAATGGCAGCCTTGCTACGCTGATGAGCGGGATGTAAGTTGCCAACAGCCACTCTGGAGAAGTGTACGGTGTGTCCTGAAACATCGAAAAACCCCGGCTTAGGGAGCATAGGGCACGTCCACTCATGGGCGTATAAATTGGGAAAACTAAAAATCAGCAAGACAGAGGCACCCCAAAGTTTAGGGCTACTCTGTTGACAAGAACCTCCACTTCATGACACCTTAAATATCCCAGGAAAGAGAAAAATGGATAAAGAAGTTGTGGTCCTTATGTACAATGCAATATCACTCAGACATGAAATCAATGTCATAAGGCTAGTAGAAGCAAGATGAGTGGACTTAGGTACGACGATTCTAAGTGAAATAAGTCACACAGAAAAAGACACTTATCATAAGCTATCACTTATAGAGGGAATGTAAAAACCGTTACACTTGAACTGAATTACAGAACAGAACAGAATCACACGTTTAGAAAACACACTATGGCTGCTTAACGGGAAAGGTGAGGTGGGGTGATGCATAAAACAAGGGGTTCAAATTCGCTCAGATACCGTTCCATACACCCAATATGTAATAGACAACACCTACTCCTTGCTCAGTGAACTGGACTCAACACGCCCTATTCACCGCACAAGAATATATGTGACTAGTAACAATCTTAAAACCTATGTATTGATATCTGTCTGGAAGTGAGTCAAGTGGGTGTAAATCCGCATAAACACAGCCGTGAAAAGCAGCTAAACCCCATTATAAAAATAAATTACTTTTAAAAACCCGTAAAACAAAGACAGTGAAAGAGAGAGAAATTCTTACAAAATTCGTTCAGGGGCTGTGATGCAACCTGGATTGACCATATCTAGACCCACAGCTGGATGAGACATAAGGGTGGACACTCTTGGGGCTGAGAGGTTGGGTGAGGTTGGGTGAGCAAACGCAGACCCTTTAAAGTAATACTGCATTGTACCCATCCCATGGGTCCCAAATCTCCAGGTTCTAGGGCACCTTCCTACATCGAAAACTTGCATGAGGAACCCAGAAGAAGGTACACCATGTGATTTTGAAAGGTTTCTAAAACGCACCTCATTTCTCATCTCCTTGTGCTCCGGTTCGCCATTCCAGCTACTTCACTAGCAATCTCCCTACTTGGAGAATCAGCACCTTTAACCTCCTGTTCTGTACAGGTTGCAATTTGTCCTGAGGATGAACGGGAAGAGGGGCAACCAATGAGAGACTAGATCTAGGTGTTGGGAAAGGCACAGGTCACTCTATTTTCCCATCAGGAAGAAGAATTAACCACAGGCTCAGCCTGCCGCCGGGAACCAGAATAGGGCCTGAGGAAATCCGGTGCTTTTGCGGCCAGCTCCCAAACAAGACAGTTGAAAAATGGAGCTCAGGGGCACTGCCATTCACAAACCTGCTGAGTTATAAATGATAACTCTCGTCCACAAATATATTGAGGGAAGGCAACGAAGAGGATTTGAAAGCAAGGCAGAATTGCAGGAAACAGGTTTCAGGAGGTAGATTCGAATCGCCTTTAAAGCACATGAAAAGCGGCAAAACGTCGACAATGATGCCCTTGGCCAAAAAGGGCGTATGCGTTTTTTCCTGAATATATTCAGGAAAAAACGCATACGCCCTGTTTGGCCAACCAAGCAACCTGGAAAGGCTAATCAGCGCTACAAAGAAGTCTCGCTTCCCATCGGTCAAAAGGGCCATGCTGCAAAAAGTGTCAAAACCAGAAATGCAGGACAGGCCATGGAGAAATGGCAGCCTTGCTACGCTGATGGGCGGGATGTTAATTGCCAACAGCCACTCTGGAGAAGTGTACGGTGTGTCCTAAAACATCGAAAAAACACAGCTTAGGGAGCATAGGGCACGTCCACTCATGGGCGTATAAATTGGGAAAACTAAAAATCAGCAAGACACATGCACCCCAAAGTTTAGGGCTGCTCTGTTGACAAGAACCTCCACTTCATGACAATTTAAATATCCCAGGAAAGAGAAAAATGGATAAAGAAGTTGTGGTCCTTATGTACAATGGAATATCACTCAGACATGAAATCAATGTCATAAGGCTAGTAGAAGCAAGATGAGTGGACATAGGTACGACGATTCTAAGTGAAATAAGTCACACAGAAAAAGACACTTATCATAAGCTATCACTTATAGAGGGAATGTAAAAACCGCTACACTTGAACTGAATTACAAAACAGAACAGAGTCACACGTTTAGAAAACACACTATGGCTGCTTAACGGGAAAGGTGAGGTGGGGTGATGCATAAAACAAGGGTTTCAAATTCGCTCAGATACCGTTCCATACACCCAATATGTAATAGACAAGACCTACTCCTTGCTCAGTGAACTGGACTCAACACCCCCTATTCACCGCACAAGAATATATGTGACTAGTAAGAATCTTAAAACCTATGTATTGATATCTGTCTGGAAGTGAGTCAAGTGGGTGTAAAGCCGCATAAACACAGCCGTGAAAAGCAGCTAAACCCCATTATAAAACTAAATTACTTTTAAAAACCCGTAAAACAAAGACAGTGAAAGAGAGAGAAATTCTTACAAAATTCGTTCAGAGGCTGTGATGCAACCTGGATTGACCATATCTACACGCACAGCTGGATGAGACATAAGGGTGGACACTCTTGGGGCTGAAAGGTTGGGTTAGGTTGGGTGAGCAAACGCAGACCCTTTAAAGTAATACTGCGTGGTACCCATCCCATGGGTCCCAAGTCTCCAGGTTCAAGGGCATCTACCTACATCGAAAACATGCATGAGAAACTCAGAAGATGGTACACCGTGTGATTTTGAAAGGTTTCTAAAACGCACCTCATTTCTCATCTCCTTGTGCTCGGGTTCTCCATTCCAGCTACTTTACTAGCAATCTCCCTACTTGGAGAATCAGCACCTTTAACCTCCTGTTCCCTACAGGTTGCAATTTGTCCTGAGGATGAACGGGAAGAGGGGCAACCAATGAGAGACTAGATCTAGGTGTTGGGACAGGCACAGGTCACTCTATTTTCCCATCAGGAAGAAGAATTAACCACAGGCTCAGCCTGCCGCCGGGAACCAGAATAGGGCCTGAGGAAATCCCGGGCTTTTGCGGCCAGCTCCCAAACAAGACAGTTGAAAAATGGAGCTCAGGGGCACTCCCATTCACAAACCTGCTGAGTTATAAATGATAACTCTCGTCCACAAATATATTGAGGGAAGGCAACGAAGAGGATTTGAAAGCAAGGCAGAATTGCAGGAAACAGGTTTCAGGAGGTAGATTCGAATCGCCTTTAAAGCACATGAAAAGCGGCAAAACGTCGACAATGATGCCCTTGGCTAAAAAGGGCGTATGCGTTTTTTCCTGAATATATTCAGGAAAAAACGCATACGCCCTTTTTGGCCAACCAAGCAACCTGGAAAGGCAAATCAGTGCTACAAAGAAGTCTCGCTTCCCATCGGTCAAAAGGGTCATGCTGCAAAAAGTGTCAAAACCAGAAATGCAGGACAGGCCATGGAGAAATGGCAGCCTTGCTACGCTGATGGGCGGGATGTTAATTGCCAACAGCCACTCTGGAGAAGTGTACGGTGTGTCCTGAAACATCGAAAAAACACAGCTTAGGGAGCATAGGGCACGTCCACTCATGGGCGTATAAATTGGGAAAACTAAAAATCAGCAAGACACAGGCACCCCAAAGTTTAGGGCTGCTCTGTTGACAAGAACCTCCACTTCATGACACCTTAAATATCCCAGGAAAGAGAAAAATGGATAAAGAAGTTGTGGTCCTTATGTACAATGGAATATCACTCAGACATGAAATCAATGTCATAAGGCTAGTAGAAGCAAGATGAGTGGACTTAGGTACGACGATTCTAAGTGAAATAAGTCACACAGAAAAAGACACTTATCATAAGCTATCACTTATAGAGGGAATGTAAAAACCGCTACACTTGAACTGAATTACAAAACAGAACAGAGTCACACGTTTAGAAAACACACTATGGCTGCTTAACGGGAAAGGTGAGGTGGGGTGATGCATAAAACAAGGGTTTCAAATTCGCTCAGATACCGTTCCATACACCCAATATGTAATAGACAAGACCTACTCCTTGCTCAGTGAACTGGACTTAACACCCCCTATTCACCGCACAAGAATATATGTGACTACAAAGAATCTTAAAACCTATGTATTGATATCTGTCTGGAAGTGAGTCAAGTGGGTGTAAAGCCGCATAAACACAGCCGTGAAAAGCAGCTAAACCCCATTATAAAACTAAATAACTTTTAAAAACCCGTAAAACAAAGACAGTGAAAGAGAGAGAAATTCTTACAAAATTCGTTTAGAGGCTGTGATGCAACCTGGATTGACCATATCTACACGCACAGCTGGATGAGACATAAGGGTGGACACTCTTGGGGCTGAAAGGTTGGGTTAGGTTGGGTGAGCAAACGCAGACCCTTTAAAGTAATACTGCGTGGTACCCATCCCATGGGTCCCAAGTCTCCAGGTTCAAGGGCATCTTCCTACATCGAAAACATGCATGAGAAACTCAGAAGATGGTACACCGTGTGATTTTGAAAGGTTTCTAAAACGCACCTCATTTCTCATCTCCTTGTGCTCGGGTTCGCCATTCCAGCTACTTTACTAGCAATCTCCCTACTTGGAGAATCAGCACCTTTAACCTCCTGTTCCCTACAGGTTGCCATTTGTCCTGAGGATGAACGGGAAGTGGGGGAACCAATGAGAGACTAGATCTAGCTGTTGGGACAGGCACAGGTCACTCTATTTTCCCATCAGGAAGAAGAATTAACCACAGGCTCAGCCTGCTGCCAGGAACCAGAATAGGGCCTGAGGCAATCCCGTGCTTTTGCGGCCAGCTCTCAAAAAAGACAGTTGAAAAATGGAGCTCAGGGACACTGCAATTCACAAACCCGCAGAGTTATAAGTGATAACTCTCATCCACAGATATATTGAGGGAAGGCAACGAAGAGGATTTGAAAGCAAGGTAGAATTGCAGGAAACAGATTTCAGGAGGTAGATTCAAATCGCCTTTAAGGCACATGAAAAGCGGCAAAACGTCGACAATGATGTCCTTGGCCAAAAAGGGCGTATGCGTTTTTTCCTGAATGTATTCAGGAAAAAACGCATACGCCCTTTTTGGCCAACCAAGCAACCTGGAAAGGCAAATCAGCGCTACAAAGAAGTCTCGCTTCCCATCGGCCAAAAGGGACATGCTGCAAAAAGTGTCAAAACCAGAAATGCAGGACAGGCCATGGAGAAATGGCAGCCTTGCTACGCTGATGGGCGGGATGTAAATTGCCAACAGCCACTCTGGAGAAGTGTACGGTGTGTCCTGAAACATCGAAAAAACACAGCTTAGGGAGCATAGGGCACGTCCACTCATGGGCGTATAAATTGGGAAAACTAAAAATGAGCAAGACACAGGCACCCCAAAGTTTGGGGCTGCTCTGTTGACAAGAATCTCCACTTCATGACACCTTAAATATCCCAGGAAAGAGAAAAATGGATAAAAAAGTTGTGGTCCTTATGTACAATGGAATATCACTCAGACATGAAATCAATGTCATAAGGCTAGTAGAAGCAAGATGAGTGGACTTAGGTACGACGATTCTAAGTGAAATAAGTCACACAGAAAAAGACACTTATCATAAGCTATCACTTATAGAGGGAATGTAAAAACCGCTACACTTGAACTGAATTACAAAACAGAACAGAGTCACACGTTTAGAAAACACACTATGGCTGCTTAACGGGAAAGGTGAGGTGGGGTGATGCATAAAACAAGGGGTTCAAATTCGCTCAGATACCGTTCCATACACCCAATATGTAATACACAAGACCTACTCCTTGCTCAGTGAACTGGACTCAACACCCCCTATTCACCGCACAAGAATATATATGACTAGTAACAATCTTAAAACCTATGTATTGATATCTGTCTGCAAGAGAGTCAAGTGTGTGTAAATCCACATAAACACAGCCGTGAAAAGCAGCTAAACCCCATTATAAAAATAAATTACTTTTAAAAACCCGTAAAACAAAGACAGTGAAAGAGAGAGAAATTCTTACAAAATTCGATCAGGGGCTGAGATGCAACGTGGATTGACCATATCTAGACCCACAGCTGGATGAGACATAAGGGTGGACACTCTTGGGGCTGAGAGGTTGGGTGAGCAAACGCAGACCCTTTAAAGTAATACTGCGTGGTACCCATCCCATGGGTCCCAAATCTCCAGGTTCAAGGGCATCTTCCTACATCGAAAACATGCATGAGAAACTCAGAAGATGGTACACCGTGTGATTTTGAAAGGTTTCTAAAACACACCCCATTTCTCATCTCCTTGTGCTCGGGTTCGCCTTTCCAGATACTTTACTAGCAATCAACTTACTTGGAGAATCAGCACCTTTAACCTCCTGTTCCCTACAGGTTGCAATTTGTCCTGAGGATGAACGGGAAGAGGGGCAACCAATGAGAGACTATATCTAGGTGTTGGGACAGGCACAGTTCACTCTATTTTCCCATCAGGAAGAAGAATTAACCACAGGCTCAGCCTGCCGCCCAGAAGCAGAATAGGGCCTGAGGCAATCCCGCGCTTTTGCGGCCAGCTCCCAAAAAAGCGACTTGAAAAATGGAGCTCAGGGACACTGCAATTCACAAACCCGCAGAGTTATAAATGATAACTCTCATCCACAGATATATTGGGGGAAGGCAACGAAGAGGATTTGAAAGCAAGGCAGAATTGCAGGAAACAGATTTCAGGAGGTAGATTCGAATCGCCTGTAAAGCACATGAAAAGCGGCAAAACGTCGACAATGATGCCCTTGGCCAAAAAGGGCGTATGCGTTTTTTCCTGAATATATTCAGGAAAAAACGCATACGCCCTTTTTGGCCAACCAAGCAACCTGGAAAGGCAAATCAGCGCTACAAAGAAGTCTCGCTTCCCATCGGTCAAAAGGGCCATGCTGCAAAAAGTGTCAAAACCAGAAAGGCAGGACAGGCCATGGAGAAATGGCAGCCTTGCTACGCTGATGGGCGGGATGTAAGTTGCCAACAGCCACTCTGGAGAAGTGTACGTTGTGTCCTGAAACATCGAAAAAACACAGCTTAGGGAGCATAGGGCACGTCCACTCATGGGCGTATAAATTGGGAAAACTAAAAATCAGCAAGACACAGGCACCCCAAAGTTTAGGGCTGCTCTGTTGACAAGAACCTCCACTTCATGACACCTTAAATATCCCAGGAAAGAGAAAAATGGATAAAGAAGTTGTGGTCCTTATGTACAATGGAATATCACTCAGACATGAAATCAATGTCATAAGGCTAGTAGAAGCAAGATGAGTGGACTTAGGTACGACGATTCTAAGTGAAATAAGTCACACAGAAAAAGACACTTATCATAAGCTATCACTTATAGAGGGAATGTAAAAACCGCTACACTTGAACTGAATTACAGAACAGAACAGAATCACACGTTTAGAAAACACACTATGGCTGCTTAACGGGAAAGGTGAGGTGGGGTGATGCATAAAACAAGGGGTTCAAATTCGCTCAGATACCGTTCCATACACCCAATATGTAATAGACAAGACCTAATCCTTGCTCAGTGAACTGGACTCAACACCCCCTATTCACCGCACAAGAATATATGTGACTAGAAACAATCTTAAAACCTATGTATTGATATCTGTCTGGAAGTGAGTCAAGTGGGTGTAAAGCCGCATAAACACAGCCGTGAAAAGCAGCTAAACCCCATTATAAAAATAAATTACTTTTAAAATCCCGTAAAAAAAAGACAGTGAAAGAGAGAGAAATTCTTACAAAATTCGTTCAGGGGCTGTGATGCAACCTGGATTGACCATATCTAGACCCACAGCTGGATGAGACATAAGGGTGGACACTCTTGGGGCTGAGAGGTTGGGTGAGGTTGGGTGAGCAAACGCAGACCCTTTAAAGTAATACTGCATGGTACCCATCCCATGGGTCCCAAATCTCCAGGTTCAAGGGCATCTATCTACATCGAAAACTTGCATGAGGAACCCAGAAGAAGGTACACCGTGTGATTTTGAAAGGTTTCTAAAACGCACCTCATTTCTCATCTCCTTGTGCTCCGGTTTGCCATTCCAGCTACTTCACTAGCAATCTCCCTACTTGGAGAATCAGCACCTTTAACCTCCTGTTCTGTACAGGTTGCAATTTGTCCTGAGGATGAACGGGAAGAGGGGCAACCAATGAGAGACTAGATCTAGGTGTTGGGAAAGGCACAGGTCACTCTATTTTCCCATCAGGAAGAAGAATTAACCACAGGCTCAGCCTGCCGCCGGGAACCAGATTAGGGCCTGAGGAAATCCGGTGCTTTTGCGGCCAGCTCCCAAACAAGACAGTTGAAAAATGGAGCTCAGGGGCACTGCCATTCACAAACCTGCTGAGTTATAAATGATAACTCTCGTCCACAAATATATTGAGGGAAGGCAACGAAGAGGATTTGAAAGCAAGGCAGAATTGCAGGAAACAGGTTTCAGGAGGTAGATTCGAATCGCCTTTAAAGCACATGAAAAGCGGCAAAACGTCGACAATGATGCCCTTGGCCAAAAAGGGCGTATGCGTTTTTTCCTGAATATATTCAGGAAAAAACGCATACGCCCTTTTTGGCCAACCAAGCAACCTGGAAAGGCAAATCAGTGCTACAAAGAAGTCTCGCTTCCCATCGGCCAAAAGGGTCATGCTGCAAAAAGTGTCAAAACCAGAAAGGCAGGACAGGCCATGGAGAAATGGCAGCCTTGCTACGCTGATGGGCGGGATGTTAATTGCCAACAGCCACTCTGGAGAAGTGTACGGTGTGTCCTAAAACATCGAAAAAACACAGCTTAGGGAGCATAGGGCACGTCCACTCATGGGCGTATAAATTGGGAAAACTAAAAATCAGCAAGACACATGCACCCCAAAGTTTAGGGCTGCTCTGTTGACAAGAACCTCCACTTCATGAAAATT
Source organism: Eschrichtius robustus (assembly GCF_028021215.1). NCBI lineage: Eukaryota > Metazoa > Chordata > Mammalia > Artiodactyla > Eschrichtiidae > Eschrichtius > Eschrichtius robustus. The sequence goes on along the minus strand of NW_027175495.1, from coordinate 1,046,607 downwards.
TAAATATCCCAGGAAAGAGAAAAATGGATAAAGAAGTTGTGGTCTTTATGTACAATTGGATATCACTCAGACATGAAATCAATGTCATAAGGCTAGTAGAAGCAAGATGAGTGGACATAGGTACGACGATTCTAAGTGAAATAAGTCACACAGAAAAAGACACTTATCATAAGCTATCACTTATAGAGGGAATGTAAAAACCGCTACACTTGAACTGAATTACAAAACAGAACAGAGTCACACGTTTAGAAAACACACTATGGCTGCTTAACGGGAAAGGTGAGGTGGGGTGATGCATAAAACAAGGGTTTCAAATTCGCTCAGATACCGTTCCATACACCCAATATGTAATAGACAAGACCTACTCCTTGCTCAGTGAACTGGACTTAACACCCCCTATTCACCGCACAAGAATATATGTGACTAGTAAGAATCTTAAAACCTATGTATTGATATCTGTCTGGAAGTGAGTCAAGTGGGTGTAAAGCCGCATAAACACAGCCGTGAAAAGCAGCTAAACCCCATTATAAAACTAAATTACTTTTAAAAACCCGTAAAACAAAGACAGTGAAAGAGAGAGAAATTCTTACAAAATTCGTTCAGAGGCTGTGATGCAACCTGGATTGACCATATCTACACGCACAGCTGGATGAGACATAAGGGTGGACACTCTTGGGGCTGAAAAGTTGGGTTAGGTTGGGTGAGCAAACGCAGACCCTTTAAAGTAATACTGCGTGGTACCCATCCCATGGGTCCCAAGTCTCCAGGTTCAAGGGCATCTTCCTACATCGAAAACATGCATGAGAAACTCAGAAGATGGTACACCGTGTGATTTTGAAAGGTTTCTAAAACGCACCTCATTTCTCATCTCCTTGTGCTCGGGTTCGCCATTCCAGCTACTTTACTAGCAATCTCCCTACTTGGAGAATCAGCACCTTTAACCTCCTGTTCCCTACAGGTTGCCATTTGTCCTGAGGATGAACGGGAAGTGGGGGAACCAATGAGAGACTAGATCTAACTGTTGGGACAGGCACAGGTCACTCTATTTTCCCATCAGGAAGAAGAATTAACCACAGGCTCAGCCTGCTGCCAGGAACCAGAATAGGGCCTGAGGCAATCCCGTGCTTTTGCGGCCAGCTCTCAAAAAAGACAGTTGAAAAATGGAGCTCAGGGACACTGCAATTCACAAACCCGCAGAGTTATAAGTGATAACTCTCATCCACAGATATATTGAGGGAAGGCAACGAAGAGGATTTGAAAGCAAGGTAGAATTGCAGGAAACAGATTTCAGGAGGTAGATTCAAATCGCCTTTAAGGCACATGAAAAGCGGCAAAACGTCGACAATGATGTCCTTGGCCAAAAAGGGCGTATGCGTTTTTTCCTGAATATATTCAGGAAAAAACGCATACGCCCTTTTTGGCCAACCAAGCAACCTGGAAAGGCAAATCAGCGCTACAAAGAAGTCTCGCTTCCCATCGGCCAAAAGGGTCATGCTGCAAAAAGTGTCAAAACCAGAAATGCAGGACAGGCCATGGAGAAATGGCAGCCTTGCTACGCTGATGGGCGGGATGTAAATTGCCAACAGCCACTCTGGAGAAGTGTACGGTGTGTCCTGAAACATCGAAAAAACACAGCTTAGGGAGCATAGGGCACGTCCACTCATGGGCGTATAAATTGGGAAAACTAAAAATGAGCAAGACACAGGCACCCCAAAGTTTGGGGCTGCTCTGTTGACAAGAACCTCCACTTCATGACACCTTAAATATCCCAGGAAAGAGAAAAATGGATAAAAAAGTTGTGGTCCTTATGTACAATGGAATATCACTCAGACATGAAATCAATGTCATAAGGCTAGTAGAAGCAAGATGAGTGGACTTAGGTACGACGATTCTAAGTGAAATAAGTCACACAGAAAAAGACACTTATCATAAGCTATCACTTATAGAGGGAATGTAAAAACCGCTACACTTGAACTGAATTACAAAACAGAACAGAGTCACACGTTTAGAAAACACACTATGGCTGCTTAACGGGAAAGGTGAGGTGGGGTGATGCATAAAACAAGGGGTTCAAATTCGCTCAGATACCGTTCCATACACCCAATATGTAATAGACAAGACCTAATCCTTGCTCAGTGAACTGGACTCAACACCCCCTATTCACCGCACAAGAATATATGTGACTAGAAACAATCTTAAAACCTATGTATTGATATCTGTCTGGAAGTGAGTCAAGTGGGTGTAAAGCCGCATAAACACAGCCGTGAAAAGCAGCTAAACCCCATTATAAAAATAAATTACTTTTAAAATCCCGTAAAACAAAGACAGTGAAAGAGAGAGAAATTCTTACAAAATTCGTTCAGGGGCTGTGATGCAACCTGGATTGACCATATCTAGACCCACAGCTGGATGAGACATAAGGGTGGACACTCTTGGGGCTGAGAGGTTGGGTGAGGTTGGGTGAGCAAACGCAAACCCTTTAAAGTAATACTGCATGGTACCCATCCCATGGGTCCCAAATCTCCAGGTTCAAGGGCATCTATCTACATCGAAAACTTGCATGAGGAACCCAGAAGAAGGTACACCGTGTGATTTTGAAAGGTTTCTAAAACGCACCTCATTTCTCATCTCCTTGTGCTCGGGTTCGCCATTCCAGCTACTTCACTAGCAATCTCCCTACTTGGAGAATCAGCACCTTTAACCTCCTGTTCTGTACAGGTTGCAATTTGTCCTGAGGATGAACGGGAAGAGCGGAAACCAATGAGAGAATAGATCTAGGTGTTGGGACATGCACAGGTCACTCTATTTTCCCATCAGGAAGAAGAATTAACCACAGGCTCAGCCTGCCCCCCGGAACCTGAATAGGGCCTGAGGCAATCCCGTGCTTTTGCGGCCAGCTCCCAAAAAAGACAGTTGAAAAATGGAGCTCAGGGGCACTGCAATTCACAAACCTGCTGAGATATAAATGATAACTCTCGTCCACAGATATATTGAGGGAAGGCAAGGAAGAGGATTTATAAGCAAGGCAGAATTGCAGTAAACAGATTTCAGGAGGTAGATTCGAATCGCCTTTAAAGCACATGAAAAGCGGCAAAACTTCGACAATGATGCCCTTGGCCAAAAAGGGCGTATGCGTTTTTTCCTGAATATATTCAGGAAAAAACGCATACGCCCTTTTTGGCCAACCAAGCAACCTGGAAAGGCAAATCAGTGCTACAAAGAAGTCTCGCTTCCCATCGGTCAAAAGGGTCATGCTGCAAAAAGTGTCAAAACCAGAAATGCAGGACAGGCCATGGAGAAATGGCAGCCTTGCTACACTGATGGGCGGGATGTTAATTGCCAACAGCCACTCTGGAGAAGTATACGGTGTGTCCTGAAACATCGAAAAAACACAGCTTAGGGAGCATAGGGCACGTCCACTCATGGGCGTATAAATTGGGAAAAGTAAAAATCAGCAAGACACAGGCACCCCAAAGTTTAGGGCTGCTCTGTTGACAAGAACCTCCACTTCATGACACCTTAAATATCCCAGGAAAGAGAAAAATGGATAAAGAAGTTGTGGTCCTTATGTACAATGGAATATCACTCAGACATGAAATCAATGTCATAAGGCTACTAGAAGCAAGATGAGTGGACTTAGGTACGACGATTCTAAGTGAAATAAGTCACACAGAAAAAGACACTTATCATAAGCTATCACTTATAGAGGGAATGTAAAAACCGCTACACTTGAACTGAATTACAAAACAGAACAGAGTCACACGTTTAGAAAACACACTATGGCTGCTTAACGGGAAAGGTGAGGTGGGGTGATGCATAAAACAAGGGTTTCAAATTCGCTCAGATACCGTTCCATACACCCAATATGTAATAGACAAGACCTACTCCTTGCTAAGTGAACTGGACTCAACACCCCCTATTCACCGCCCAAGAATATATGTGACTAGTAAGAATCTTAAAACCTATGTATTGATATATGTCTGGAAGTGAGTCAAGTGGGTGTAAAGCCGCATAAACACAGCCGTGAAAAGCAGCTAAACCCCATTATAAAACTAAATTACTTTTAAAAACCCGTAAAACAAAGACAGTGAAAGAGAGAGAAATTCTTACAAAATTCGTTCAGAGGCTGTGATGCAACCTGGATTGACCATATCTACACGCACAGCTGGATGAGACATAAGGGTGGACACTCTTGGGGCTGAAAGGTTGGGTTAGGTTGGGTGAGCAAACGCAGACCCTTTAAAGTAATACTGCGTGGTACCCATCGAATGGGTCCCACGTCTCCAGGTTCAAGGGCATCTTCCTACATCGAAAACATGCATGAGAAACTCAGAAGATGGTACACCGTGTGATTTTGAAAGGTTTCTAAAACACACCCCATTTCTCATCTCCTTGTGCTCGGGTTCGTCTTTCCAGCTACTTTACTAGCAATCAATTTATTTGGAGAATCAGCACCTTTAACCTCCTTTCCCTACAGGTTGCAATTTGTCCTGAGGATGAACGGGAAGAGGGGCAACCAATGAGAGACTAGATCTAGCTGTTGGGACAGGCACAGGTCACTCTATTTTCCCATCAGGAAGAAGAATTAACCACAGGCTCAGCCTGCCGCCCAGAAGCACAATAGGGCCTGAGGCAATCCCGCGCTTTTGCGGCCAGCTCTCAAAAAAGCGAGTTGAAAAATGGAGCTCAGGGACACTGCAATTCACAATCCCGCAGAGTTATAAGTGATAACTCTCATCCACAGATATATTGAGGGAAGGCAACGAAGAGGATTTGAAAGCAAGGTAGAATTGCAGGAAACAGATTTCAGGAGGTAGATTCAAATCGCCTTTAAGGCACATGAAAAGCGGCAAAACGTCGACAATGATGTCCTTGGCCAAAAAGGGCGTATGCGTTTTTTCCTGAATATATTCAGGAAAAAACGCATACGCCCTTTTTGGCCAACCAAGCAACCTGGAAAGGCAAATCAGCGCTACAAAGAAGTCTCGCTTCCCATCGGCCAAAAGGGACATGCTGCAAAAAGTGTCAAAACCAGAAATGCAGGACAGGCCATGGAGAAATGGCAGCCTTGCTACGCTGATGGGCGGGATGTAAATTGCCAACAGCCACTCTGGAGAAGTGTACGGTGTGTCCTGAAACATCGAAAAACCCCGGCTTAGGGAGCATAGGGCACGTCCACTCATGGGCGTATAAATTGGGAAAACTAAAAATGAGCAAGACACAGGCACCCCAAAGTTTGGGGCTGCTCTGTTGACAAGAACCTCCACTTCATGACACCTTAAATATCCCAGGAAAGAGAAAAATGGATAAAAAAGTTGTGGTCCTTATGTACAATGTAATATCACTCAGACATGAAATCAATGTCATAAGGCTAGTAGAAGCAAGATGAGTGGACTTAGGTACGACGATTCTAAGTGAAATAAGTCACACAGAAAAAGACACTTATCATAAGCTATCACTTATAGAGGGAATGTAAAAACCGCTACAATTGAACTGAATTACAAAACAGAACAGAGTCACACGTTTAGAAAACACACTATGGCTGCTTAACGGGAAAGGTGAGGTGGGGTGATGCATAAAACAAGGGTTTCAAATTCGCTCAGATACCGTTCCATACACCCAATATGTAATAGACAAGACCTACTCCTTGCTCAGTGAACTGGACTCAACACCCCCTATTCACCGCACAAGAATATATGTGACTAGTAAGAATCTTAAAACCTATGTATTGATATCTGTCTGGAAGTGAGTCAAGTGGGTGTAAAGCCGCATAAACACAGCCGTGAAAAGCAGCTAAACCCCATTATAAAACTAAATTACTTTTAAAAACCCGTAAAACAAAGACAGTGAAAGAGAGAGAAATTCTTACAAAATTCGTTCAGAGGCTGTGATGCAACCTGGATTGACCATATCTACACGCACAGCTGGATGAGACATAAGGGTGGACACTCTTGGGGCTGAAAGGTTGGGTTAGGTTGGGTGAGCAAACGCAGACCCTTTAAAGTAATACTGCGTGGTACCCATCCCATGGGTCCCAAATCTGCAGGTTCAAGGGCATCTTCCTACATCGAAAACATGCATGAGAAACTCAGAAGATGGTACACCGTGTGATTTTGAAAGGTTTCTAAAACACACCCCATTTCTCATCTCCTTGTGCTCGGGTTCGCCTTTCCAGCTACTTTACTAGCAATCAACTTACTTGGAGAATCAGCACCTTTAACCTCCTGTTCCCTACAGGTTGCAAATTGTCCTGAGGATGAACGGGAAGAGGAGCAACCAATGAGAGACTAGATCTAGGTGTTGGGACAGGCACAGGTCACTCTATTTTCCCATCAGGAAGAAGAATTAACCACAGGCTCAGCCTGCCGCCCAGAAGCAGAATAGGGCCTGAGGCAATCCCGCGCTTTTGCGGCCAGCTCCCAAAAAAGCGACTTGAAAAATGGAGCTCAGGGACACTGCAATTCACAAACCCGCAGAGTTATAAATGATAACTCTCATCCACAGATATATTGAGGGAAGGCAACGAAGAGGATTTGAAAGCAAGGCAGAATTGCAGGAAACAGATTTCAGGAGGTAGATTCGAATCGCCTGTAAAGCACATGAAAAGCGGCAAAACGTCGACAATGATGCCCTTGGCCAAAAAGGGCGTATGCGTTTTTTCCTGAATATATTCAGGAAAAAACGCATACGCCCTTTTTGGCCAACCAAGCAACCTGGAAAGGCAAATCAGCGCTACAAAGAAGTCTCGCTTCCCATCGGTCAAAAGGGCCATGCTGCAAAAAGTGTCAAAACCAGAAAGGCAGGACAGGCCATGGAGAAATGGCAGCCTTGCTACGCTGATGGGCGGGATGTAAGTTGCCAACAGCCACTCTGGAGAAGTGTACGTTGTGTCCTGAAACATCGAAAAAACACAGCTTAGGGAGCATAGGGCACGTCCACTCATGGGCGTATAAATTGGGAAAACTAAAAATCAGCAAGACACAGGCACCCCAAAGTTTAGGGCTGCTCTGTTGACAAGAACCTCCACTTCATGACACCTTAAATATCCCAGGAAAGAGAAAAATGGATAAAGAAGTTGTGGTCCTTATGTACAATGGAATATCACTCAGACATGAAATCAATGTCATAAGGCTAGTAGAAGCAAGATGAGTGGACTTAGGTACGACGATTCTAAGTGAAATAAGTCACACAGAAAAAGACACTTATCATAAGCTATCACTTATAGAGGGAATGTAAAAACCGCTACACTTGAACTGAATTACAGAACAGAACAGAATCACACGTTTAGAAAACACACTATGGCTGCTTAACGGGAAAGGTGAGGTGGGGTGATGCATAAAACAAGGGGTTCAAATTCGCTCAGATACCGTTCCATACACCCAATATGTAATAGACAAGACCTAATCCTTGCTCAGTGAACTGGACTCAACACCCCCTATTCACCGCACAAGAATATATGTGACTAGAAACAATCTTAAAACCTATGTATTGATATCTGTCTGGAAGTGAGTCAAGTGGGTGTAAAGCCGCATAAACACAGCCGTGAAAAGCAGCTAAACCCCATTATAAAAATAAATTACTTTTAAAATCCCGTAAAACAAAGACAGTGAAAGAGAGAGAAATTCTTACAAAATTCGTTCAGGGGCTGTGATGCAACCTGGATTGACCATATCTAGACCCACAGCTGGATGAGACATAAGGGTGGACACTCTTGGGGCTGAGAGGTTGGGTGAGGTTGGGTGAGCAAACGCAGACCCTTTAAAGTAATACTGCATGGTACCCATCCCATGGGTCCCAAATCTCCAGGTTCAAGGGCATCTATCTACATCGAAAACTTGCATGAGGAACCCAGAAGAAGGTACACCGTGTGATTTTGAAAGGTTTCTAAAACGCACCTCATTTCTCATCTCCTTGTGCTCGGGTTCGCCATTCCAGCTACTTCACTAGCAATCTCCCTACTTGGAGAATCAGCACCTTTAACCTCCTGTTCTGTACAGGTTGCAATTTGTCCTGAGGATGAACGGGAAGAGCGGAAACCAATGAGAGAATAGATCTAGGTGTTGGGACATGCACAGGTCACTCTATTTTCCCATCAGGAAGAAGAATTAACCACAGGCTCAGCCTGCCCCCCGGAACCTGAATAGGGCCTGAGGCAATCCCGTGCTTTTGCGGCCAGCTCCCAAAAAAGACAGTTGAAAAATGGAGCTCAGGGGCACTGCAATTCACAAACCTGCTGAGATATAAATGATAACTCTCGTCCACAGATATATTGAGGGAAGGCAAGGAAGAGGATTTATAAGCAAGGCAGAATTGCAGTAAACAGATTTCAGGAGGTAGATTCGAATCGCCTTTAAAGCACATGAAAAGCGGCAAAACTTCGACAATGATGCCCTTGGCCAAAAAGGGCGTATGCGTTTTTTCCTGAATATATTCAGGAAAAAACGCATACGCCCTTTTTGGCCAACCAAGCAACCTGGAAAGGCAAATCAGTGCTACAAAGAAGTCTCGCTTCCCATCGGTCAAAAGGGTCATGCTGCAAAAAGTGTCAAAACCAGAAATGCAGGACAGGCCATGGAGAAATGGCAGCCTTGCTACACTGATGGGCGGGATGTTAATTGCCAACAGCCACTCTGGAGAAGTATACGGTGTGTCCTGAAACATCGAAAAAACACAGCTTAGGGAGCATAGGGCACGTCCACTCATGGGCGTATAAATTGGGAAAAGTAAAAATCAGCAAGACACAGGCACCCCAAAGTTTAGGGCTGCTCTGTTGACAAGAACCTCCACTTCATGACACCTTAAATATCCCAGGAAAGAGAAAAATGGATAAAGAAGTTGTGGTCCTTATGTACAATGGAATATCACTCAGACATGAAATCAATGTCATAAGGCTAGTAGAAGCAAGATGAGTGGACTTAGGTACGACGATTCTAAGTGAAATAAGTCACACAGAAAAAGACACTTATCATAAGCTATCACTTATAGAGGGAATGTAAAAACCGCTACACTTGAACTGAATTACAAAACAGAACAGAGTCACACGTTTAGAAAACACACTATGGCTGCTTAACGGGAAAGGTGAGGTGGGGTGATGCATAAAACAAGGGGTTCAAATTCACTCAGATACCGTTCCATACACCCAATATGTAATAGACAAGACCTAATCCTTGCTCAGTGAACTGGACTCAACACCCCCTATTCACCGCACAAGAATATATGTGACTAGAAACAATCTTAAAACCTATGTATTGATATCTGTCTGGAAGTGAGTCAAGTGGGTGTAAAGCCGCATAAACACAGCTGTGAAAAGCAGCTAAACCCCATTATAAAAATAAATTACTTTTAAAATCCCGTAAAACAAAGACAGTGAAAGAGAGAGAAATTCTTACAAAATTCGTTCAGGGGCTGTGATGCAACCTGGATTGACCATATCTAGACCCACAGCTGGATGAGACATAAGGGTGGACACTCTTGGGGCTGAGAGTTTGGGTGAGGTTGGGTGAGCAAACGCAAACCCTTTAAAGTAATACTGCATGGTACCCATCCCATGGGTCCCAAATCTCCAGGTTCAAGGGCATCTATCTACATCGAAAACTTGCATGAGGAACCCAGAAGAAGGTACACCGTGTGATTTTGAAAGGTTTCTAAAACGCACCTCATTTCTCATCTCCTTGTGCTCGGGTTCGCCATTCCAGCTACTTCACTAGCAATCTCCCTACTTGGAGAATCAGCACCTTTAACCTCCTGTTCTGTACAGGTTGCAATTTGTCCTGAGGATGAACGGGAAGAGCGGAAACCAATGAGAGAATAGATCTAGGTGTTGGGACATGCACAGGTCACTCTATTTTCCCATCAGGAAGAAGAATTAACCACAGGCTCAGCCTGCCCCCCGGAACCTGAATAGTGCCTGAGGCAATCCCGTGCTTTTGCGGCCAGCTCCCAAAAAAGACAGTTGAAAAATGGAGCTCAGGGGCACTGCAATTCACAAACCTGCTGAGATATAAATGATAACTCTCGTCCACAGATATATTGAGGGAAGGCAAGGAAGAGGATTTATAAGCAAGGCAGAATTGCAGTAAACAGATTTCAGGAGGTAGATTCGAATCGCCTTTAAAGCACATGAAAAGCGGCAAAACTTCGACAATGATGCCCTTGGCCAAAAAGGGCGTATGCGTTTTTTCCTGAATATATTCAGGAAAAAACGCATACGCCCTTTTTGGCCAACCAAGCAACCTGGAAAGGCAAATCAGTGCTACAAAGAAGTCTCGCTTCCCATCGGTCAAAAGGGTCATGCTGCAAAAAGTGTCAAAACCAGAAATGCAGGACAGGCCATGGAGAAATGGCAGCCTTGCTACACTGATGGGCGGGATGTTAATTGCCAACAGCCACTCTGGAGAAGTATACGGTGTGTCCTGAAACATCGAAAAAACACAGCTTAGGGAGCATAGGGCACGTCCACTCATGGGCGTATAAATTGGGAAAAGTAAAAATCAGCAAGACACAGGCACCCCAAAGTTTAGGGCTGCTCTGTTGACAAGAACCTCCACTTCATGACACCTTAAATATCCCAGGAAAGAGAAAAATGGATAAAGAAGTTGTGGTCCTTATGTACAATGGAATATCACTCAGACATGAAATCAATGTCATAAGGCTAGTAGAAGCAAGATGAGTGGACTTAGGTACGACGATTCTAAGTGAAATAAGTCACACAGAAAAAGACACTTATCATAAGCTATCACTTATAGAGGGAATGTAAAAACCGCTACACTTGAACTGAATTACAAAACAGAACAGAGTCACACGTTTAGAAAACACACTATGGCTGCTTAACGGGAAAGGTGAGGTGGGGTGATGCATAAAACAAGGGTTTCAAATTCGCTCAGATACCGTTCCATACACCCAATATGTAATAGACAAGACCTACTCCTTGCTAAGTGAACTGGACTCAACACCCCCTATTCACCGCCCAAGAATATATGTGACTAGTAAGAATCTTAAAACCTATGTATTGATATATGTCTGGAAGTGAGTCAAGTGGGTGTAAAGCCGCATAAACACAGCCGTGAAAAGCAGCTAAACCCCATTATAAAACTAAATTACTTTTAAAAACCCGTAAAACAAAGACAGTGAAAGAGAGAGAAATTCTTACAAAATTCGTTCAGAGGCTGTGATGCAACCTGGATTGACCATATCTACACGCACAGCTGGATGAGACATAAGGGTGGACACTCTTGGGGCTGAAAGGTTGGGTTAGGTTGGGTGAGCAAACGCAGACCCTTTAAAGTAATACTGCGTGGTACCTATCGAATGGGTCCCACGTCTCCAGGTTCAAGGGCATCTTCCTACATCGAAAACATGCATGAGAAACTCAGAAGATGGTACACCGTGTGATTTTGAAAGGTTTCTAAAACACACCCCATTTCTCATCTCCTTGTGCTCGGGTTCGTCTTTCCAGCTACTTTACTAGCAATCAATTTATTTGGAGAATCAGCACCTTTAACCTCCTTTCCCTACAGGTTGCAATTTGTCCTGAGGATGAACGGGAAGAGGGGCAACCAATGAGAGACTAGATCTAGCTGTTGGGACAGGCACAGGTCACTCTATTTTCCCATCAGGAAGAAGAATTAACCACAGGCTCAGCCTGCCGCCCAGAAGCACAATAGGGCCTGAGGCAATCCCGCGCTTTTGCGGCCAGCTCTCAAAAAAGCGAGTTGAAAAATGGAGCTCAGGGACACTGCAATTCACAAACCCGCAGAGTTATAAGTGATAACTCTCATCCACAGATATATTGAGGGAAGGCAACGAAGAGGATTTGAAAGCAAGGTAGAATTGCAGGAAACAGATTTCAGGAGGTAGATTCAAATCGCCTTTAAGGCACATGAAAAGCGGCAAAACGTCGACAATGATGTCCTTGGCCAAAAAGGGCGTATGCGTTTTTTCCTGAATATATTCAGGAAAAAACGCATACGCCCTTTTTGGCCAACCAAGCAACCTGGAAAGGCAAATCAGCGCTACAAAGAAGTCTCGCTTCCCATCGGCCAAAAGGGACATGCTGCAAAAAGTGTCAAAACCAGAAATGCAGGACAGGCCATGGAGAAATGGCAGCCTTGCTACGCTGATGGGCGGGATGTAAATTGCCAACAGCCACTCTGGAGAAGTGTACGGTGTGTCCTGAAACATCGAAAAAACACAGCTTAGGGAGCATAGGGCACGACCACTCATGGGCGTATAAATTGGGAAAACTAAAAATGAGCAAGACACAGGCACCCCAAAGTTTGGGGCTGCTCTGTTGACAAGAACCTCCACTTCATGACACCTTAAATATCCCAGGAAAGAGAAAAATGGATAAAAAAGTTGTGGTCCTTATGTACAATGGAATATCACTCAGACATGAAATCAATGTCATAAGGCTAGTAGAAGCAAGATGAGTGGACTTAGGTACGACGATTCTAAGTGAAATAAGTCACACAGAAAAAGACACTTATCATAAGCTATCACTTATAGAGGGAATGTAAAAACCGCTACACTTGAACTGAATTACAAAACAGAACAGAGTCACACGTTTAGAAAACACACTATGGCTGCTTAACGGGAAAGGTGAGGTGGGGTGATGCATAAAACAAGGGGTTCAAATTCGCTCAGATACCGTTCCATACACCCAATATGTAATACACAAGACCTACTCCTTGCTCAGTGAACTGGACTCAACACCCCCTATTCACCGCACAAGAATATATATGACTAGTAACAATCTTAAAACCTATGTATTGATATCTGTCTGGAAGAGAGTCAAGTGGGTGTAAATCCACATAAACACAGCCGTGAAAAGCAGCTAAACCCCATTATAAAAATAAATTACTTTTAAAAACCCGTAAAACAAAGACAGTGAAAGAGAGAGAAATTCTTACAAAATTCGATCAGGGGCTGAGATGCAACGTGGATTGACCATATCTAGACCCACAGCTGGATGAGACATAAGGGTGGACACTCTTGGGGCTGAGAGGTTGGGTGAGCAAACGCAGACCCTTTAAAGTAATACTGTGTGGTACCCATCCCATGGGTCCCAAATCTGCAGGTTCAAGGGCATCTTCCTACATCGAAAACATGCATGAGAAACTCAGAAGATGGTACACCGTGTGATTTTGAAAGGTTTCTAAAACACACCCCATTTCTCATCTCCTTGTGCTCGGGTTCGCCTTTCCAGCTACTTTACTAGCAATCAACTTACTTGGAGAATCAGCACCTTTAACCTCCTGTTCCCTACAGGTTGCAATTTGTCCTGAGGATGAACGGGAAGAGGGGCAACCAATGAGAGACTATATCTAGGTGTTGGGACAGGCACAGTTCACTCTATTTTCCCATCAGGAAGAAGAATTAACCACAGGCTCAGCCTGCCGCCCAGAAGCAGAATAGGGCCTGAGGCAATCCCGCGCTTTTGCGGCCAGCTCCCAAAAAAGCGACTTGAAAAATGGAGCTCAGGGACACTGCAATTCACAAACCCGCAGAGTTATAAATGATAACTCTCATCCACAGATATATTGAGGGAAGGCAACGAAGAGGATTTGAAAGCAAGGCAGAATTGCAGGAAACAGATTTCAGGAGGTAGATTCGAATCGCCTGTAAAGCACATGAAAAGCGGCAAAACGTCGACAATGATGCCCTTGGCCAAAAAGGGCGTATGCGTTTTTTCCTGAATATATTCAGGAAAAAACGCATACGCCCTTTTTGGCCAACCAAGCAACCTGGAAAGGCAAATCAGCGCTACAAAGAAGTCTCGCTTCCCATCGGTCAAAAGGGCCATGCTGCAAAAAGTGTCAAAACCAGAAAGGCAGGACAGGCCATGGAGAAATGGCAGCCTTGCTACGCTGATGGGCGGGATGTAAGTTGCCAACAGCCACTCTGGAGAAGTGTACGTTGTGTCCTGAAACATCGAAAAAACACAGCTTAGGGAGCATAGGGCACGTCCACTCATGGGCGTATAAATTGGGAAAACTAAAAATCAGCAAGACACAGGCACCCCAAAGTTTAGGGCTGCTCTGTTGACAAGAACCTCCACTTCATGACACCTTAAATATCCCAGGAAAGAGAAAAATGGATAAAGAAGTTGTGGTCCTTATGTACAATGGAATATCACTCAGACATGAAATCAATGTCATAAGGCTAGTAGAAGCAAGATGAGTGGACTTAGGTACGACGATTCTAAGTGAAATAAGTCACACAGAAAAAGACACTTATCATAAGCTATCACTTATAGAGGGAATGTAAAAACCGCTACACTTGAACTGAATTACAAAACAGAACAGAGTCACACGTTTAGAAAACACACTATGGCTGCTTAACGGGAAAGGTGAGGTGGGGTGATGCATAAAACAAGGGGTTCAAATTCGCTCAGATACCGTTCCATACACCCAATATGTAATAGACAAGACCTAATCCTTGCTCAGTGAACTGGACTCAACACCCCCTATTCACCGCCCAAGAATAGATCTGACTAGTAAGAATCTTCAAACCTATGTATTGATATCTCTCCGTAAGTGAGTCAAGTGGGAGTAAAGCGGCATAAAGACAGCAGTGAAAAGCAGCTAAACCCCATTAGGAAAATCAATTACTTTTAAAAACCCGTGAAACAAAGACAGTGAAAGAGAGAGAAATTCTTACAAAATTCGTTCAGGGGCTGTGATGCAACCTGGATTGACCATATCTAGACCCACAGCTGGATGAGACATAAGGGTGGACACTCTTGGGCCTGAGAGGTTGGGTGAGGTTGGGTGAGCAAACGCAGACCCTTTAAAGTAATACTGCATGGTACCCATCCCATGGGTCCCAAATCTCCAGGTTCAAGGGCATCTATCTACATCGAAAACTTGCATGAGGAACCCAGAAGAAGGTACACCGTGTGATTTTGAAAGGTTTCTAAAACGCACCTCATTTCTCATCTCCTTGTGCTCGGGTTCGCCATTCCAGCTACTTCACTAGCAATCTCCCTACTTGGAGAATCAGCACCTTTAACCTCCTGTTCTGTACAGGTTGCAATTTGTCCTGAGGATGAACGGGAAGAGCGGAAACCAATGAGAGAATAGATCTAGGTGTTGGGACATGCACAGGTCACTCTATTTTCCCATCAGGAAGAAGAATTAACCACAGGCTCAGCCTGCCCCCCGGAACCTGAATAGGGCCTGAGGCAATCCCGTGCTTTTGCGGCCAGCTCCCAAAAAAGACAGTTGAAAAATGGAGCTCAGGGGCACTGCAATTCACAAACCTGCTGAGATATAAATGATAACTTTCGTCCACAGATATATTGAGGGAAGGCAAGGAAGAGGATTTATAAGCAAGGCAGAATTGCAGTAAACAGATTTCAGGAGGTAGATTCGAATCGCCTTTAAAGCACATGAAAAGCGGCAAAACTTCGACAATGATGCCCTTGGCCAAAAAGGGCGTATGCGTTTTTTCCTGAATATATTCAGGAAAAAACGCATACGCCCTTTTTGGCCAACCAAGCAACCTGGAAAGGCAAATCAGTGCTACAAAGAAGTCTCGCTTCCCATCGGTCAAAAGGGTCATGCTGCAAAAAGTGTCAAAACCAGAAATGCAGGACAGGCCATGGAGAAATGGCAGCCTTGCTACACTGATGGGCGGGATGTTAATTGCCAACAGCCACTCTGGAGAAGTATACGGTGTGTCCTGAAACATCGAAAAAACACAGCTTAGGGAGCATAGGGCACGTCCACTCATGGGCGTATAAATTGGGAAAAGTAAAAATCAGCAAGACACAGGCACCCCAAAGTTTAGGGCTGCTCTGTTGACAAGAACCTCCACTTCATGACACCTTAAATATCCCAGGAAAGAGAAAAATGGATAAAGAAGTTGTGGTCCTTATGTACAATGGAATATCACTCAGACATGAAATCAATGTCATAAGGCTAGTAGAAGCAAGATGAGTGGACTTAGGTACGACGATTCTAAGTGAAATAAGTCACACAGAAAAAGACACTTATCATAAGCTATCACTTATAGAGGGAATGTAAAAACCGCTACACTTGAACTGAATTACAAAACAGAACAGAGTCACACGTTTAGAAAACACACTATGGCTGCTTAACGGGAAAGGTGAGGTGGGGTGATGCATAAAACAAGGGTTTCAAATTCGCTCAGATACCGTTCCATACACCCAATATGTAATAGACAAGACCTACTCCTTGCTAAGTGAACTGGAATCAACACCCCCTATTCACCGCCCAAGAATATATGTGACTAGTAAGAATCTTAAAACCTATGTATTGATATATGTCTGGAAGTGAGTCAAGTGGGTGTAAAGCCGCATAAACACAGCCGTGAAAAGCAGCTAAACCCCATTATAAAACTAAATTACTTTTAAAAACCCGTAAAACAAAGACAGTGAAAGAGAGAGAAATTCTTA
Organism: Eschrichtius robustus; assembly: GCF_028021215.1. NCBI lineage: Eukaryota > Metazoa > Chordata > Mammalia > Artiodactyla > Eschrichtiidae > Eschrichtius > Eschrichtius robustus. The sequence continues at coordinate 1,030,190 of NW_027175495.1, read as the reverse complement.
CAAAATTCGTTCAGAGGCTGTGATGCAACCTGGATTGACCATATCTACACGCACAGCTGGATGAGACATAAGGGTGGACACTCTTGGGGCTGAAAGGTTGGGTTAGGTTGGGTGAGCAAACGCAGACCCTTTAAAGTAATACTGCGTGGTACCCATCGAATGGGTCCCACGTCTCCAGGTTCAAGGGCATCTTCCTACATCGAAAACATGCATGAGAAACTCAGAAGATGGTACACCGTGTGATTTTGAAAGGTTTCTAAAACACACCCCATTTCTCATCTCCTTGTGCTCGGGTTCGTCTTTCCAGCTACTTTACTAGCAATCAATTTACTTGGAGAATCAGCACCTTTAACCTCCTTTCCCTACAGGTTGCAATTTGTCCTGAGGATGAACGGGAAGAGGGGCAACCAATGAGAGACTAGATCTAGCTGTTGGGACAGGCACAGGTCACTCTATTTTCCCATCAGGAAGAAGAATTAACCACAGGCTCAGCCTGCCGCCCAGAAGCACAATAGGGCCTGAGGCAATCCCGCGCTTTTGCGGCCAGCTCTCAAAAAAGCGAGTTGAAAAATGGAGCTCAGGGACACTGCAATTCACAAACCCGCAGAGTTATAAATGATAACTCTCATCCACAGATATATTGAGGGAAGGCAACGAAGAGGATTTGAAAGCAAGGCAGAATTGCAGGAAACAGATTTCAGGAGGTAGATTCGAATCGCCTTTAAGGCACATGAAAAGCGGCAAAACGTCGACAATGATGCCCTTGGCCAAAAAGGGCGTATGCGTTTTTTCCTGAATATATTCAGGAAAAAACGCATACGCCCTTTTTGGCCAACCAAGCAACCTGGAAAGGCAAATCAGCGCTACAAAGAAGTCTCGCTTCCCATCGGTCAAAAGGGCCATGCTGCAAAAAGTGTCAAAACCAGAAATGCAGGACAGGCCATGGAGAAATGGCAGCCTTGCTACGCTGATGAGCGGGATGTAAGTTGCCAACAGCCACTCTGGAGAAGTGTACGGTGTGTCCTGAAACATCGAAAAAACACAGCTTAGGGAGCATAGGGCACGTCCACTCATGGGCGTATAAATTGGGAAAACTAAAAATCAGCAAGACACAGGCACCCCAAAGTTTAGGGCTACTCTGTTGACAAGAACCTCCACTTCATGACACCTTAAATATCCCAGGAAAGAGAAAAATGGATAAAGAAGTTGTGGTCCTTATGTACAATGCAGTATCACTCAGACATGAAATCAATGTCATAAGGCTAGTAGAAGCAAGATGAGTGGACTTAGGTACGACGATTCTAAGTGAAATAAGTCACACAGAAAAAGACACTTATCATAAGCTATCACTTATAGAGGGAATGTAAAAACCGTTACACTTGAACTGAATTACAGAACAGAAGAGAATCACACGTTTAGAAAACACACTATGGCTGCTTAACGGGAAAGGTGAGGTGGGGTGATGCATAAAACAAGGGGTTCAAATTCGCTCAGATACCGTTCCATACACCCAGTATGTAATAGACAAGACCTACTCCTTGCTCAGTGAACTGGACTCAACACGCCCTATTCACCGCACAAGAATATATGTGACTAGTAACAATCTTAAAACCTATGTATTGATATCTGTCTGGAAGTGAGTCAAGTGGGTGTAAATCTGCATAAACACAGCCGTGAAAAGCAGCTAAACCCCATTATAAAAATAAATTACTTTTAAAAACCCGTAAAACAAAGACAGTGAAAGAGAGAAAAATTCTTACAAAATTCGTTCAGAGGCTGTGATGCAACCTGGATTGACCATATGTACACGCACAGCTGGATGAGACATAAGGGTTTACATTCTTGGGGCTGAAAGGTTGGGTTAGGTTGGGTGAGCAAACGCAGACCCTTTGAAGTAATACTGCGTGGTACCCATCCCATGGGTCCCAAGTCTCCAGGTTCAAGGGCATCTTCCTACATCGAAAACATGCATGAGAAACTCAGAAGATGTTACACCGTGTGATTTTGAAAGGTTTCTAAAACGCACCTCATTTCTCATCTCCTTGTGCTCGGGTTCGCCATTCCAGCTACTTTACTAGCAATCTCCCTACTTGGAGAATCAGCACCTTTAACCTCCTGTTCCCTACAGGTTGCAATTTGTCCTGAGGATGAACGGGAAGAGGGGGAACCAATGAGAGACTAGATCTAGCTGTTGGGACAGGCACAGGTCACTCTATTTTCCCATCAGGAAGAAGAATTAACCACAGGCTCAGCCTGCTGCCAGGAACCAGAATAGGGCCTGAGGCAATCCCGTGCTTTTGCGGCCAGCTCTCAAAAAAGACAGTTGAAAAATGGAGCTCAGGGACACTGCAATTCACAAACCCGCAGAGTTATAAGTGATAACTCTCATCCACAGATATATTGAGGGAAGGCAACGAAGAGGATTTGAAAGCAAGGCAGAATTGCAGGAAACAGATTTCAGGAGGTAGATTCGAATCGCCTTTAAGGCACATGAAAAGCGGCAAAACGTCGACAATGATGCCCTTGGCCAAAAAGGACGTATGCGTTTTTTCCTGAATATATTCAGGAAAAAACGCATACGCCCTTTTTGGCCAACCAAGCAACCTGGAAAGGCAAATCAGCGCTACAAAGAAGTCTCGCTTCCCATCGGCCAAAAGGGACATGCTGCAAAAAGTGTCAAAACCAGAAATGCAGGACAGGCCATGGAGAAATGGCAGCCTTGCTACGCTGATGGGCGGGATGTAAATTGCCAACAGCCACTCTGGAGAAGTGTACGGTGTGTCCTGAAACATCGAAAAAACACAGCTTAGGGAGCATAGGGCACGTCCACGCATGGGCGTATAAATTGGGAAAACTAAAAATGAGCAAGACACAGGCACCCCAAAGTTTGGGGCTGCTCTGTTGACAAGAACCTCCACTTCATGACAACTTAAATATCCCAGGAAAGAGAAAAATGGATAAAAAAGTTGTGGTCCTTATGTACAATGGAATATCACTCAGACATGAAATCAATGTCATAAGGCTAGTAGAAGCAAGATGAGTGGACTTAGGTACGACGATTCTAAGTGAAATAAGTCACACAGAAAAAGACACTTATCATAAGCTATCACTTATAGAGGGAATGTAAAAACCGCTACACTTGAACTGAATTACAAAACAGAACAGAGTCACACGTTTAGAAAACACACTATGGCTGCTTAACGGGAAAGGTGAGGTGGGGTGATGCATAAAACAAGGGGTTCAAATTCGCTCAGATACCGTTCCATACACCCAATATGTAATACACAAGACCTACTCCTTGCTCAGTGAACTGGACTCAACACCCCCTATTCACCGCACAAGAATATATATGACTAGTAACAATCTTAAAACCTATGTATTGATATCTGTCTGGAAGAGAGTCAAGTGGGTGTAAATCCGCATAAACACAGCCGTGAAAAGCAGCTAAACCCCATTATAAAAATAAATTACTTTTAAAAACCCGTAAAACAAAGACAGTGAAAGAGAGAGAAATTCTTACAAAATTCGTTCAGAGGCTGTGATGCAACCTGGATTGACCATATCTAGACCCACAGCTGGATGAGACATAAGGGTGGACACTCTTGGGGCTGAAAGGTTGGGTGAGGTTGGGTGAGCAAACGCAGACCCTTTAAAGTAATACTGCGTGGTACCCATCCCATGGGTCCCAAAACTCCAGGTTCAAGGGCATCTTCCTACATCGAAAACATGCATGAGAAACTCAGAAGATGGTACACCGTGTGATTTTGAAAGGTTTCTAAAACACACCCCATTTCTCATCTCCTTGTGCTCGGGTTCGCCTTTCCAGCTACTTTACTAGCAATCAACTTACTTGGAGAATCAGCACCTTTAACCTCCTGTTCCCTACAGGTTGCAATTTGTCCTGAGAATGAACGGGAAGAGGGGCAACCAATGAGAGACTATATCTAGGTGTTGGGACAGGCACAGTTCACTCTATTTTCCCATCAGGAAGAAGAATTAACCACAGGCTCAGCCTGCCGCCCAGAAGCAGAATAGGGCCTGAGGCAATCCCGCGCTTTTGCGGCCAGCTCCCAAAAAAGCGACTTGAAAAATGGAGCTCAGGGACACTGCAATTCACAAACCCGCAGAGTTATAAAGGATAACTCTCATCCACAGATATATTGAGGGAAGGCAACGAAGAGGATTTGAATGCAAGGCAGAATTGCAGGAAACAGATTTCAGGAGGTAGATTCGAATCGCCTGTAAAGCACATGAAAAGCGGCAAAACGTCGACAATGATGCCCTTGGCCAAAAAGGGCCTATGCGTTTTTTCCTGAATATATTCAGGAAAAAACGCATAGGCCCTTTTTGGCCAACCAAGCAACCTGGAAAGGCAAATCAGCGCTACAAAGAAGTCTCGCTTCCCATCGGTCAAAAGGGCCATGCTGCAAAAAGTGTCAAAACCAGAAATGCAGGACAGGCCATGGAGAAATGGCAGCCTTGCTACGCTGATGGGCGGGATGTAAGTTGCCAACAGCCACTCTGGAGAAGTGTACGGTGTGTCCTGAAACATCGAAAAAACACAGCTTAGGGAGCATAGGGCACGTCCACTCATGGGCGTATAAATTGGGAAAACTAAAAATCAGCAAGACACAGGCACCCCAAAGTTTAGGGCTGCTCTGTTGACAAGAACCTCCACTTCATGACACCTTAAATATCCCAGGAAAGAGAAAAATGGATAAAGAAGTTGTGGTCCTTATGTACAATGGAATATCACTCAGACATGAAATCAATGTCATAAGGCTAGTAGAAGCAAGATGAGTGGACTTAGGTACGACGATTCTAAGTGAAATAAGTCACACAGAAAAAGACACTTATCATAAGCTATCACTTATAGAGGGAATGTAAAAACCGCTACACTTGAACTGAATTACAGAACAGAACAGAATCACACGTTTAGAAAACACACTATGGCTGCTTAACGGGAAAGGTGAGGTGGGGTGATGCATAAAACAAGGGGTTCAAATTCGCTCAGATACCGTTCCATACACCCAATATGTAATAGACAAGACCTAATCCTTGCTCAGTGAACTGGACTCAACACCCCCTATTCACCGCACAAGAATATATGTGACTAGAAACAATCTTAAAACCTATGTATTGATATCTGTCTGGAAGTGAGTCAAGTGGGTGTAAAGCCGCATAAACACAGCCGTGAAAAGCAGCTAAACCCCATTATAAAAATAAATTACTTTTAAAATCCCGTAAAACAAAGACAGTGAAAGAGAGAGAAATTCTTACAAAATTCGTTCAGGGGCTGTGATGCAACCTGGATTGACCATATCTAGACCCACAGCTGGATGAGACATAAGGGTGGACACTCTTGGGGCTGAGAGGTTGGGTGAGGTTGGGTGAGCAAACGCAAACCCTTTAAAGTAATACTGCATGGTACCCATCCCATGGGTCCCAAATCTCCAGGTTCAAGGGCATCTATCTACATCGAAAACTTGCATGAGGAACCCAGAAGAAGGTACACCGTGTGATTTTGAAAGGTTTCTAAAACGCACCTCATTTCTCATCTCCTTGTGCTCGGGTTCGCCATTCCAGCTACTTCACTAGCAATCTCCCTACTTGGAGAATCAGCACCTTTAACCTCCTGTTCTGTACAGGTTGCAATTTGTCCTGAGGATGAACGGGAAGAGCGGAAACCAATGAGAGAATAGATCTAGGTGTTGGGACATGCACAGGTCACTCTATTTTCCCATCAGGAAGAAGAATTAACCACAGGCTCAGCCTGCCCCCCGGAACCTGAATAGGGCCTGAGGCAATCCCGTGCTTTTGCGGCCAGCTCCCAAAAAAGACAGTTGAAAAATGGAGCTCAGGGGCACTGCAATTCACAAACCTGCTGAGATATAAATGATAACTCTCGTCCACAGATATATTGAGGGAAGGCAAGGAAGAGGATTTATAAGCAAGGCAGAATTGCAGTAAACAGATTTCAGGAGGTAGATTCGAATCGCCTTTAAAGCACATGAAAAGCGGCAAAACTTCGACAATGATGCCCTTGGCCAAAAAGGGCGTATGCGTTTTTTCCTGAATATATTCAGGAAAAAACGCATACGCCCTTTTTGGCCAACCAAGCAACCTGGAAAGGCAAATCAGTGCTACAAAGAAGTCTCGCTTCCCATCGGTCAAAAGGGTCATGCTGCAAAAAGTGTCAAAACCAGAAATGC